>NC_087169.1:8529644-8689644 GCF_035594125.1 Scylla paramamosain
AGAAAGGAAACCTGAGATGAAGTTACAGAGAGAAAAATAGTAGCCATATAAGGGTAGTTTAGAAATCAGTCTTGTGCAAGACTCTAGCAGAAGCTTTTGATATGTCGAAGACAACAGAAAAAAAAAACCTCTAAGAGATAACCAAGTATCAGTAACAAAAGCCAGAAGATCACCAGTAGAGCGGCATTGACGTAACCCATACTGGCAAGCAGATAGAAGTTTGTGAAGTGATAAATGTTTAAGAATCTTCCTGCGGAAGAGATAAAAAAAAAAAATAGGCAGAAAATTAAAGGAATAGGACAGTAGTTTGAGGGATTAGAACGGTCACATTTTTTTTAGGAAAAGGCTGAATGTAAGTAAACCTCCAGCAAGAAGGAAAGGTAGATGTTGATAGACATAGTTGAAAGAGTTTAAGAAGGCAAGGTGCAAGCACGAAGGCACACTTTTGGAGAACAATAAGAAGGACCTTATCAGTTCTGTAACCTTTCCGAGGGTTTAGGCCAACAAGGGCATAGAAAACATCACTACGAAGGATCTTAATGGAAAGCATGAAGTAGTCACAAGGTGGAAAAGAGGGAGAAACGATTCTTAAATCATTCAAGGTACAATCTTTAGCGAAGATTTGAGCAAAGAATTAAGTTTTAGAAATAGATGAGAGTGGTGCCATCTGGTTGAAATGAAAGAGAGAAAGATTAGGAAGATAAGTTATTAAAAATGTTTTTGGCTAGATGCCAGAAGTCACGAGGGGAGTTAGATCTTGAAAGATTATAACACCTTATGTTAATGAAGGAGTTTTTATCTAGTTGGAGAACTGACTTGCTATGATTCCAGGCAGAAATATAAAGTACATTAGAATCAGGTGATGGAAGGTTCAAGTACCTTTTGTGGGGCACCTCTCTCATGTATAGCAAGAGAACAGCCTGTGTTAAACCAACGTTTGGAAGGTTTAGGTCGAGAAAAATAGTGAAAACTTTACGCCTCTCTGCCAGACACTATCATCTCTGTTATGCGCTCAGCGCACAGAGTCGAATCTCTGACAGGAAAGCATTAGTCATTCCGAGGGAAATCAGCATTATACCTCCTCAGGTCCCCACAACTATGGTCTGATCATTTGGAATTGAGCGTTTAGGCGTTGTCCTTTCTGGGGATTTCCCGGCCTGCAGCCCTGCCAAACCTTGTACTGGGCAATTATCAGATTAGAGCCTATGTGTCGCTAATAAGCTTGCTCCCCACAGACCACCTCTCTCTCTCTCTCTCTCTCTCTCTCTCTCTCTCTCTCTCTCTCTCTCTCTCTCTCTCTCTCTCTCTCTCTCTCTCTGTGTGTGTGTGTGTGTGTGTGTGTGTGTCTCTCTCTCTCTCTGCATATACAATCTACATTTCATGCAAATTTCTTTCTTTCAGAAATCAAGGTAAAAGTTAAGGCATGTTGGTGGCTTTCGCTGTTCGGACAACAGTTTTTGAGGGGTCAAGTAATGATCCCATATTACCCTTTTCTTCCTAAAAAATACTTATTTACTGAACGAGTAAGCTCTTTTCATGGCTGTGGAAGTGATGAGAGAGAGCAGGAGAGGTAGCTTCCATCCTGGCTGACGAAGCGAGAGGAAGTGACCATGGATTAATATGGTCACTCTGACCATCATCAATGGAAATGTGACAACGCCTGGAGGAAACGTTGCCAAGTATTGTGGTGTTTGCAAAAAAAAAAAAACAATGCAAGTATCATAAAAATAAACATATGTTATAATAACTTTTTTTTTGAGTATCACAGTGCATATATACTACAACACCATTTACTTTTGAGGTAGGAAATACCTGATGTAAGGTGTGTCTTGGTACAAGTGTGGGTAGGCCGCAGGCTAGGGAATCCCAAAAAAGAACAAAACTTAAATGCTCAATTCAAAATGGACAGAATCATAGTCAAAACACCAGTGGCATCTCCGCTTTGGGGGATCCTCAGGAGGGATTGGAAAGATAGGACAAGATGCATATATGAAATTGTCATCGAAAAAGACTATTGGAGAAGATAGGGTAACAACAGCAAACAGCGAAAGCCAACAACGTGCCTTAAATTTTACCTCGATGGTGGTGTGAAAAAATTCATAATTAAAGAATAAAAAATATAACATCATAGTTTAAAGGAAATATCATATCTTAAAGGAAATCTATCATATCTAAACGAAATTCACAATGGGGAGAGAGAGAGAGAAAGAGAGAGAGAGAGAGAGAGAGAGAGAGAGAGAGAGAGAGAGAGAGAGAGAGAGAGAGAGAGAGAGTCGCAGTCAGAGGTCGCAGGGTGAGGACGTGTCTGTAGGTCGCTCCTTAAATGAGCTTGCACATTGTCTCATCTCGTCTACAGTCAGCGTGCTCCGGTACCCTCCACATACCTGCACACCAATAAGACGTTTAAAAGTGACGGATAATAGTGTACAGTGCAGTGACGGAGATTCAGTGCTGTAACAGTGAATAGTGTTGTGAGGCCGCAAGGATTATTATTGTGACGATACTCTCCAACAACGTGATCTCATCTCATCTGCAGTCGGCGCCCCCCCCACCTGCCAGCACACCAACACGTGACGTATAAGTGTACAGTGCAGTGAAGGAGATACAGTGTTGTGACAGTGTACAGTGCTGTGCGGATATAGGGGTTACTGTGACGAGTCCTGTCTCCGTACTCCTCCCACTACTGTGGGAGGAGTACAGAGACTCCCTACACAAAGGAAGGAAATCCACTGGGAAATTAACCCCAAGCCGCACCCACACTCCCTCCTTCCGAAGCAATTAACTCCGGCGCCTAGATCTTGGCCTGACCTGACTGACCTGACCGCACCCAACCCATCCCTAGCATCTACCACTGCAGCTGTCACCACTACTACCACCTGCTGAAACTGCACAGAAATGGTGGATCACAGGCCAATCAAGAGGCGAGGCCTTCCCGGGTATTGCCCTCAGAAGTGGTGTGCTGTCTGTGGGAAGGCTGCAGTCAAGAATGCACCTTATGTTAGATGCGAAGGCAGAAATGACTGCCCCAATGTCTGCCACTCTTCCTGCCTCGGATACCATGATGTCTACACATGTGAAGACACGCAGGAACTACGGAGGTTATGCAGCATTGAAGACGCTGTAGTTTACTTCCCTCTAGATCCTAGCGAAAATGCTCCCACCACGCTTGCCGCCCCCAACGAAAGCGACGATGATGGCGATGCAGACGCAGACGTAGATGTGGACGAGCGACAGCACTACAGGGAGATGGATAAGGAGGATCTCATCTCTTACACTCTACGCCTACAGACGGAGGTAACAAACAAAAATAACATAATTCGGTCCCTCACGCTACAAAGGGACTGGATTCTCGAAAAATAGACACACGTGGCTGAACTCCATGAGCTTATGGAGGTCCTCACGGAGTGCAAGAAAGCAGACGCGAGAGTCTTCAGCAGTTCTACTGGGACTACTGCTACTCCCTCCTCTATCCTGAAGACCTGGAAGAAGGCGTGTGCCTTCTCGGACCACTGGAGGCAGTGGTGGCGATCTGGGAGGCCTAAGCCTCTCATAAGAGTAGCGGCTGCACCCCCCAACATCGCCACCACCACCACAGCCTCAGGTAGCACCAACACCACCATTACCACCAATAACAATAGCAGCAACAACAGTAACACAAATAGCATCAACAACAACAACAACAGTAACGACAACAACAGCAGTAGTAGTAGTAGCAGCAACAACAACAGCAGGAGAAACAGCAACAGTACTACCAGCAGCAACAGCAGCAGCAACAGCAGCAGTAGCAGCAGCAGCAGCAGCAGCAGCAGCAGCAGCAGCAGCAGCAGCAGCAGCAGCAGTAGCAGCAGCAGCAGTAGCAACAATAATACCAATAGGAGCAACAACAACAAAAACTACAATGGAATCAGGAAGAAAATCAAGCGACAGCGACGCGGCCAGCGGCGGGCACGAAGTCACCCCAACACACCTGACCGGCGACCTGTCCCTCCTCCTCGTATGACTCAGCCACAAGCATCTGCGTTCCCAGTGAGGCACAGGGGAGAGCAAAGGGTCCGATGCGACTACTGCTTCCGCATTGGCCACACAGCTGAGATGTGCTACAGCCGCGCTGCTGACGAACGCCAGGAACAAAGGCAGGAGAGAATGTTCATGAGGGTTCTGACGGAGGGTTTAGCGCGGCAACAACTTCCTCACCCCCAGCAGCCCTTTCAGGCCCCTCTCCAGCCTTCCTGGCAGCCACAACCCGGTCACTACCCCAGCTGGAATCTCTCCTCGTGGCAGGGCAGACACTAATGCGTCTCGCCTCACCACCACACCTCATTCCCAAGCCAACGCAAGGAGGCAAAGGAACAGGCGCCCCAGCTGTCACCTGACCGTGGGTGGTCTCCGCCAACGTGAGAGGACTCCGCACCAATGTAGGTGACCTTAGCCACAATTTCGTGCTAAGACATAGTGCTGGCATTGTCGCAGTAACAAAAACGTGGCTGAATGACGAGGTGGAGCCGACGTTCAGCAAAATACCAGGCTACTCCCTGTGGGGTGAGGATGGACCGAGAAAACAGAGCAGGCGGAGGTGTCGCTGCCTGTTTTAAGGACGGCCTCCAATCCAAACACAGGAAATTGAGGTAGCCGTGCCACACCTGATAGAGGCACTGTTCTTCAGGTTAGTACTTGCAGACAACAGTGGGCTTCTCCTCTGTGTCATGTACCGCCCCCCCGAGACAAGGACGAGCCCCGCTAGACTTCCTGACGGAGGAACTCGACACCCTGCTCCAGCGTCACAAGTGTTCCCATGTGATGATAGTGGGGGACCTGAACTTCCACATGGAGCAGGATGCCTTCAGTAATCTCCTGGCTGTTCAGGGCCTAACCAACCATGTCACCTTCCCTACACACGAGCGGGAGGGCTGTTGGATCCTGTGGTGACAGACCTACCCGAAGCCAGCATCAGCTGCCAGCAGCTAGGACCAGTGGGCAGCTCAGACCACTTTGCCGCGCTGTCTCAGGTCGAGCTGCAAACGGCGAGGGAAGACGCTATCCTGCGTACCGTCTGGCTTTGGAACAGGGCGGACCGGCCATCCATGAAGCAGGACATGGAGAACACGGACTGGGAATCCTTTCTAATGGGAGATGCTGAGACCAAGGCACGCACCCTCACCACCAGGCTCCTTGCTCTCCAACAGCAGCATGTGCCCAGCCGAGTATATCTGTCCAGGCCTGGTGATCCCGCCTGGTTTGGTTCTCGCTGCACAGCATCTGCCGAGGCCAAGCATGCTGCCTGGGTGAGGTACAAGCGACACCCGTCACGCAGGAACAAGACGCTGCACCGAGAGGCGTGTAAGAGGATGACGTCCATCTGCAGATAGGGGAGGAATCAGCTAAAGGAGGACAGAAGGCGAAAGCTCAGTGGCCCAGGTGTTGGCAACAAGACCTGGTGGAATCTGGTGAAGGAGCAGCAAGGAACATGTCACTGCGAGACTCTTCCTCCACTCACCAGACCTGACGGATCCATTGCCACGAGCAGTGCAGACAAGGCCACACTCCTCGCCGACCTTTTCGCCAACAGGATGAAGGTAGATGACTCGGCATGACCTGTAAAACAGCTGGCCCCGGAAATTGATTGCACTGTCACCACTGTCCTGGTGACGGCAGAGCAGGTTGAGTGGCTACTCGGTGCGGTGGATGTGCAAGTTGCTGGAGCAAATAGTGGCTGCTGCCATCTGCCAACACCTGAGCAAAAACCACCTCCTCTCAGACAGGCAGTTTGGATTCAGGCCTGGCAGATCCACCGCAGACCTCCTCCTCATCCTCTCCAAGGACTGGCAAGACGCCCTGGAAGAAGGCCTGGACACCCTTGTGGTGGCCCTGGACATTGCTGGGGCTTTTGACAGGGTCTGGCACGCGGGGCTCATTGAAAAGCTTCGCGCCAAGGGTGTCCAAGGTGACCTGCTAATGCTGCTCGAAGATTACCTCCAGGGTAGGACCCTTCAGGTAGTAGTCAACAGGCAGTCATCAAGGCCTTCACCTGTCCGGGCCTTAGTTCCACAAGGCTCCGTCTTGGGCCCAGTCCTATGGAACACATACAACGACGACCTCCTCTGGCAACTGTCATCTGTGGCAGCATACGCCGACGACTGCACTCTCTCCCGCTCCTACTGCCGCCTCGACAAAAGCGTGTCGTCACTGAGCTGAACAGGCAGTTCGGACTGGTGGAGCAGTGGGGAAAGATGTGGCAGGTTAACTTCGCTCCTGAGAAGACGCAGGCGATGGTCATCTTGCGGTCCCCAGGTGCCTCACACGCAGTCTTAGGACAGCTGCGTTTTGGAGGCAAGAGCCTGCCACTTCAGGATTACATCAAGATCCTGGGCGTGCCTAAGCTTTGATCACCACATCGCTGTCGTCGTC
The DNA here is from genome assembly GCF_035594125.1 of Scylla paramamosain. Lineage (NCBI taxonomy): Eukaryota > Metazoa > Arthropoda > Malacostraca > Decapoda > Portunidae > Scylla > Scylla paramamosain. The sequence continues at coordinate 8,536,050 of NC_087169.1, forward strand.
CGCCAGACCTCTCTCCGAGTCTCTGCCCTGCGCAGGATGGCGAACACCCTCGACCCACGGGGCATCCTCACGTTATACAGGGCACAGATACGCCCATGTATGGAGTACAGTGCCCTGTGCTGGATGTCGAGTGCCGCCACCCACATGCAGAGACTGGATGCTGTGCAGCGGCGAGCCCTGCGCTTGGTGGCCACCGATGAGGACCAACAGCACCCACCACCAGTAACGTCACTGGAGCACCGCCGGGACGTGTCGGCACTAGTGGTGTGCCACAAATCTCAGGTGCAGAGGGTCCCTCACCTCAACTCCCTGAGGCTGCTGTCCCACACAGTGCAGAGGTGCACCAGAGCTGCGGCTAGTAGCGACGAGCTAGTGAAGGTGCCTCGGTCTCGCTCTAGCCAACACCAGCGCACAGCCAAGACTTCGCGGATGTAGAACATATTCACGGCGGCCACGCCCCAAGTGCAGGACATGTCCACACACCAGGTGAAGCTGGCAGCCCACAGCTGACGTAGCACGCACCTGTCCCCACTGGCGCTTTAAATTTTTATTATTTTATTGTATTATTGTATTACTATTATTATCTTTATGTTAAGTATGTATAGTGTTATTCCTGTAAGTAATACTATCACAGGCTTTTTAAATAATTCCATACTCAACGTGGAATTTTAAGCTTTTCTGTAAATATTTGTTTAAAAAAAAAAAAAGAGAGAGAGAGATAATATGGAGGGCAGTATTGGTAGACTAACAGGCAGATTTTTTTCTCATATTATAATGATTCATAGGTAAGTATAGATTTCTGAAAGAAAGAAATTTGCATGAAATGTAGATTGTATATGCAGAGAGAGACACACACAGAGAGAGAGAGAGAGAGAGAGAGAGAGAGAGAGAGAGAGAGAGAGAGAGAGAGAGAGAGAGAGAGAGAGGTGGTTTGTGGGGAGCTAGGTTATTAGCGACACATAGGCTCTAATCTGATAATTGCCCAGTACAAGGTTTGGCAGGGCTGCAGGCCGGGGAATCCCCAGAAAGGACAACGCCTAAACGCTCAATTCCAAATGATCAGACCATAGTTGTGGGGACCTGAGGAGGTATAATGCTGATTTCCCTCGGAATGACTAATGCTTCCCTGTCAGAGATTCAACTCTGTGCGCTGAGCGCATAACATAAATGATACCGTCTGGCAGAGAGGCATAAATTTTTCACTCTTTCTCTCGATCTAAACCTTCCAAGCCTTGGTTTAACACAATCTGTTCTCTTGCTATGGATGAGAGAATTGCCTCACAAAACGTACTTGAACCTTCCATAACCTGAATCTAATGTGAACCCTCTGTGTCCAGCCATTTGGCAACAGCACAGGAACACAGTAACATGTGACAAAACAACGAATACAGAAACAAGCTGCCCACAAACAGAACGGGGAGGGTCTACTAACACTAACTCACCAACATACCAAATACTCGACAGAATGTACTGTTGAGGAGCCGTCTTTACTTACAAGGCATTACAATCACAGGCAGGCTCTGAAAGACACATCTCTCTCACCTGACATCAGCACGGGCGGATTGCTATACTAGACAAATAATATACGAGTAACATGAATATAATCGTCCTCTAATTGTAAATCGCACAGTCTCTAAGCCTCGCCTTGCTTCATCTTATACGTCCTATCTCCCAGCATCCAGACAATAACTAAGGGATGCTACTCCAACTGCGGTCTACGCAGAGTGGAGAAGGGGGTAGTCACATGACAAAAAAAGAAGGGCTGGTACAGGGGAGGAGGAGTGATGACATACACACACATGCGCCTGCTACAGACAAGCTGCGAGCTGTGGGTTACAAAATCTTCTCAATAATCTTGCTTGCTTCACCTCCCCAAAGAAGCACTCCCAATATTGTTCTCAAACGTGAACGACAAATATATATATATATATATATATATATATATATATATATATATATATATATATATATATATATATATATATATATATATATATATATATATATATATATATATATATATATATATATATATATATCACCTGTATGTAGACTTAATTCATATATGAATTCGCAGAGAAACTATACGATATGCATGTTCAGCTGATGCTTTATTTGATATTTCCATTTTATTAGAGAAGACAGGCAACATTAATTAGTGATATCAATTATATTATCAAATATCATACCATATCAGTGCAATATATTTTAGTCAGGAAACGCTACTTCAGAGATTATATTTAATTGCCTAGTGACAGATATTTATTACTTTATAAACTTCAGAAGTGCTCAGATTCTCCGTATCCGTGAAGTTGAGAACACCACGATCTCCAGAAGAAAGGTCACTAGTGCCAACAATATTCCTGTGTAAAAGAAAAAAAATGTTAGTTATTGCACCCAATCATTATTAATGTATACGCAAAGGCCATTTTCACCTCCTTTGGATGACCAACCGTTTGTGTCACGAAACTTATCGTAATCACCTCACTCTTTTATGGTCAAGAATATAGTATTTTTTTCTTGTTTCCTTATGTCTTTCTCAAGATTGATTGCCTGTTGAAAGATTTACTGCACATCTTACTATTCTGCATAAGTTACCTGGGATCATATTGAAAGAAGATTTGCACACGGAGGTAAGAGATGGTCAAGCACAGCTTAAACATAATTATGACATACAAATTTGTGCCATATCGGTGATGTTAAAGACTGGGTAATTTACTTCTTCCTTAGAGGTGGTGTAGCTCAGGAAGAGTTCTAATTCAATATATAATTATGTATCACAAAAGTAATGAATTATTTCAAACTAGCATTTTTTTTTTTTTTCTAGTGCTTCGCTCATTGACCTATTTCAAATTTTACCTGAAAAAAAATACACCCACACAATATACCTAATTGGTATGAAGTGGTTTTCATGTGTAGAGGTTAAAAATAGATACATAAACAGAAATACTATGTATTTTCCATTTACTTCATTATTCTACTGCCAATGTAGTTTCATTTTCACCTAATTACCCCCTACTGTGTCAACTGTGTAATGCTGGTACCACGCTTTCCATTCATTTATTGCCGTCAGCACGTCGTTAGTTGTGTGTTTCCCACTTCAGTTTTAGAGTCTAGTTAGGAGAAAAGAAAAAAAAATTATCCTCATGACAATGTTATATACATTTTTTGTCTTTTCAAGCTGGTTTGCGTTAATATACAATATGTTTAGGGGTAGCGTGGCTGGAGAAATCGTCTCATATTTGGCGCAGCTTATGATACGTTTCATCTCCCTTAACCCGTGTGACAAAATCAATTATAATACTCTTCACATAGATGGCATTTATGGGAGAAATTATCCTTTATGATCAATCAGTTATAACGTTCCTCACAGAGCTAGCGTTTCTGAGAAAAACAGAAAAAGAAAGACAGAAACCGTAAGAGTAAATAGAGACAACAGCCAGAATAAACAAGATGTATAAGAAGACCTACGTATTTTTTCCCTCTAGGGTTGGACAACCAAAGTGACCCTCAATCCAGCTCAGCAATACAATCCGGCCAGCGAAGCGCCAGCAAAAAATAAATACAGTAGAATCTGCCAGAATACTATTGTTGTCCGCGACCCTTAATGGAAGAAGAAATTTGGATAGGCCCAGTGCCTCATATGCTTCAAGACTGTGGCTGTCTTCAAAGAATTCAACGTGGGCTTTCCCTGAGAGAAATAACACCATCGTTGGAGATTCAGGCAACCTGCATAAAAGAACTTTAATCTTCCATAAGGGAACTGCTGAGGTGAATAAGACGACTCGCGCCAGTACTGAAGTCTGCTTCTTTGCCCTCAGGATATTCTCCTTCATGAAGGTGTGCATTATCGCCGTATTCGTCGGTCCAGATCAGCGTTCTAATGAACTCCAGGTGCCGTACTGCATGGCATCACCACTAGTCATGTCATTATCTTATTTATTATCATTATTATCATTTTATTGACAAAAATCAGATTAGGGGAAGGTGAGGTATGCCCGACCGACCCATAGGGCGGAATGGAACCCCCGCTAATTCCAACTAGAAAGGACAAGGTTCACATTGTGACTGCTAGATGTCCTTCACGTCATCCAAAAGTGATATAATTGCGGGCAGAAGTCACGCTCATTAATCAATTTGCGCTAAAGATGGGAAGTTAGGGTTTTTTTTTTTTCATGGTGCTAATGTTATTTGGACAATGTAAGATACTGGATTTTTTTTGCATAGACATATTAAATATAATGACTTACTATTGATGCTGAATATGCTCATTTGTATGTACATTATAGGTATATGACATAAATTAATATATAAAACATGGATGTTTTGTGACATTTTTTTAAAAACGGAAAAGGAGAAACCCCAGAAGAAACCAGCAATTCTAGCATTAAAAAAAAAAAAAGACAAAACAGAAAGATGATAAAAAAAAAAATATTAAGAAAAAAAAAAAAAGGCAACAGCTGGACTCATGAATGTGACAGTGAGAGTGAGGAAGGATATTCAGTTGTCTGCTTGTATTACAATGACGCATTTGGCAATTCTTTGAGCGGTGAAGGGTTGATTTATTGTGTTATCTGCAAGAGATGGGCACATGAGCAATGTGCAGGGATACATGATGATGAGGAAGAAGTTTTTGTGTGTGATTTATGCCAGTAATGATTAGTTTCTTTCTTATGGTATAGCACTGTGAAGGATTCATACAGGAGTAAAATGGGCATATGAACAATGTACAGGGATAGAGGATGATGAGGAAAACGGTTTTCTATGTCATTTGTACCACTAAGGATTTGTTTCTTTATTTTAAAACTGAGGGTTTTGGTGAACCCTTAGAGGGGTAAGATGGATCGCTGGGGTCCATCTTACCCTGTCATATTTTATTTTGGTACAATAGTTATTTATTTATGTATTTATTTATCTATCTATCTATCTATCTATTTATTTTGGAAAAATTTATTTCATGCTTTTTCCTACAAAAATAGTGACCATTGTGAGTACTATAAACATAGCACCCTAAAGCACCACCACAACCTCTCAGTTCTCAAAAAAAAAAATAAATAAATAAATAAATAAATAAATAAATAAATAAATGTAAATATGGTTTCTAGACTCGTTCTTTTATTAAGCAGTCTGTCTTACTCAACCTTCCTCTACAGTAAACAAGAAATATTGTTCAAATTAATAACATTTTCATCTTTCGAAAAAAAAAAAAAAAAAATATATATATATATATATATATATATATATATATATATATATATATATATATATATATATATATATATATATATATATATATATATATATATATATATATATATATATATATATATATATATATATATATATATATATATATATATATATATATATATATATATATATATATATATATATATATATATATATATATATATATATATATATATATCAAAACTATCCGTCACCATATCAAAGCATATAAACTTAGTGCATAAATGAGTGCATATAGAGCTTTAGCACATTATATATATATATATATATATATATATATATATATATATATATATATATATATATATATATATATATATATATATATATATATATATATATATATATATATAATGTGCTAAAGCTCTATATGCACTCATTTATGCACTAAGTTTATATGCTTTGATATGGTGACGGATAGTTTTGATATATATATATATATATATATATATATATATATATATATATATATATATATATATATATATATATATATATATATATATATATATATATATATATATATATATATATATATATATATATATATATATATATATATATATATATATATATATATATATATATATATATATATATATATATATATATATATATATATATATATATATATATATATATATATATATATATATATATATATATATATATATATATATATATATATATATATCAAAACTATCCGTCACCATATCAAAGCATATAAACTTAGTGCATAAATGAGTGCATATAGAGCTTTAGCACATTATATATATATATATATATATATATATATATATATATATATATATATATATATATATATATATATATATATATATATATATATATATATATATATATATATATATATATATATATATATATAGCTGCATAGGCCGCCAACAACACTGCCCAATTTAATGAACTTTGCATCTTAATATTTCTCATCTAATATTTCTGAAACTAACCATCGCTATCACAACATGTTGAATTAAAACAAAAAATAAAACAACTACTTGAACATTTTTAACACGAACAGGGTCACTCAATAAGTCATGATTTCCTCGATACACACTTTCCCTTGTCATGTACCTGCCTGACAGTTGTCTATGTCCGTCAATAATTTCAACTTGTTCAGTATCAACAGATCACATAAATTTACTAAGGTGTTCATAACTGAAAATTCCCAATACTTTCCACACTCATATTTGTCTCTATCATCCTTAAATAACACAATTACATTAGGTAGCTTACACCAAGGAATAAAATGTTCAGGATGTGTAACGGAAACATAAACTAATTGTCTGGCACTACCTTAAGGAGTCCTGGACACATTTCTACATAAATTTTGTTAACATTCAAGTCCTTAATCGCTCTGTCAACTTCCGGTTGTGTGAACGACTAGTCCTACACGGAAATTGTTAGCCATTTTCATATTCAAGTCAATTGATAATTGACCCAATTAATTGATAGCCTTCCAAAATCAACTTTGGGTAGTTCGTTTCCAGAAGACGTTTCCACTGCGGCTGTGGCACACCCCACCTCTCGACGCGCTATCCGATCCATCGTATCGCAGCTTGTCGATATCGTGTTCGCCACCTACGGCTCGCCTTGTGTGCCGAGATTTAGGGGGCCGAGGTCCTCTAGAACAGGGGTTCCTTATCTTTCATGTTCCTCTGTACCCCTTGGACATATTTATAGGTTCCAATGTACCCCTAAATAAATTAAGAAAAATTGGCACAGCCAACCAGTCCAATTAATATGACAGATGTGTCCCAACCCATGCATATCTCGGCACACAAGGCGAGCCGAAGACTGGCGAGCAAAGACTGACGGCTGAGAAATCCAAGGTCTTGAAGCGACAGGAATAACAGCATTAAATCACTCGAGATCCGTAGTGACGACTTGGAGTCCAGCCTTGACACGACAGGGACAGGGTCCGTGACGGCCAGAAGTTGTACGGGAACAGGCTGATGGACAGGCTGGCGGAAGAAAGCTTGACAGAGGCCCTGAAGCACCTGAAGAAAGCACCATAGACACCATAGAAAGCACCATAGAGAGACAATTCTCTTCCTCCACACAAAACTACAAGCACCTAATAACACACACACCCTTCACTCAAAAATTTTAAAATCATGGCGACTCCTACACCAGCCTCGGAGTCCCCATCTGGGGAGGGGACCATAAATGTCCCCAGGTCGGACTGCCTTTCCGTCGACGACTCTAAGTGTCTTGACACCCCCCTCAACTTTTTCTTCATTAACTTCTGCAACATTCGCGGTCTAAGATCTAATTTTCAATCTGTAGAACACCACCTTTCCTCTTCTAAACCTCATCTTCTTTTCCTCACTGAAACTCAGGTGTCTGAGGCAACTGACAGTAGCCCCTTTTTTGTTCCCTCCTACTTTCTCTATCCTCATTTTCGATCCAAAGCTGGATGCTGCGTTTATGTGCGCAATGACTTAACCTGCTCTCGTGCCCACGCTCTTGAATCTTCCGAGTTTTCCACCATCTGGCTACGACTACAGAGTCATTCTCACACTAAATTTATCTGTGCTGTATACCTCTCTCCTAACTCCTCTGACTATAAGAAATTCTTTGACTACTTAACTTCCAAAGTGGAGCACATTCTGACCCTCTTCCCTTTTGCAGAGATCTCCATTCTTGGAGACTTCAATGTTCACCACCAGCCTTGGCTTTCCTCTCCCTTCACTGACCATCCTGGTGAACTAGCCTACAACTTTGCTATCCTCCATGACCTAGAGCAATTGGTGCAACACCCTACTCGTATTCCTGACCGTCTTGGAGATACGCCCAACATTCTTGACCTTTTCCTGACCTCTAATCCTTCTGCTTATGCTGTCACCCTTTTTTTTCCGTTGGGCTCCTCCGATCACAATCTCATATCTTTATCTTGTCCTATCACTCCAATCCCTCCTCAGGATCCCCCTAAGCGAAGGTGCCTCTGGCGTTTTGCCTCTGCTAGTTGGGAGGACCTGAGGAGGTATTTTGCTGATTTTCCTTGGAATGACTACTGCTTACGTGTCAGAGACCCGTCTTTGTGTGCTGAGCGCATAACAGAGGTGATAGTGTCTGGCATGGAGGCGTACATTCCTCACTCTTTTTCTCGTCCTAAACCTTCTAAACCTTGGTTTAACACAGCTTGTTCACGTGCTATACATGATAGAGAGGTGGCCCACAAAAGGTACTTAAGCTTTCCTTCACCAGAATCTCATGCACTTTATATTTCTGCCCGGAACCATGCCAAGTCTGTTCTCCAACTAGCCAAAAACTCCTTCATTAACAGAAAATGACAAAACCTTTCAATATCTAACTCCCCTAGTGATTTCTGGCATCTAGCCAAAAATATCTCCAATAACTTTGCTTCTTCTTCTTTCCCTCCTCTACTTCAACCAGATGGCACCACTGCTATCACATCTATTTCTAAAGCTGAACTCTTTGCTCAAACCTCTGGTAAAAACTCTACCTTGGACGATTCTGGGCTTGTTCCTCCCTCTCCTCCACCCTCTGACTACTTCATGCCACGTATTAAAATTCTTCATAATGATGTTTTCCATGCCCTCGCTGGCCTAAACCCTCGGAAGGCTTATGGACCTGATGGGGTCCCTCCTATTGTTCTCCGAAACTGTGCCTCCGTGCTTGCACCTTGCCTAGTCAAACTCTTTCAGCTCTGTCTGTCAACATCTACCTTTCCTTCTTGCTGGAAGTTTGCCTACATTCAACCTGTTCCTAAAAAGGGTGACCGCTCTAATCCCTCAAACTACCGTCCTATTGCTTTAATTTCCTGCTTATCTAAAGTTTTTTAATCTATCCTCAACAGGAAGATTCTTAAACATCTGTCACTTCACAACCTTCTATCTGATCGCCAGTACGGGTTCCGTCAAGGCCGCTCTACTGGTGATCTTCTGGCTTTCCTTACTGAGTCTTGGTCATCCTCTTTTAGAGACTTTGGTGAAACTTTTGCTGTTGCCTTGGACATATCAAAAGCCTTTGATAGAGTCTGGCACAAAGCTTTGATTTCCAAACTACCCTCCTACGGTTTCTATCCTTCTCTCTGTAACTTCATCTCAAATTTCCTTTCTGACCGTTCTATTGCTGCTGTGGTAGACGGTCACTGTTCTTCTCCTAAATCTATTAACAGTGGTGTTCCTCAGGGTTCTGTTCTGTCACCCACTCTCTTCTTATTATTCATTAATGATCTTCTAAACCAAACTTCTTGTCCTATCCACTCCTATGCTGATGATACCACCCTGCACTTTTCCACGTCTTTTCATAGACGTCCAACCCTTCAGGAGGTAAACATATCACGCAGGGAAGCCACAGAACGCCTGACTTCTGATCTTTCTAAAATTTCTGATTAGGGCAGAGCAAACTTGGTATTGTTCAATGCCTCAAAAACTCAATTCCTCCATCTATCAACTCGACACAATCTTCCAGACAACGATCCCCTCTTCTTCAATGACACTCAACTGTCCCCCTCTTCTACACTGAACATCCTCGGTCTGTCCTTTACTTATAATCTGAACTGGAAACTTCACATCTCATCTCTAGCTAAAACAGCTTCTATGAAGTTAGGTGTTCTGAGACGTCTCCGCCAGTTTTTCTCACCCCCCCAGCTGCTAACTCTGTACAAGGGCCTTATCCGTCCATGTATGGAGTATGCTTCACATGTCTGGGGGGGTTCCACTCATACTGCTGTTCTAGACAGGGTGGAATCAAAAGCTTTTCGTCTCATCAACTCCTCTCCTCTAACTGACTGTCTTCAGCCCCTCTCTCACCGCCGCAGTGTTGCATATCTAGCTGTCTTCTACCGCTATTTTCATGCTAACTGCTCTTCTGATCTTGCTAACTGCATGCCTCCCCTCCTCCCGCGGCCTCGCTGCACAAGACTTTCTTCTTTCTCTCACTCCTATTCTGTCCACCTCTCTAACGCAAGAGTTAACCAGTATTCTCAATCATTCATCCCTTTCTCTGGTAAACTCTGGAACTCCTTGCCTGCTTCTGTATTTCCACCTTCCTATGACTTGAATTCCTTCAAGAGGGAGGTTTCAAGACACTTATCCACCAATTTTTGACCACTGCTTTGACCCTTTTAAGGGACTGGCATTTCAGTGGGCATTTTTTTTTATTAGATTTTTGTTGCCTTTGGCCAGTATCCTTCCTACATAAAAAAAAAAAAAAAAAATGTAGTAGCGTAGCAGTTAACCCGAAGGCAATGAAGGCTGAAGTAGCGTTGGCGAGCGGGGTCACGTAAGGCAGGAGGAAACAGACATCCTCCATCCCACCACTGCGACCACTTTATGTTCTAGGATGATCAATTAGCACTTGTAGTAATGTCCACGTCCTAGGATAACAGCAAAGCACGGTGTAGAATGGGTCCATTATAATAAAATAATCGGCAGTACAGAGACGTGACCGAGTACCCCGGAGGCCTGCGGTTGACTTTGGAAGCGAACGGAGACACCAAGAAAGGAGGAGCAGAAGCGTGTCAAAGTTAAGGAAAATAATTAATGATAAATACTAGCAATAATGGCAATTACAATAATAACGAAAAATAAAAATTAACTTGTAATATATATATATATATATATATATATATATATATATATATATATATATATATATATATATATATATATATATATATATATATATATATATATATATATATATATATATATATATATATATATATATATATATATATATATATATATATATATATATATATATATATATATATATATATATATATATATATATATATATATATATATATATATATATATATATATATATATATATATATATATATATATATATATATATATATATATATATATATATATATATATATATATATATATATATATATATATATATATATATATATATATATATATACTATCAAGTACATCATATTGTGCACTTAATTATTAGTGCATATATCAACTTGGGCCCACGCCTGATATTAATATGTTTTTTTTTTCTTACTAATCTCGGATATTCTCGTTTTTTTTTTTTTCTTGTATGTATAGTGTTTTTTTTCTTTTTATGCAACAGAACGACAGCAATAGTGCTGGTGACGAGTAACTTTATCACACCTTCACTAGCTTTTTCAGTAAAACTGAGTGACTCAGGTTGGTGTGGCAGAATGAAATGTTGGGATAGTTTGGGTGTACAAACACTTATGCGTAGAGTAGGGTACAGTGAGAAGGTCTTTCAAAGCGTCGAAGAGGGAGGTTGTATGTAAGCGGGCGATGTTGTTTAATATGGTAAACTATGATATTTTGGATCACTCAGCAGAATGTCGCATCTGGAGTGTATCACAAATATTAACATTAAATATTAACATTACAAGACCATTAAGTAACATAAATGTTAGGATACTGAAAGGAAAATCTTAGAGATGTGGCTGACGTTCGCCATCGTTCGATTATCATTTTCTTTTTTTTATTTGCTATTATTAAAAAAGATGTCTTTTATTACCATTGCATCAATTTCAAACGAATTTTAAAAGACTCACCTATTCATGAATTTAAACCTAACCCAACCTAATCCTAACCTAACTTAGCCTAAACCATTCCACTGTGTTCAAAACTGATTGGCACTTCCTCTTCTTGGCTTTGGAAATATTTGTCGGGCGCAGGCAGGCTGCAAGTGGATGATGTCACGCAAGTGGATGATGCCAGCTAACACAGCATCCAGACACCCTGAATATTTAATTTTGCCACACCGGTGTAGTTCACTCGAGGTCCATCCCAGCACTTACTGTCTGCGCATGCATGAAGAGCGTGCCAGACCTCATTTGCGCTTTGGCTTCACAAAGTGAGCATCTCACTCTTTTGAAGATGAATTCGGTAGATGATATATTCGGTTCATGGTTTCCTGAGATGATTTGAATACTCAGATACATTAAAATCGTGTCCAATACTATTATTCTTACTATTTTTTTTTTTTTGTATGATCTTTGTTACCTCAATAAAGTTTTATTTTAGTTTTCCATGGACCACACTCGATAAGGAACGAATTTGCTAGTAAACTTGTCCATTTGACTAGGTGGCTGGAGCTTCCTTTCAGGAAAAAAAAATAAAATAAATAAAATAAAACAATACACGCAGGAAAGCCACAAAACGCCTGACTTCTGAACTTTCTAAAACTTATGATTGGGGCAGAGCAAATTTAGTATTGTTCAAAGTCTCAAAAACTCAATTCTTCCATCTATCAATTCTATACAACCTTCCAGACAACTATACCCTCTTCTTCAATGACACTTAACTGCCCACCTCTTCTACACGGAACATCCTCGGTCTGTCCTTTACTAATAATCTAAACTGGAAAGTTAACATTTCATTTCTATGAAGTTAGGTGTTTTGAGAAGTCTCCTTAATTTTTTTTTCTCACCCTTCCAGCTGCTAACTCTGTACAGGGACCGTATCCGTCCATGTATGAAGTATACTTCACATGCTTGGGGGGGCTCCACTCATACCGCTCTTCTAGACAGGGTGAAATCAAAAGTTTTTTGTTTCATCAACTCCTCTCCTCTGACTGACTCCTTTCAGCCTCTTTCTCTTTGGCGCAGAGTTGCATCTCTTGCGATCTTCTACCGCTATTTACATGCAAACTGCTAGCATATCGGGCCAATGTTTGGGCGATTCCTACCACCAGGGACCACGCGACCCGAGGATACTAAGGAGAAGCCCAAGATACGACGATGTGAACCTGGTTGCATTTAAGGAAGCTCTAAAGCAGGAGTTCCCAACCTGGGGTACATGTACCCCCAGTGGTGCATTTGCACTTTCTAGGTGGGTACATTGGATCTCAGAGAACAACCACTGCTGTACAATACATGATTCAATCGGCAGTCAGATTGCACAATGTTTTTTTTATTTCTTATCTTTCTAATTTTCTCATTATATTAAGCGAAACTTTTATTCAAATTATATCAAGGGTACGGTGAATAACATTTCGTTTTCACTATTTTGGAACTTCCCGTGGCCGCAATCTAAGCTAGGTCTGATAAACTACGCATTATAATCGTGTCCAGTACTGTTATTCTTACATTTTTTTTTTTATCTTTATTACCTCAATAAAGTCTTCCAGTTTTAAATGAACCACACTTGATAAGGGACAAATTTGTTTGTAAACATGAAAGCATATGACTGAGTGATAAGGTGGATATTGTACTTGTACTTCAATAAATACTTGTACTAAGTACCTTCTTTTTCTTCTTCATTCTAAGGGGTGTGATCCTGTCATATACGTCCTTTTTTTTTATGGCCAACGACAACAAAAATCCAATAAGAAAAAAAATGGCCCACTAAGATACTGGTCCCCAAATAGGGTCCAAAACGATAGTAAAAAAAACTGAAGGATAAATAAATGTCTTGAAACCTCCCTCTTGAAGGAGTTCAAATCATAGGGAGGTTGAAATATAAAAACAGGCAGGGAGTTCCAGAGTTTACCAGAGAAAGGGATGAATGATTGATAATACTGGTTAACTCTTGCATCAGAGAAGTGGATAGAACAGGGTGAGGGAAAGGCGAAAGTCTTGTGCAGCGAGGCCGCGGGAGGAGGGGAGACATGGAGTTAGCAAGATCGGAAGAGCAGTTTGCATGTAAATAGCGGTAGAAGATCGCAAGAGATGCAACTCTGCGCCAAAGAGAAAGAGGCTGAAAGCAGTCAGTCAGAGGAGAGGAGTTGATGAAACAAAAAACTTTTGATTCCACCCTGTCTAGAAGAGCGGTATGAGTGGATCCCCCCCAAGCATGTGAAGTATACTTCATACATGGACGGATACGGTCCCTGTACAGAGTTAGCAGCTGGAAGGGTGAGAAAAAAAAATGGAGGAGACTTCTCAGAACACCTAACTTCATAGAAATGAGATGTTAACTTTCGAGTTTAGATTATAAGTAAAGGACAGACCGAGGATGTTCCGTGTAGAAGAGGTGGGCAGTTAAGTGTCATTGAAGAAGAGGGATACTTGTCTGGAAGGTTGTATGGAATTGATAGATGGAAGAATTGAGTTTTTGAGACTTTGAACAATACTGAATTTGCTCTGCTCCAATCATAAGTTTTAGAAAGTTCAGAAGTCAGGCGTTTTGTGGTTTTCCTGCGTGTATTGTTTTTTTTTTTTTTTTTTTTTTTCCTGAAGGAAGCTCCAGCCAACTAGTCAAATGGACAAGTTTACCATAATAATAAGACGTTATATAGAAATCCCACCCTCAAATATTACAGTAATATGCCCTCCCTAAACACGCCTTCTCTTTGACTCGTTAAGCATCATGTCTCAGTTAAAGGATATCCATCCGGCTATTGACTGAGATGGTGAGAAAAATGGTTAAACTCATCTCCCCACCCACGCCCCAGCAGACACAGGACGGGGAACTAGGAGGGAGGGAAAGAAGGAGGGAAAGAAAGGGGGGAGGGGATGAAAACCTGTCCTGCCCCTCGCGCCACTCTCTCACTAAATCGCTAACCTACTCTCTAACTTGGGTTATAAATTGTTATTGTCGGGGTAGTAGGAGAGCTTTTTGAAAACTAATTACACTATAAGAGAGAGTAGCTCCCAGGCTATATAATCTATCACTTTCAACTCTTAACAATGAATGGAAGTGGAGGAAATCTGGTGAGGAAGATTAATTTTACATTTATATTAAGTTACTGTAAAGTCTAAGCGAGTGGGAACGCGTCTGTGACTCGTCTTTCCTCCTCTTCTTTCTTTATTTTTTTCTCCGTCAGTCATTCTTCTTCTCGCTTTTTCCTCTCTATCTCGTTGAGTTTAACTATATATATATATATATATATATATATATATATATATATATATATATATATATATATATATATATATATATATATATATATATATATATATATATATATATATATATATATATATATATATATATATATATATATATATATATATATATATATATATATATATATATATATATATATATATATATATATATATATATATATATATATATATATATATATATATATATATATATATATATATATATATATATATATATATATATATATATATATATATATATAATGTATGGAGGAGGCAGTAGGCACCTGCGAAACGGCAATTACTCCCAGTGAGGTCTAAAGCACTGGATCAGGGGATGCTGTGAACTTATCATTACACCCAACTATGACCTCTCACAACACAAGGGACAACACAACACTTCTCTCACAACACAAGGGGATAGTCATACCCTGTCCTGATTTACAGTATTCCTGCCTACAGTCTACACTGATCACTGCATTCGGATATATATATATATATATATATATATATATATATATATATATATATATATATATATATATATATATATATATATATATATATATATATATATATATATATATATATATATATATATATATATATATATATATATATATATATATATATATATATATATATATATATATATATATATATATATATATATATATATATATATATATATATATATATATATATATATATATATATATATATATATATATATATATATATATATATATATATATATATATATATATATATATATATATATATATATATATGGCTGAAGATATAGGCCCGATTTTTTAAACATGGTTTTAATGTTTACGAATACAAATATACTTGATTCTTAGTACGTCTCGTATTTTAAACACCTTTAAGCCGTGGTGTAGTGTCAACTTCTTGGAGACTCCATATACGAGTATATATATATATATATATATATATATATATATATATATATATATATATATATATATATATATATATATATATATATATATATATATATATATATATATATATATATATATATATATATATATATATATATATATATATATATATATATATATATATATATATATATATATATATATATATATATATATATATATATATATATATATATATGGAGTCTCCAAGAAGATGACACTACACCACGGCTGAAAGTGGTTTAAAATACGAGACGTAATAAGAATCAGGTATACTCGTATTTGTATTCGTAAACATTAAAACCATGTTTAAAAAATCGGGCCTATATCTTCAGCCATCTGCTCACGAGTGGCATTTGCCTGATCTTTTATATCAGCCATTGTTTGAGGAAAGTCTCTGTTTTTGTTGTTCCTAGTGTTTTATTTGCCGAGACGATTATTCATGAATCTTAAAAGTATAAAAAAAAAAAAACGCTTTGAAAACCATTTACATCAAACGCTGTTATTATAAAATGTTTGAAACAAAAAATGATAAGCTTTATGGTAAACAAATGAGAAAGCATATGTTTATTTGTTGACAATACTTGATAAAATTTAAATCTTTCCAAACTTGCATTTTTTTTTTTTTTTTTCCAAAACCCGACTGGATGCTATTTTGCGATGCGACATGAGAGACCTTAGTGACTGGCCAAATCGGCGTTTGGGTCTCGTCTCCCCAGACCCTAAGGTAAATCTGAGATGCTAATGGTGTCGTTATACCAGCACATTTTTTTTTTTTTATTATTATTATTATTTTTTTTTTCTTATTCGATTTCCGTCAACTTTTACCTCGTTCAGTCGTCTTTTTCCGTCTACATCGTCAAATGGAAATGATCGTTCTCACGGATGATTATCGGCACCGTTTTCCTGTAAAAAAAAAAAAAAAAAAAAAAACATTCTTTATAATATAGAAATATGCAATAAAAAAAAAGTAAATTAAAAAAATATCAATTAATTACTTTTGAATAATTATAAATATATAAAATCTGTAAATTTGATATGTCGTTCTTGCACGCTGAATCAGCCACAGTGGACACGTTGTTCAGAGGAATTTCTTATAGAGAATATAAAAAAGGCCACCGCTAACTTTGTGACCATAGAAATGACATCTCAATGAAGGCTTGCAGCTGGAGGCATCCATTGCAGTCACCCCTATTTTCAAACAAAACTACCTAGAACCCGCTGCAGTTTCAGCAGGTAAACTTCTTGATTACGTTACATAGAGTTACACAGATATACGGGCCACAACAGGCCTTGCAGTCCTCACGAGGCTCTTTCCTCACAGAAGGCTCTTTCCCCACCCTCCACGCCCCCCGGCATAAGCCGTACGGAAAGCAGGTCGGAAATAAATACATTATGGGGTTAGGGAAGTTAAAACCCGAAGGACATTTCTTAGGAAAGAATGAAAATATAAGAAATGAGGTGCCCACATTACCTCGAAACAAAGAAATTAATCTCTAACAAACAAACGTTATTAACCGCAGATATGAAGCAAATTGTTGATGAAAATGATGTTTAAAAGTCTCTACGGTTTTGCAGTCTATTACATCTCAAGGAAGCTCATTCCATTCATTGACGACACGATAGAAAAAAGAAAAAAAAATTTTGATTCATGAAAGATGAAGGATTCTGCAACTGTTTCTTTGTGTGTAATTTGAAAAAAATAAAAAGTTGTCGTGAAATACTTACTGCAGCCCATGTTATAAACGCCTCTGATGATTTTAAACACCTATATTAAGTCTTATATGTGTTAATGGGAATATATTAAATTCTTTAAGACGCTCTTCTTATGATTTATATCTCAGGCATGGTATAATTTTTGTTTGCTTTACACGGGACTCGTTCTAATTTATCCATGTTTTTTTTTATTCTCGTAATAGAGGCACTATGCTTGAACACAACATTCCAAAAGGGGACGGACCAAGGATTTATAGAGTGGTGATTGTATCTTTAGATTTATATTCCAAAGATCTGCCGATTGAGCCAATTATTATTTATTTTATTTATTATTATTTTTTTTTCACTTTTGAACATTATTGGCTAGATTTTAGGCTGCTCGATATTGTTATACCTAAATCAATTTCGCTATCTCCATTTTTAAATTGGGTACCATTCATTATATACTTTCCTTTCTAGTTTCGATACACTTTACACTTTTCCGCATTAAAACTCATTTACCATGTTTACCCCAACTCTGAAAACTTGTGTAGATAGGTCTGCATTTCTTTTACTTGTTCAAATTATGACTACGGTATTTCCTATTTTGGTGTCATCACCAACTTTCATATTATAACGGTAACACCCTCATCTCTGTTGTTTATGCAAACAAGTAAGACTGGCCCTAAGACAGATCCTTGTAGCATCCCGCTGGTTACATTAGTCCACCTGGATGTTTTTCCAATTATTACTTATCTTTCTTTACGGTTGTTCTGCCAGTTTTCTACCCATCTCAGCATGCCACCTTGTGTTGTGTATTTTAAAAATAGTTTACCTCTAAGTGATTAACAAGTTTATTTCTTATAAGTGTTTCTAGCATTTTCCATGCGACTCAGGTTAACTTAATTTTGCCGGTAATTGCATGGTCAATATTTACTGTTTTTTTTTTTTTTTTTTTTTTTTTTGCGCGGGGGGTAGTAATGTTATCAAGCTTCCACTCATCAGGCACTTTACCGGTCTGCAGTTATTTAATGAACAATGGAGTCAAAGGTTTGATTAATTTAGATTTCCCTTCTTTTAGGACGCGGGATGAGTTCGTGCCAGGCCCGGGTGACTTACTTATTTTACGTTTATCGATACATTTTAACACGTCACTTTCTGTTATGCTGATAATACCTAGGGCATTGTTCTTATTAATTTGGACTGCTGGCACCGTGAGGATATCACTGAGGTCTTTGCTGTAAATACTGAAGCAAAGCAAGTGTTTAGAATGCTACTAATTTCCCGCTCATTGTTAGTTGAATTTCCATTTTCATCAAGTATTGTTCCAATAGTTGAGGTAATCACACTCTTCTGCCTGATAAAGCTATGAAACTCCTTCGGGTTAGTCTTAATTTAGTTTAGATGTTTTGCTCTGTGTGACTGACCTCTTTACTTTACGTCTTAACTCTATGAATCTAATGCGTTTTTTTGTAATTATTATAGGATTTTAATCTGTTATGGGCGTCCCTTTTTGACGCACATACATTCAGCGATTTGTTTGTTCCACCACTTAGGCTAAACGTTTTGAGTGCTCGACGATTCTTCATAGGCACGCATTCCTGAATCTGAATCTTGAATCTGATCTGAGTTTACAAAAGTTATATATATATATATATATATATATATATATATATATATATATATATATATATATATATATATATATATATATATATATATATATATATATATATATATTCACGGACTTTACTTTGTTTTTATTTGATTCGTTACCCAAGAAGTTTATAACGATCATTGTGCAGTTGTCAGTATTACTGAACTCCTCACCGACATTCAGATTTTCTACTAATTCATCTTTCGTAGCATGCACGAGTTCGGGTTTTGTATAAATTTATGAAGTGAATATAAAATAAATTGCATAATAATTATTATATGAATCGTGTCTGTGGTGCGAGGTGCGTTTCGCCCCAGTTCGTCACCGGTAAATTAGTCACCAAGGACTACAGCGTCGTGTGTGTCACTATCTCGCTAATTTGTTCTGTCGGTTTGGACTGAGAGCTATTGCTAGTTTCGTATCGCAACAATTATTTTTAGTAATATGAATGGAGCATCTACGTTTGCAACACAGGGTTTTGATAACAGGACTGGTTTAAAACTGGTTTTGATATCAAATAAGGTGTATTCGACTTTTCTCCAAATGCCGTGTAACTAGGAATTTTAAATTCAGCCAAATAGTCCCTGACTGCATTTAGCAATGATTTCATGCATTTAGCTATGATTCTGTTACACCGGTTATATCGTAGTTTTTTGGAAACGCTGTTACCTGTAAGTCTAAAAAATGGTTACATAAGCTGAGAGCGTTAAACTAACAAAAAAAAAATTAAAAAAAACATGGGCAGTGGTCGCCTGTGCGTGAGAGGAGCCATGTTTGTTTATTATCTACAAAAGTGCAGATGAACGGCTGTGTGTGTGTGTGTGTGTGTGTGTGTGTGTGTGTGTGTGTGTGTGTGTGTGTGTGTGTGTGTGTGTGTGTGTGTGTGTGTGTGTGTGTGTGTGTGTGAAAGGGCGTGCTCAAGAAATTGTCGATTTTCTAGAAGATAACGATGAAAAGTTGACGAAAAATGTACTAGTGTGACGACGCCTTAAGGAAATAGAAACTTATTTCAATTCGTTCTATAGGTTTTTGCAAACATGTATTATTTTAATTTTTCTCTCATCTAACTGAAGATAAATTTTTGTGGTAAGTAAAACTTGTTTTCAAGGGTTTAGTTTAAAGGTGTCGACCTTTCATTCAAAGATACGAGGAACTTGACGTTCATGTAATCTTTACTATTTAAGGCAAAGATAAAAGTAAAGGTGAGCATCCAGGATATGGACCTTCAAGGAGTTTCTGCAGGCCATCTCACCACAGCTTTTCATTTAAGCTTTAATCAGTTCATTATAGTTATCAGCCTTGTTGTTGCCAAGAAAGCCCTGTACTACAGTAATCAAACACTCCCAAGCTTTTTCTCCTTTTCTGTGAGCTTCTGTAAAAATTTTGAGCACTCCATAATTTTCCTTACTTGTGGTCAGATGAAGATACCAGCTTTCACTTTTGCCTCTGAAAGCTTAGGAAAGAAGTATTGAAGATATTTGAAGGAAGCAGACTCGTTGTCAAGAGCTATAACAAACAGTTTCAAGAGACCGAGGTTGATGTTTAGTGGAGAAAACAAAACCAATGGCTCATATTTGTTTGATATTGTGTTCTCCCACTGTAGTGCCAGTCCTTGGAGGCCAGTGCTTTCTCTCTCTCTCACTCACTCACTCTCACACTCTCACTTACTCACTCACCATTCAGTAACACAGCGTATCTGTGTGTGTGTGTGTGTGCAGGTATATATATATATATATATATATATATATATATATATATATATATATATATATATATATATATATATATATATATATATATATATATATATATAGTGAGTGAGTGAGTGAGTGAGTGGTTATTTTCTAGTAAAAGTCTGAAAACGCTAAAAATCACAAATTTTCGCGAATTTTCGATAACTTTCTGACCTCCAATGTAAACAGAGATAACACCATAGAAGTCTTGCAGTTCAAGGGGCCTGAGCTTGATGTCGAAGACGGTGGAGGTTGAAATGGTCTCCAGGCAATATGAAGCATTCCCAAGTGCAGCACCGTACAGATGTTGCAGGATGCCAGACTCACTCAAGCTGCTGATCCTGTAAAGAGTAGGAATGCACTAATATATTTTATATTTTGCAGAACAAGGCTTACATCTTTGCACCGAATTGTAACGGTGTCATATAATTAATAATAATATGTATTATAATTATTTGCCTAAGTGGATGTATACTTCACATCTCATCTCTAGCTAAAACAGCTTCTATGAAGTTAGGTGTTCTGAGACGTCTCCGCCAGTTTTTCTCATCCCCCCCCAGTTGCTAACTCTGGACAAGGGCCTTATCCGTCCATGTATGGAGTATGCTTAACATGTCTGGGGGGGTTCCACTCATACTGCTCTTCTAGACAGGGTGGAATCAAAAGCTTTTCGTCTCATCGACCCCTCTCCTTTAACTGACTGTCTTCAGCCTCTCTCTCACCGCCGCAATGTTGCATATCTAGCTGTCTTTTACCGCTATTTTCATGCTAACTGCTCTTCTGATCTTGCTAACTGCATGCCTCCCCTCCTTCCGCGGCCTCGCTGCACAAGACTTTCTTCTTTCTCTCACCCCTATTCTGTCCACCTCTCTAACGCAAGAGTTAACCAGTATTTTCAATCATTAATCCCTTTCTCTGGTAAACTCTGGAACTCCGTGCCTGCTTCTGTATTTCCACCTTCCTATGACTTGAATTCCTTCAAGAGGGAGGTTTCAAGACACTTATTCATCAATTTTTGACCACTGCTTTGACCCTTTTATGGGACTGGCATTTCAGTGGGCATATTTTTTTTTATTGAATTTTTGTTGCCCTTGGCCAGTGTCCTTCCTACATAAAAAAAAATAAAAAAATATAATAATGTGTATTGTATTTAGAATTCTTTGCCTAATTAGCAATATAAGTGTATGTATACATGTATGTATAAGTGTAGATAATGGGTGATGGCGGATAAGGGTGGGGCGGACATTATCACCCTCCTACGTCACACACACACACACACACACACACACACACACACACAACACCATAGAAGAACTTTCCATAATTCTTTTATTGCCATCGATAAATAATCGGTAGCACCTACATTTCATTATCTAAGTATTCTCCATATTTAATCTCTCTCTTATCTATTTTAGCATGTATTATTCTTAACTATAAATAGCTTTTTCCCTTGCTTTATTTATGTAATTAGAGATCTATAATTATGAATATATTCATGTACTGTGAGTGCGGTCAACCCGCCCATATTTCAGCTGTCAGCACTTTTCAATGGCGCTAAGCGACCCTTGAGCCGGCTCCAGCAGTTTCTTGCCAGGGTGTAACGCTGTATCACATAAAGGACATCGCCACACCCTTCTCCCAGAACTCTGTATATATATCTAAATATATATATATTTTTATACGTTCACCTTTGACATTCACCTGAAAACCACAAAAAGTCACCTCGAGTGACTTTACATACAACATAAAAGTAAAAAAGTAATTAATAGTGTCCAAGGGTAATTCATAATTTAACCCCACTGGAACAGACTTGTTAAAATATCATTAATGTTAATCACAGGTGCACACACACAAATAAACAAATATATGTATAGATGCATCACGAAAGAATCATACAGATGTACAAAGAATAAAATATTGTGGATATAACAAACACATGCCACAAGTATAACAAGTCCATAAGCTTTCTTTTTTTCTTTGTTCTTCTTCTTCTTCTTCTTCTTCTTCTTCTTCTTCTTCTTCTTCTTCTTCTTCTTTTTAAGATGGGCATCGGTCAAGGAAAACAAAAATGTATATAAAAAAATGAAAAAAAAAGTCACCTGAACCTGGGTGAGTAATTATATAAAAATCAATTAAATCTGCAGAAAGCAATGGATATTACAAACCTTTATACATTTCTTGCCTCGCATAAAACACTGGATTTTTTTTTCTTTTAAAGCGGAAATAGTAAATAGCTTAACAACAACTTCATATTTCAGCTTTAGCTAAAATAGGTTCCATGAAGTTAGGCGTTCTGAGTCGTCTCCACAAGTTTTTCTCATCCACCCAGCTGCTAACTCTGAGACCTTTATCCATCCATATACGGAGTATGCTTCACATGAATACACAGATTGAGTCATTATTTTTAAAGGAATAGTTACTGTGGCATTGACTTTCAATTAGATTTATTAGTTAATGAGGTTAGTTAGTGTCTTTAAGTCAGCCACCTGTTGATGCTTGGTTAAGAAATTAAATTAGGTGTTTTATATTTTCACTTTAACTCTTTGAGAGAGGAGAGAGAGAGAGAGAGAGAGAGAGAGAGAGAGAGAGAGAGAGAGAGAGAGACTCACAAACCGCTGACAATATTAATTTTGAGTTTTGTTTAGAGAGGAGGATGAAGGTAAGGCTGTCTTTTGGGTGGGTGAAAGGAAAATCTGATATATTTGAGTGTCTGCTTGTCAAAAACACCCAAAGACACTCAAAAACACATAAAAAAATGCACACAAATTCTACAAAAACACCCAAACACACTCAAAAAAAAATGCACAAAAATTCTACAGGAACATTTTGTAACAAAAATTCTACAGGAACAGGTTATGATTTCTTTATTCATCCCATTAATTCATTGTTCATTATTTTTTTTCTTGTTTTCTCTTTTTTTTTATTTGTCTAATTCTATTTTATTTAAACTGCATTCACTCTTATTCTCTCTTGTCTCATTTTCTCTCATTTATTTATTCATTTATTGCAGTAATGAGAGAAAGGCTGAAGGCAGTCACAGGAGAGAGAGAGAGAGAGAGAGAGAGAGAGAGAGAGAGAGAGAGAGAGAGAGAGAGAGAGAGAGAGAGAGAGAGAGAGAGAGAGAGAGAGAGAGAATGCACACACACACACACACACACACACACACACACACACACACACACATAAACACCTTCAGTTCTTGAATCAACAATTTGTATCTTCTTTCCATCTTTACCTCTTAACAATCTTAAGCTGCCATTCTGTTGGTCCAATTTGCCATAATTCTTTTTCACTGTGAAATACATATCAGAAATTCTTAGTGTTTTCGTGGTGTGTGTTGAGTAGTGGATGTGTGCAGAAAGGTAGCCAAAGACCTTGAGGAGAGGTGAAAATAAGGAGTTGTTTTTCCTGACTCGTGATCCTTGGTGAGTAATGTTTATGAAGTCTTGTCGTGAGCCTGTAGTATTGCTGTGCTGAGTTTGTCGTGAGCCTCTAGTGTTAGGGTTATAACAAGGGAGATGTAAGCAAAATTCTTAGGATCAGCAACCAGGGTAGAACAAAAAATAACGGGTTCAAGCTTGAAAAATTTAGGTTTAGGAAGGAGATAGGAAAAAATTGGTTCTGAAATAGAGTGATAGATGAGTGGAACGGACTCAGTAATCATGTAGTTAGTGCTAGGACACTAGAGAGCTTTAAGAGAAGATTAGACAAGTTTATGGATGGGGATAGCAGATGGAAATTGGTAGGTGTGTTTCATACAGGGACTGCCACGTGTAAGCCTGGTCGCTTCTTGCAGCTTCCCTTATTTCTTATGTTTATCTTATGAAAGAAAGAGGTTCTACTCATACCGCTCTTTTAGACAGGATGGAATCAAAAGCTCTTCGTCTTATCAACTCCTTTCCTCAAACTGGCTGTCTTGAGCCTCTCTTCTCATCGTCGTTGCATCTCTTGCTATCTTCTACCGCTATTTTCATACCAAGTGCTCTTCTGATCTTGCAGACTCCATGCATTCTCCTCTTCCAGCGGCCTCGCTGCACAAGACTTTCTTCTTTCTCTCATTCCTATTCTGTCCAACTCTCTAATGCAAGAGTTAGCCAGTATTCTCAATCATTCATCCCTTTTCTGGTAAACACTGGAACTTCCTGTATTTCCACCTTCCTATGACGAACTATTTCAAGAGGGAGGTTTCAAGACACTTATCGTATATTTTTTTGTCTACCGCATATATATATATATATATATATATATATATATATATATATATATATATATATATATATATATATATATATATATATATATATATATATATATATATATATATATATATATATATATATATATATATATATATATATATATATATAATTTTTTTTTTTTTTTTTTTTTCGCGTGAGTATGAATATTTTAGATTAATAAGACCTGTTAGTTTTAGACCTTGTATGAATGATTTAATCTTTTATGAAAACACACAAGACAAATTTCATGTATGTTACGTGACCAATAAATATTATTATTATTATTATTATTATTATTATTCAACTCTGTTCGGGGACCGGTACCTCGGTGGACCTTTTTTTTTTTTTCTTTTATTGCAGTTTTGTTGCCCTTGACCGGTGCTCCTCCTACATTGGAAAAAAAAAAATGCAGTTCTTCTGATGATGAAAGAAAGCTTTCGTCTTATCAATTCCTCTACTAACTTACTATCTTCATCCTCTCCCTCATCGCCGCAGTGTTGCATCTCTTGCTATCTTCTACCGGTATTTTTACGCTAGCTACTCCTCTGATATTGCTAAGTGCTTACCTCCCCTCCTCCTATGGCCTTGCTGCACAAGACTTTCTATTTTTTCTCACCCCTATTCTGTCCACCTCTCTAATGCAAGAGTTAACCAGTATTCTCAATAATTCATACGATTACTTCTGACTCTTTGGGGACTAGCACTTCAGTGGGACTTACTTTTAATTTTGTTACCCTTGACCGATGCCCCACCTACATGAAAAAAAAAAAGGCACAGTCACAACATTGTAGCAAGCAGAAATGTATACTTCGGATGTCCGCATTCGCATCTACTGACCATATGTATAGTTTTTAGCATCCGCATTCGCATCCGTAGTTCTGATAAACTGAATATACGCATGCACATCCGCATTTCTGATGAAGTAGATATCCGCATCCGGATCTACATTTGCGATGAAAAGAATATCCGCATGCGCATCCGCACCACACACAAAAAGGATGTGGTGAATATATGTTGTACATTATCGACTAGAGTACAAATCTTGCAAAGCTAAAGAAAATTTATTAATGCATGTTTATTTAATTATCTACCAAAATTACATTTCTTTTAAAATTCACATAGTGACAATGTATGTATCATAAAAATGTGTAAATGTTTTTTTTTTTTTTCATGTAGGATGGACACTGGCCAAGGACAACAAAAATCCAATAAAAACAAAAATGCCCACTGAAAAGCCAGTCCCATAAAAGGGTCAAAGCAGAGGTCAAAAACTGATGAATAAGTGTCTTGAAACCTCCCTCTTGAAGGAATTCAAGTCATAGGAAGGTGGAAACACAGAAGCAGGCAGGGAGTTCCAGAGTTTACCAGAGAAAGGGATGAATGATTGAGAGTACTGGTTAACTCTTGCGTTAGGGAGGTGGACAGAAAAGGGGTGAGAGAAAGAAGAAAGTCTTGTGCAGCGAGGCCGCGGGAGGAGGGGAGGCATGCAGTTAGCAAGATCAGAAGAGCAGTTAGCATGAAAATAGCGGTAGAAGACAGCTAGAGATGCAGCATTGCGGCGGTGAGAGAGAGGCTGAAGACAGTCAGTTAGAGGAGAGGAGTTGATGAGACGAAAAGATTTTCATTCAACCCAGTCTAGAACAGCAGTATGAGTGGAACCCCCCCAGACATGTGAAGCATACTCCATAGATGGACGGATGTTGTACAGAGTTAGCAGCTAGGGGGGTGAGAAAAACTGGCGGAGACGTCTCAGAACACCTAACTTCATAGAAACTGTTTTTAGCTAGAGATGAGATGTGAAGTTTCCAGTTCAGATTATAAGTAAAGGACAGACCAAGGATGTTCAGTATAGAAGAGGGGGACAGTTGAGTGTGACTGAAGAACCGGGGATAGTTGTCTGGAAGGTTGTGTCGAGTTGATAGATGGAGGAATTAAGTTTTTGAGGCATTGAACAATACCAAGTTTGTTTTGCCCCAATCAGAAATTTTAGAAAGATCAGAAGTCATGCGTCTGTGGCTTCCTTGCGTGAAATGTTTACCTCCTGAAGGATTGGACGTTTATGAAAAGACATGGAAAAGTGCAAGGTTGTATCATCAGCGTAGGAGTGGATAGGACAAGAAGTTTAGTTTAGAAGATCATTAATGAATAATAAGAAGAGAGTGGGTGACAGGACAGAACCCTGAGGAACACCACTGTTAATAGATCTAGGAGAAGAACAGTGACCGTCTACCACAGCAGGAATAGAACGGTCAGAAAGGAAACTTGAGATGAAGTTACAGAGAGAAGGAGAGAAGCCGTAAAAGGGTAGTTTGGAAATCAAATCTTTGTGCCAGACTCTATCAAAAGCTTTTGTTATGTCCAAGGCAACAGCAAAAGTTTCACCAAAATCTCTAAAAGAGGATGACCAAGACTCAGTAAGGAAAGAAAGATGATCACCAGTAGACGGAAACCATACTAGCGATCAGATAGAAGGTTGTGAAGTGATAGATGTTTAAGAATCTTCCTGTTGAGGATAGATTCCAAAACTTTAGATAGGCAGAAAATTAAAGCAATAGGACGGTAGTTTGAGGGATTAGAACGGTCACCCTTTTTTAGGAACAGGTTGAATGTAGGCAAATTTCCAGCAAGAAGGAAAGGTAGATGTTGACAGACAGAGATGAAAGAGTTTGACTAGGCAAGGTGCAAGCACGGAGCCACAGTTTCGGAGAACAATAGGAGGGACCCCATCAGGTATATAAGCCTTCCGAGGGTTAAGGCCAGCGAGGGCATGGAAAACATCATTGCGAAGAATTTTAATAGGTGGCATGAAGTAGTCAGAGGGTGGAAGAGATACCTCCAAGGTAGAGTTTTTAGCAAAGGTTTGAGCGAAGAGGTCAGCTTTAGAAATAGATGTGATAGCAGTGGTGCCATCTGGTTGAAATAGAGGAGGGAAAGAAGAAGCAAAGTTATTGGAAATATTTTCGGCTAGATGCCAGAAGTCACGAAGGGAGTTAGATCTTGAAAGGTTTTTGGCTAGTTGGAGATCAGACTTGGCATGGTTCCGGGCAGAAATATAAAGTGCATGAGATTCTGGTGATGGAAGGCTTAAGTACATACCTTTTGTGGGCCACCTCTCTATCGTGTATAGCACGAGAACAATCAGTGTTAAACCAAGGTTTAGAAGGTTTAGGACGAGAAAATGAGTGAGCAATGCACGCCTCCATGCCAGACACTATCACTTCTGTTATGCGCTCAGCACACAAAGAAGGGTCTCTGACACGGGAGCAGTAGTCATTCCAAGGAAAATCAGGAAAATACCTCAGGTTCCCCCAACTAGCAGAGGCTAAACGCCAGAGGCACTTTCGCTTAGGGGGATCCTGAGGAGGGATTGGAGCGATAGGACAAGATACAGATATGAGATTGTGATCGGAGGAGCCTAACGGAGAAGAAAGTGCGACAGCATAAGCAGAAGGATTTGAGGTCAGGAAAAGGTCAAGAATGTTGGGTGTATCTCCAAGACGGTCAGGAATACGAGTAGGGTGTTGCACCAATTGCTCTAGGTCATGGAGGCTAGCAAAGTTGTATTCTAGTTCACCAGGATGGTCAGTGAAGGGAGAGGAAAGCTAAAGCTGGTGGTGAACACTGAAGTCTCCAAGAATGGAGATCTCTGCAAAAGGGAAGAGGGTCAGAATGTGCTCCACTTTGGAAGTTGAGTAGTCAAAGAATTTCTTATAGTCAGAGGAGTTAGGTGAGAGGTATACAGCACACATAAATTTAGTATGAGAGTGACTCTGTAGTCGTAGCCAGATGGTGGAAAACTCGGAAGATTCAAGAGCGTGGGCACGAGAGCAGGTTAAGTCATTGCGCACATAAAAGCAGCATCCAGCTTTGGATAAAAAATGAGGGTAGAGAAAATAGGAGGGAATAGAAAAGGGACTACTGTCAGTTGCCTGAGACACCTGAGTTTCAGTGAGGAAAAGAAGATGAGGTTTAGAAGAAGAGAGGTGGTGTTCTACAGATTGAAAATTAGATCTTAGACTGCGAATGTTGCAGAAGTTAATGAAGAAAAAGTTGAGGGGGGTGTCAAGACACTTAGGGTCGTCGACAGAAAGGCAGTCCGACCTGGTGACATTTATGGTCCCCTCCCCATATGGGGACTCCGAGGCTGGTGTAGGAGTCGCCATGATTTTAAAATTTTTGAGTGAAGGGTGTGTGTTATTAGGTGCTTGTAGTTTCGTGTGGAGGAAGAGAGTTGTCTTTAGAGGGCAGGCTGTGACTGCCCCCTTGTGCTGTGAGACACAAAGGGAAACGTTCAGTGAGGTCACAGCTGGGTTTAATGATAAGTTCACAGCACCCCCTGAACAGTGCTTTAGACCTCACTAGGAGTAATTATCATTTCGGCAGGTGGCTACTGCCTCCTTCTCCTCTCACATAATTTTTTTGATATATATATATATATATATATATATATATATATATATATATATATATATATATATATATATATATATATATATATATATATATATATATATATTAAAAAATCTGCAAAGCCCCTCTCTGCGACTCAGTAACAACACCGGTACCAGCTGCCACTCCTCTCGGGTCAGTTTCCCTAGGCTACACCATGTAGTTTTTTGCAGGACAAATACAAACGAGTTCAGGCCACTCGTTAGCCGTAAACAGATACCCAGAAGCGGTATTAACAGAGAGAGAGAGAGAGAGAGAGAGAGAGAGAGAGAGAGAGAGAGAGAGAGAGAGAGAGAGAGAGAGAGAGCTCTCAGCCGAAACTTCATGTTTAGGGTCGTGCTTAACTTCCCAAATCGTGCTAAACCTAGTGCTTACGGCGCCGAAAAGTTAAGACTGTTGCGGAGGTTGTCTGACTTTCTGCTAAAGGCTAATCGTAGGCTGAACAATCAAAGATGGCCGACCGTCGTGCCCAAGCCTTCCACCTCAAGAATTATCAGCCCCTTAACGATGTTCTCAGTGACCTCGGTGACTCTGAAATGTTGAAAGTATATATAGACTAGACCTGCAGGAATGTTATTTGTGACAGATTTGGCGGGGAATGTCTTGGAGATTCCCACAGGAAGGAGTGATGCAGTGACACTAGCAATTAAAACAATAATTAGTGTTATTTAACCAATAGGAAATACAGCTCTGCAACAATAATGACTTTGGGCCTTCCTGTATCCTACTGTCAACGTGTTTCATTTACTTCTCAGTAATAGAGGCCCAAGCGGCTTTCTTTGTGCCGCTGAGTGAGTGAGGCACTTAAGGCTACTTCTTTCCTCAAATACTGACTGGACGAAGATGGCAAATCTCGTTATAGGTTCAGTTGATTTTCCTTTATTGCCTTTCTTGGCCTTAGGGGTCATTATCTCCCTTACACTAAAGAAAAAGGATAGGGAAATTGGAGCTACTGAGTGGAAGCGACGTGGTACCGCTGAATCAAATTCGTAACACACGCCTTGCGTGGGGCCTAATTTACTTACTAAAAAAAAAAAAAAAAAACAGTCATGAACTCATATCCTTACAAAATCGAAGATAAAATATTATATATATATATATATATATATATATATATATATATATATATATATATATATATATATATATATATATATATATATATATATATATATATATATATATATATATATATATATATATATATAATAGTGCTTTAAACACTATTATGAGATAAGCACGAGTCTAAGCTGAAGGCTGAGCAGAAAGCTAAGAATTTTTGTTAATACTGCATCAGCCCCTCATCCACTTACTCGTATGGCTCATAAAACCAGAATAACGTGAATATACCAATCCTTACAAAACATACGTCCTACTCGTCTAAAATCGACTCGCCAACTGTATAACTTAGGTGTGTCTGTCCCGTGGGGAAGCACTTTCTTTTTCCTCTCTTGGATTATCATATTTGTCTATGTTAATCCTTTCATTCCTGTTTCGCTCGCTTTAAATGTTATCTTCTGTTAGCTCCCATTGTGTACCTATGTATGATCTGTAGCAAATAAATAGAGACTGATCTCCCCATTGGGGGCAGTCAAGAGGCAATTAAGGGAGAGGGCAGTAATTTGAGTGCAGGATTGGATCACACTCTGTATCATCTATACCTCAAATAAATTTCCAGCGCTTCAATATTAAGTCATTCACCCCCATATACCTATATATTCTATAGGAGGCAGAATGGGCTTAACATAATTCTGGTAGCTGGTGTTTCAACACTACACGCCTCCTAAACCACCTTGTGTCCTGACCCCGAATTTCTTCCTCCTGCAATGCCTTCTTCGACCTGGTTCCTGCTCACGCCGCTGTCCGTAGCGCCTGGTCTCCTTGCCTCGTCATCCCGCGGCGTCTCTAACCTCCCTTCTCCAACGGCGTGTGTTTCCATGCGCTCCTCACTGTCGCTCCCTGTGCCTCGTTTACGCCTAGCTATGGCATCGCTCTCTTACTTCACTACGACGCCGCTCTCCTGCCGTTCCTTAGATGCCCCTACTTCCTACAACGCACCCTGCATCTCCTGGGGCGTCACTCCTGTCCTGCAGTGCCCCCTGGACTTTCTGAGAAGAGCCCTATCGTCTGCGTCGCCCACATAATCTCCCGGCTGTACCTAACCTCTCAGGCGTCCTCTTTGTCACGCCTCCACCGGGCGCCTCAAATATCCTCCTGGCCTCCCCTCGTCCTGTCTCATCGCCGCTTCTCCCCATCTACTCGTCACAATGACTCCTGCATCTAGAGCGACTTTCGCGGGTTTTCCTTCAAGCTTTTTCACCGCGACACGCGCCTCGCCGTGTACAATTATATATTTTATGTGTGCTCCCATTTTTGTACATACACTGTATAACCAAATGTCTAAATAACACAACTTTATTGGTCATTCTAACTCTGCATCTATTTTTGAAGGCTCAGTGCGTACAAAAACTTTTTTTTATTCCTAGGACCTCATTTTTGTGCCTCACTCCGTTGGCGCACCCCTGCATTCCTTTCCTTTCAAAAAGAGACACGCTGGCCATCCTCGTCCCTCAGATAAGTTTCTACATACTCTTTTGTACTACCCGATTTATTTCAGTGTTTGGGTTATAATACTATGGTACCTTTCTTTCATTCGACTGCACCCTTTTCATTGCATTAGTGTATGAATAAATCTCCTTTCAGCGACTGCTTTCGTTACCTTATGATGCTGCATCTCAGCTCACACTACAAACTGCCACCTTTGCCTTCACGATGGTTTTAAATCCTGCCTACTTACCCGTCTTCAGTTGCAAAGCCAGTTCTTGTTTGAAATATTATTCCCTGAGGTCGATTACTATTCCGTTCCCGTCGCGATGTATTATTACTAATGGCCTTATTACTCTATGCGTTCGACGAACACCGTCTCCTTCTCTGATCCTTTTTTGTATATATTTTGCGTGTTTTATCACCTATTTTATACTCCTCATTATGTGTGTATATGTAATTTTGCCTCGTTTATATTGTATACTATTTTTTTTTTCTCTATCCATCTCTCTCTTTTCGCTCGTGACCCTGCCACTAGTTAATGTACATACTCCACACACACACACACACACACACACACACACACACACATATATATATATATATATATATATATATATATATATATATATATATATATATATATATATATATATATATATATATATTCTCTCTCTCTCTCTCTCTCTCTCTCTCTCTCTCTCTCTCTCTCTCTCTCTCTCTCTCTGCCCATTGAATGTATAAAATTGATTTACATGTCAACAGTATATCTACATTTGTTGTATTGTTGTGCTGTGTGGGGTGGAACATTTAAAACTTTAATTAACAATCTTTTTCTCACATAGAAGAAAATGCTTCGTATTATGTTCTACCGTCACCGTTATGATCACACTTCTCTTCTCTTCACTGAACACAAAATACTTAAGCTCCATGACATCATAAAATTACAGACCATTTCATTTGTACATGCATTGCTAAATTCCTTCCCTTACACTGTGGCTTCCAACCAATAACAAGAAACAGACAAAACCTCCGTATTCCGCTGTGCCGCACCGACCATGCACAGCAGTGTCTTGGTGCGGGGCAGCAGGCTCTGGAACACGCTGCCACAGGATGTTAAAGGCATCACCCAACGGGACTCTTTTAAGAAAAAACTAAAAATAACACTTCTTCATAACACCCAGCAATGACAACTATAACTTGTGTCTAGTGATTTCAGTGCACTACACTTATTCATTTCTTATTACCCTATATATTAATGTATGTTGTTAGTATTATTATTAATATTATTATTGTTATTAATATTACTTTTTAGGGTATTATTATTATTATTATTATTATTATTATTATTATTATTACTATTATTATTATTATTATTATTATTATTACTATTATTATTATTATTATTATTATTATTATTATTATTATTATTACTATTATTATTATTATGTCAATATTATTGTTATTATCACTTATTATCATTATTATTATTATTATTATTATTATTGTTATTATTATTATTATTATTATTATTATTATTATTATTATTATTATTATTATTATTATTTTCTACAATATATATTATTTTAATAGACAATGAACCACATCACATGTACCTGCTCAATTTACAAATAGTAAATGGTCCGTAGTAAAGCTTCGGCTTATCAGACCATAGGCTATAAAATTGTACATATTTGTACATAAATGTTTTTCTAAGAGGCCAATAAAATATTTTGTATCTTGTATCTCTCTCTCTCTTTCTCTCTCTCTCTCTCTCTCTCTCTCTCTCTCTCTCTCTCTCTCTCTCTCTCTCTCTCTCTCTCTTTCTCTCTCTCTCTCTCTTTATTTTGTTTTTTTACGAGAGTCACTGGCCAAAGGACACAAAAAAGAGGGAAAAAAAACTCCAACTGAGGTGCCAGTTCAAAAAGAGATGCCAAGAGGATCATCGAAAATTGAAGGGTTCTTCAAAGCTCCCTCTTGAAAGAGTTCAAATCACATAAATAAGGAAATACAGAAGCAGACACGGGGTTCCAGAATTGACCAAAGAAATGACCAAATGACTGAGAAAACTGGATATCTCTTGCATTAAAGAGTTGGATAGAATAGTGATGAGAGAAAGAAGAGTCTTGAGAAGCGAGGCCGCGGGAGCATGGGAGGAATGCAGTTAGCAAAGATCAGAAAAGCATTTAGCATGAAAATAGCGGTAGAAGATAGCAAAAGATGCAACATTGCGGCGATGAGAAAAAGGCTGAAGACGGTCAGTTACAGGAGAGGAGTCGATAAGACGAAAAGCTTTTCATTCAATAATGTCTAAAATAGCAGTATGAGTAGAACCCCTATACATGTGAAACATACTTTATGCATGGACGGATAAAAAACCTGTACAGAGTTAGCAGCTTGTGGGATGAAAAAAGAAAAAAAAAAAAAAAAAACTGGCGTAGACGACTCAGAACGCCTAAATTCATAGAACAAGTTTTAGCTAGAGATGAGATTTGAAGTTTCCCGTTTTGATTATGATTTAAGGACAGACCATGGATATTCAGTGAAGAAGAGGGGGACAGTTAAGTGTGACTGAAGAAGAGCGGATAGTTGTCTGAAAGGTTGTATCGAGTTGACATATAAAGAAATTAAGTTTTTGAGGCATTGAACAATAGTATGTTTCCTCTGCCTAGATCACAAATTTTAGAGAGATCAGAAGTCAGGCGTTCTATGGAGTCCCAGCGCAAATTGTTTACTTTCTAAAGTGTTGAACGTCAATGAAAAGAGGTGGATATCACGTGGACGTGGATATCAGGGTGATATCATCAGCGTAGGAGTGGATACGATAAGAAGTTTGGTTTAGAAGATCATTGATGAATGATAGAAAGAAAGTTGTTGACAGGACAACCCTGCGGAACACTAATGTTAATAGATTTAGGAGATCGGTAACCGTCTACCATAACAACAATAGAACGGTCAAAAAGGAAACTTGAGGTGAAGTTACAAATAAAGGGATCGAAGCCGTAGAAGGAGAGTTTGGAAATCAAAGCTTTGTGACAGACTTTATCAAAACGTTTTTATATGTCTAAAGCAACAACAAAATCTCTAAACGAGGATAACTAAAACTCAGTAAGGAAAGCCGAAAGATCACCAGTAGAGCGGTCTTGACGGAATCCATACTGGCAAGGAGACAGAAGGTTGTGAAGTCATTAATGTTTAAGAATCTTTCAGCTCTGTCTGTCAACATCTACCTTTTCTTCTTGCTGGAAGTTTGCTTACATTCAGTCTGTTCCTAAAATGGGTGACCGTTCTAATCCCTCAAACTACCGTCCTATTGCTTTAATTTCCTGCCTATCTAGAGTTTTTTAATCTATCCTCAACAGGAAGATTCTTAAACATCTATCACTTCACAACCTTCTATCTGATGGCCAGTATGGGTTCCGTCAAGGCCGCTCCACTGGTGATCTGCCTTTCCTTACTGAGTCTCGGTCATCATTTTTTTTGAGATTTTGGTGAATTTTTTGCTGTTGCCTTGGGCATATCAAAACCTTTTCATCGAGTCTGGCACAAGCTTTGATTTCCAAACTACCCTCCTGCTGCTTCTATGCTTCTCTCTGTAACTTCATCTCAAGTTTCCTTCCTGATCATTCTATTGCTCTTGTGGTAGACGGTCACTGTTCTTCTCCTAAATCTATTAACATTGGTGTTCCTCAGGGTTATATCCTGTCACTCACTCTCTTCTTATTATTCATTAATGATCTTCTAAACCAAACTTCTTGTCTTATCCACTCCTACGCTGATGGTACCACCCTGCACTTTTCCATGTCTTTTTATAGACGTCCATCCCTTCAGGAAGTAAACATTTCACGCGAGGAAGCCACAGAACGCTTAACTTCTGATCTTTCTAAAATTTCTGATTGGGACAAAACAAACTTGGTATTGTTCAATGCCTCAAAAACACAATTCCTCCATCTATCAACTCGACACAACCTTCCAGACAATTATCCCCTCCTCTTCAATGACACTCAACTGTCCCCCTCTTATACACTGAACATCCACGGTCTGTCCTTTACTTATAATCTAAACTGCAAACTTCACATCTCATCTCTAGCTAAAACAGCTTCTATGAAGTTAGGTGTTCTGAGACGTCTCCGCCAGTTTTTCTCACCCCTCCCCCCAGCTGCTAACTGTGTACAAGGGCCTTATCCGTCCATGTATGGAGTATGCTTCACATGTTTAGGGGGGATTCCACTCATACTGCTCTTCTAGACAGGATGGAATCAAAAGCTTTTCGTCTCATCAACTCTTCTCCTCTAACTGACTGTCTTCAGCCTTTCTCTCATCGCCGCAATGCTGCATCTCTAGCTGTCTTCTACCGCAGTTTTCATGCTAACTGCTCTTCTGATCTTGCTAACTGCATGCCTCCCGTCCTCCCGCGCCTTCGTTGCACAAGACTTTCTTCTTTCTCTCACACCTATTCTGTCCACCTCTCAAATGCAATAGTTAACTAGTATTCTCAATCATTCGTCCTTTTCTCTGGTAAACTCTGGAATTCCCTGCCTGTTTCTGTATTTCCACCTTCCTATAACTTGTATTCCTTCAAAAGGGAGGTTTCAAAACACTTATTCTTCAATTTTTAACTACTGCTTTGGAACCTTTTATGGGACTGGCATCTTAGTAGGCTTTTTTTTTTTATTGGGTTTTTGTTGGTCTTGGCCAGTGTCTCTTCCAAAAAAAAAAAAAAAAAAAGAGTTAAAGGGTTTGACTAGGCAAGGTGGCATCATTGAAGCGAGGGAGGAGGGGAGGAGCGAGTCAGAGCTATCCTGAAAACAGCTGGGTGATGATGCTACATAGCATCTTACAGGAGTACTTTTAATGACCGCAATAATGCTGTCGTGTAATGCTTTTTAATATGATTTGTCTTGCTATAAAATACTGTAATATTCCACACCTTGCAGAAAACAAGATTAAACCATTCATAATTTGACCAAGTGGCACCTCCGAGGCTGCGACAATGCAACCGTCTCTCCATCACCTCATAGCTACGCGCATAGCACACCTGTAAATCCCATACATTTTTAACTCCTCTGATGGGTAAACAGAGCCTTAAAGCGCATATGTGTATAGAATATTTCCTACTTAGAGTTACACGTTCTTTCACCTCTTTCAGTATTTGCAGAAACTCGCGTTATAGGCTGTGTGTGTGTGTGTGTGTGTGTGTGTATATATATATATATATATATATATATATATATATATATATATATATATATATATATATATATATATATATATATATATATATATATATATATATATATATATATATAAGCCTTCCGAGGGTTTAGGCCAGCGAGGGCATGGAAAACATCATTGCGAAGAATTTTAACAGGTGGCATGAAGTAGTCAGAGGGTGGAGGAGAGGGAGAAACAAGCCCAGAATCGTCCAAGGTAGCGTTTTTAGCAAAGGTTTGAGCAAAGAGTTCAGCTTTAGAAATAGATGTGATAGCAGTGGTGCCATCTAGTTGAAGTAGAGGAGGGAAAGAAGAAGAAGCAAAATTATTCTAGATATTTTTGGCTAGATGCCAGAAATCACGAGGGGAGTTAGATCTTGAAAGGTTTTGACATTTTCTGTTAATGAAGGAGTTTTTGGCTAGTTGGAGAACAGACTTGGCATGGTTCCGGGCAGAAATATAAAGTGCATGAGATTCTGGTGATGGAAGGCTTAAGTACCTTTTGTGTGCCACCTCTCTATCATGTATAGCACAAGAACAAACTGTGTTAAACCAAGGTTTAGAAGGTTTAGGACGAGAGAAATAGTGAGGAATGTATGCCTCCATGCCAGACACTATCACCTCTGTTATGCGCTCAGCACATAAAGACGGGTCTCTGACACGGAAGCAGTAGTCATTCCAAGGAAAATCAGCAAAATACCTCCTCAGGTCCCCCCCAACTAGCAGAGGCAAAACGCCAGAGGCACCTTCGCTTAGGGGGATCCTGAGGAGGGATTGGAGTGATAGGACAAGATAAAGATATGAGATTGTGATCGGAGGAGCCCAACGGAGAAGAAAGGGTGACAGCATAAGCAGAAGAATTAGAGGTCAGGAAAAGGTCAAGAATATTGGGCGTATCTCCAAGACGGTCAGGAATACGAGTAGGGTGTTGCACCAATTGCTCTAGGTCATGGAGGATAGCAAAGTTGTAGGCTAGTTCACCAGGATGGTCAGTGAAGGGAGAGGAAAGCCAGAGCTGGTGGTGAACATTAAAGTCTCCAAGAATGGAGATCTCTGCAAAAGAGAAGAGGGTCAGAATGTGCTAATTGAAGGAAAGTAGATTAAAGAATGTCGGCAGACCTCGTTGCTATTTTTTAGAGTGTGTGTGACTCTTGTGGTGTGTGGTGTTGACCTGGTCTGTGTTTTTTTTTTTTTTCGCTTTTTGCTTTGCTTGTAGAAAGATTGAGAATACTGAAGAGTTTGGACAGAAGACGTAAAAGAAAGGAAATTGAAGGAAAGTAGTAGATTAAAAATTGTGGGCAGACCACATTGCTATTTTTTAAATGAAGTTGTGCAAGTGTGGTTGGCGTTTTTTTTTTTTTTTTGTAGAAAGATTAATAATATTGAAGAGTTTGGACAGAAGTAAAAGAAAGGAAACTGAAGGAGAGTAGTAGATTAAAGATTGTGGGCAGACCACAACTTGATAAATCAGTCACAGCATGGCTTCACGAAGGGGAAGTCTTGCCTGACAAACTTGTTAAGTTTTTACAGTAAGGTGTACGAGGCAGTAGGTAATGGTGATAGTTATGATATCTTATATCTGGACTTTAGTAAAGCATTTGACAAGGTACCTCATCAAAGGCTCCTGAGAAAGGTTAGGGCACACGGGATAGATGGGAAGGTGTTAGGCTGGATAGGGTCATGGCTTAGTGACAGGCGACAGAGAGTGGTAATAAACGGCTCGAAATCCGAGTGGGGTCATGTAATTAGTGGGGTGCCACAGGGATCAGTATTAGGGCCATTGTTATTTCTAATGTATATCAATGACTTGGATAGTGGAATTAGTAGTGATGTTAGTAAATTTGCGGATGACACAAAGATAGGTAGATTAATTAGGTCAGAATTGGATGCCATCGCCTTGCAGGCAGATTTAGATAGAATGAATGAATGGACGGATAAATGGCAAACGCAATTTAACATCAATAAATGCAAAGTGCTTAGCGTAGGTAGAGGAAACCCACACAATAGGTACACATTAAACAACCAAACTCTGGTAGGTACAGGGTACGAGAAAGATTTAGGAGTTACAGTTAACTCTGAACTCCGTCTAGGAAAACAATGCATAGAAGCCAGAAACAGGGCAAATAGGGTACTAGGATTCATTTTTAGGAGAGTTAAAAGTAGAAGGCCAGAAGCAATATTAAAGTTATACTTGGTGCTGGTCAGACCTCATCTAGACTACGCTGTGCAGTTCTGCTCCCCACATTACAGGAAAGATATAGGTCTATTAGAATCAATATAGAGGAGAATGACTAAAAGGATACATTGGATGAGGAGCATTCCTTACGAGGCGAGGTTGAAGCTGTTAAATTTACATTCTTTAGAGAGACGTAGGTTATGAGGGGACCTGATAGAAGTCTTTAAGTGGTATAAGGGTTATAACAAGGGAGATGTAAGCAAAATTCTTAGGATCAGCAACCAGGATAGAAAAAGAAATAACGGGTTCAAGCTTGAAAAATTTAGATTTAGGAAGGAGATAGGAAAAAATTGGTTCTCAAATAGAGTGGTAGATGAGTGGAACGGACTCAGTAATCATGTAGTTAGTGCTAGGACACTAGAGAGCTTTAAGAGAAGATTAGACAAGTTTATGGATGGGGATAGCAGATGGAAATAGGTAGGTGTGTTTCATACAGGGACTGCCAAGTGTAAACCTGGTCGCTTCTTGCAGCTTCCCTTATTTCTTATGTTCTTATGTTCTTATGTGAGTGTCGAGTCGTGGTCAGCGTTTGGTAAGCGGGCTGGTTATATACCGTCTTAGCGGATCACAGGGACGAGAGAGCGGAGCGGAGCGCGGTGATTGGCTCGCCTGTGTCAACTAGTGACTCGCTGAGTCCCTTTGCGTCTTGCTGTGGGAAGCACTTGGAAGTTATCTGCTTGCCTGTTGATTGAACTTGCCTTTGTTGTTATGCATATTGCTTCTAGGAAGAAGAGACGTCAATAGTCACTTTCCCTGTCAAGTACTATTGTTTTACTTTCCAAATCTTGATGAGTGAGACTTGAGCTATGTTTGGCAGCGTAGTGGTCTTTGATAGCGCCGTTGGATATGTGGCAGGTGAGACGCCAAGATAGGGAGGTCTTCGTCATTCCATTCTAAGAACGAGGCCCACGCTCCTCACTGTTGCAAGTGTGCTGGTTAATTACGTGGTCTTCCTTTAAGGGCGTCTTGGTTGTGTTGGGTCGGTTTCGGAGTAATAGATGGGATGAATGTCTTTCTTGTTTTGTAGTAGATAATAAGCTTGGTCTCTTGTTCTGCGTCGGCAGGGTGCACGTTCTTGTTTATTATGCTTTTTATTATTTTTTCGTCTATCTTGTGCTCAGTTGACATGAAGTTTCTGTAGAATAACTTGATGTCTTTTTTTGTTTCTCCTGTGCTTCTGCGTTTTGTCATTTTATTTATCCATATACGTCTTAATGACGCTTGATACGTCGGAAATACGGTATCCGTTGTTAACGAGTACTTGGGGTGACCCGTTCTATCTCTTGGTGGGTGTCACTCTGCCTTGTTGCAGTCAGCCCAAGCACTATGACTCAAAGATGATCCTGACTCTGGCTTGCCCAAACCCTCGCCAGCAGTGTGACGGGCCTCTGGGCACTCTGTCCCCACTGCACCCGGCACCCCTCTCTCGGTGGCCCTGCCTTATTGCAATCGATCCCAGGAGCTACAGAGGGCTTCGCCTTGCCATGGAGAGAGTAATAATATTAAATGAGTCAGGCATTTCATCAGCCTCCACATCTGGAATGGGATCCACAGATGGGGACTGTACCCAAACTGTCCCACCTGCCAGGTCATTCCCTAAAAGGAACTCAACATCAGACATTGGCAGGTCCTCTGCTACGACCACTTGCGCCTCTGTGGTCACGATAATTCCTCATAGTGAGTTCTAAAGCACTGGATTAGGGGGTGCTGTGAACTTATCATTAAACCCAGCAGTGACCTCATTGAACGTTCCCTTTGCGTCTCATAACACAAGGGGGCAGTCACAGCCTGCTCTCTAAAGACAGCTCTCTTTCTCCACACAAAACTTAAAGCACCTAATAACACACACACCCTTCACTCAAAAAATAAAAATTGTCATGGCGACTCCTACACCAGCCTCGGAGTCCCCATCTGGGGAGGGGACCACAAAATGTCCCCGGGTCGGAGTGCTCTTTTGATAACGATCCTAAGTATCTTGACACCCCCTCAACTTTT
The DNA here is from genome assembly GCF_035594125.1 of Scylla paramamosain. Classification (NCBI taxonomy): domain Eukaryota; kingdom Metazoa; phylum Arthropoda; class Malacostraca; order Decapoda; family Portunidae; genus Scylla; species Scylla paramamosain. Next base: position 8,577,833 of record NC_087169.1, read on the forward strand.
TCCTCATTAACTTCTGTAACATTCGCGGTCTTAAATCTAATTTTCAATCTGTAGAACACCACCTCTCCTCTTCAAAACCTTATCTTCTTTTTCTCACTAAAACACAGGTGTCTGAGGCAAATGACAATAGCCCCTTTTCTGTTATCGCCTACTTTCTCTATCCTCATTTCAATCCAAAACTGGAAGCTGCTTTATGTTAGCAAGGACCTCCTCTCGTGCCCACGCTCTTGAATCTTCCGAGTTTTCCACTATCTGTTTACGACTACAGAGTCACTCTCAAACTAAATTTATCTGTGCTGTATATCTCTCATCTAACTACTTAACTTCCATAGTGGAACACATTCTGACTCTTCCCTTTTGCAGAGATCTCCATTCTTGGAAACTTCAATGTTCACCACCAGCTTTGGCTTTCATCTCTCTTCACTGACCATCCTGGTGAACTAGCCTTCAACTTTACTATCCACTATGCTGTCCACGACCTACAGCAATTGGTGCAACATCCTACTCGTATTCCTGACCGTCTTGGAGATACACCCAACATTCTTGACCTTTTCGTGACCTATAATCCTTCTGCTTATGCTGTCACCCTTTCTTTTTCATTGGGCTCCTCCGATCACAATCTCATATATGAATCTTGTGGTATCCCTCCAATTCCTTCTCAGGATCCTTTTAAGCAGAGGTGCATCTGGTGTCTCTGGTTAGTTGGAGGGACCTGAGGAGGTATTTTGCTGATATTCCTTGGAATGACTACTGCTTCCGTGTCAGAGATCCGTCTTTGTGTGCTGAGCGCATAACGGAGGTGATAGTGTCTGGTATGGAGGCGTACATTCCTCACTCTTTTTCTCAACCTAAACCTTCTAGACCTTGGTTTAACACAGCTTGTTCTCGTGCTATACATGATAGAGAGGTGGCCCACAAAAGGTACTTAAGCCTTCCATCACCAGAATCTCATGCACTTTATATTTCTGCCCGGAACCATGCCAAGTCTGTTCTTCAACTAGCCAAAAACTCATTCATTAATAGAAAGCGTCAAAACCTTTCAAGATCTAACTCCCCTCGTGACTTCTGGGATCTAGCTAAAAATATCTCCAAAAACAGTTTCTTCTTCTTTCCCTCCTTTATTTCAACCAGACTGATATCTTATCTCATGATCTCATCTCACTGGTATCACATTTATCTTTAAACCTGAACTCTTCTCTCATACCTTCAGCTAAAAACTCTACCTTGGAGGATTAAAGGTTTTTTTTTTCTCCCTCTCCTCCAACCTCTGACTTTTTCATGCTACCTATTAAAATTTTTCGCAGTGATGTACCTGATGGGGTCCCTCCTATTGTCTACCGCAATTGTGCCTCCGTCCTTGCATCTTGCCTAGTCAAACTCTCTCACCTCTGTCTGTCAATATCTACCTTTGTTTCTTGCTGGAAGATTGCCTACATTCAGCCTGTTCCCAAATAGGGTGACCGTTCTAATCCCTCAAACTATCGTCCTATTGCTTTAATTTCCTGCCTATCTGAAGTTTTATTTTTTTTTTTATCTATCCTCAACATGAAGATTCTTAAACACCTATCACATCACAACCTTCTATTAGATCGCCAGTATGGGTTCCGTCAAGGCCGGTATACTGGTGATCTTCTGGCTTTCCTTACTGAATCTTGGTCATCCTCTTTTAGAGATTTTGGTGAAACTTTTGCTGTTGCCTTGGATATTTCAAATGCTTTTGATAGAGTCTGGCACAAAGCTTTGATTCCCAAACTACCCTTCTAAGGCTTCTATCCCTCTCTCTGTAACTTTATCTCAAGTTTCCCTTTCTGACCGTTCTATTGCTGTTGTGGTAGAGTCACTGTTCTTCTAAATCTATTAACAATGGTGTTCCTCAGGGTTCTGTACTTTCAAATACTCCCTTCTTATTATTCATTAATGACCTTCTAAAGCAAACTTCTTGCCCTATCCACTCCAACGCTGATGATACCACCCTGCACTTTTCCACGTCTTTTCATAGACGTCCAACACTTCAGGAAGTAATAATTTCACGCAGGGAAGCCACAGAACGCCTGACTTCTGATCTTTCTAAAATTTCTGACTGAGGCCTCAATATCTCAATTCCTCTATCTATTAACTTGACACAACCTTCCTGACAACTATCACCTCTTCTTCAATGACACTCAACTGTCCCCCTCTACTACACTGAACATCCCCGGTTTGTCCTTTACACATAATCTCGACTAGAAACCTTATCTCTAGCTAAAACAGCTTTTATGAATTTAAGTGTTCTGAGACGTCTCTGCCAGTTTTTCTCACCCACCCAAGATGCTAACTCTATACAAGGGCCTTATCCGTCCATGTATTGAGTATGCTTCACATGTCTGGGGGGTTCCACTCATACCGCTCTTCAAGACAAGGTGGAATCAAAAGCTTTTCCCGTTATCAACTCCTCTCCTCTAACTGACTGTCATCAGCCTCCCTCTCATCGCCGCAATGTTGCATCTCTAGCCATCTTCTACCGCTGTTTTCATGGTAACTGCTCTTCTGATCTTTCTAACTGCATGCCTCCCTTCCTTCCGCGGCCTAGCTGCACAAGACTTTCTTCTGTCCTTCACTTAAATCTCATTTCCTCAGACATTCCTTCTGTCTGAAAAAAAAAAAAAATAAGACTGTGGATAGGGTTAACACGATCTTGGGCACTATTTGTGGGTATACGAGTATGTGTCCTCACACCAAACTGCTTCATATCTACACTACCATTCCCGGTAGAGGTAGGGGACTCGAGAGGGAGGTCGAGAGCAACTCCTGGCGTAGGCTGAGTGTGGGCACACAAAGGACAACCAAAGCAACTGTTTCCCCCACATGGCTACGAAGCTTCAAGCCGTCCTGGCAAGGTCACAAATTTCTGTTACGACACAGGTTCTGCACCTCACAGCTGCCACTTACTTGGGTCAGCTCCCCTAAACTACCTCCCGCGTAGTAGAGGGCTCGCATACGCGTTTATAGTGCCCTTTAATTTAGTAGAGGGCTCACATACGCGTTTATTGTGTCCTTCTGGTCTCTTGTAACGATAAACAAACGTGAGGTCACCACCTTGTTTCGCTCACCGACAGGGAAGGGAGTGTTGCAACTACCAAACAACTTCAACTTGCTGAGAAGGAATCGAAAACCACGTGCTAGGGGAAAGGGGGTGGCGCAGCTACAGCTGAGGACAAACAACTATGAGCATTTCACAGTGTTTCATTGTTTCTTTACCAACATATAAACTATTGCCTTTAAGTACATTAAAATCATTCCTTCACCGTCTTTAATTAATGTCACATCACTTGAACACAAAAGCAAGTCAGTAAGACTGCATGAGAAGACATTGAATGGGCAGTATACAGGCTTACAAACTCGTAGGAGAAAGGATGATATTAGTCACATCGAGGTGCTTTGGGATCCTTGGACTGCAAGTATCTAACCCTCACATGAATCATGAAAGAGGGCCTGGCCAGCGTTAATACCCAGTGGGCCCATGCTGAGGCGACAGGGTGGGCCACTGATGACAGGTCAACCGCACATTGCTGTCACGGCGTTATTAAAGAGGCACATATCAAAAGCATTTGACAGAGTTAATTTTGCAAACTACCTTCTTTCTATCCTTCTCTCTGTAACTTCTGAAGTTTCCTTTCTGAACGTTCCATTGCTGCTGTGGTAGACAATCATTGTTCTACTCCTAAGTATTAACTATGGTCTATTAACTGTGGTGGTCCTCAGGGTTTTGTCCTATATATATATATATATATATATATATATATATATATATATATATATATATATATATATATATATATATATATATATATATATATATATATATATATATATATATATATATGTGTGTGTGTGTGTGTGTGTGTGTGTGTGTGCATTTTGAGGAACGGGCAATGTCCCGTCCTTTGTCCTGATCGTATTAAGATCTCAAGGCTACTGGCCTTGTCCATGTCTCGTTAGTTGTCCCTGTTTTTCTGATATTCTGTGCCCAACCATTTTCTCTCTCTCCGGACTCTCCAGTTTTAAAGGGGTTTGAGCCTGTCCTCCGAGAGACTGGTGATGAATTGAGTGAGGGCGTTGAGTGTAATAATTCACTGCTAGGCAGTGAGTGGCCCATCTGTGGGGAAGTAACCATCAGGGTATTGTACCCTCACATTGTGGCGTCTTCCTTGTCTCTTCCTAGAACGTGAAGTGGCGAGCCCTTTCCAAGTTTTTGGGCTAAATTGGCATTTTGTATTCTTCCATCCCTGCGTGATGTTGGGATTATACATGTATCAGGGTGTGTGTGTGAAATAATATGAGTGTCTCAGTTGTACGATGTAACGGTGCGAGTGTTGATCGGTTCTGTCGGTGTGAATGTTGTGGTTTGGATGTTTCGTCGGGGTTTACGATATATTTTTTTTCATTGTAGTTTACTTTCTGCCTATTATTGTAGGGTGGGTCAGATCATAACTGCCTGCTTTCAGTACATGTTCCTCTGCACTGCCCCTCTGCGTTTGCCTTACCCTGCCACTAGCGAGAGTAACGAAACATGGTGCAGTGTGTTCTCCGGCTCAGTCTCTTAATAGTTTGAAAACTGTTTACAGACAGTTTGGAAGCATTGTTTGCAAACTGTTTGGAAACAATCTTTTACGAGTATTTGTTTCCCATCCAGAATAAGAAACAGTGTGTGTGTGTGTGTGTGTGTGTGTGTGTGTGTGTGCGTGCGGTGGAGGTGACGATGAATCAGTTACACATTGTTGCCAGATTGTCATTAATTTATGAAGATTTCGAATTTTTATTTTTATTTATTTTGGCATAATTTAAGAAATTACTTATTGTAATATTTTAGCTGTAAGAGCCACCATCCAAAAAAGTATTTCAAAGTTAGTCGTGAACATCAGAAGAAAGCTGGTGATACCTGCTCCGTCTACTTTCAAATCCACTAGAAGCAAGTCACCATAAAAGATTCCTTTTTCAAAACATTTTCTCACTCATCTCTCTTTTATGCCCTTTCTTGAATTTATCAAAAGTTCCAAGTAAAACAGAGGTTACTGCAGCAACCTCTACACTCATCGCAGGACGACATTTGTTTGTAAAGTTTCCAAACTTGCAAACTTTGCCAACTGTTTGCAAGCTGTTTCCAAACTGTCTGCAGATAGTTTTTCGGAAACTATTTCTAAATAGTTTCCAAACCAGTGTTTCCTGGTGTGGACAGGCATCAATTACGACGTCAGCCTAATGTCACAGTTGACAGAAGAGACCAGTGTCCAGCAAGAGTGTTTCGAGGAATTTGTGCAGCATCAAGGAAACTGTAGCCTTTTGAGACTTTTGTGACATGTGCATAGACAATCGCTCGTATGACAGTGGTAGTCAGCACCCGTGATAAAAAGGCTTTGAAACGCATGTTACAGGTGAAGGATTTAGACCGACGAGGAAGCTCGGCTCCTCAACAGGAAGCCAAAAAAGGTCAGCAAAAGTCGGTGATAAACAAAATGCACCAACTGATAGCCGAGTACTTCCTCTACAGTGCCGAGCCACGTCCCGTGCCGAGAATACGGATTCACACGACTCATCCGGCTGGAAGTGCAACAGTAGAGTGGACTCCAGACTCTGTTGCTGAAATGACTATGTTGGGTAAGAATATTACAAATTCCCTTGGCATAGTCTCAGGTCAGGGTTCCGATCCCAGATCAGTGTTCCTCAGTCTCAGGCCAGTGATCCTCAGTCTCAGGTCAGTGTTCCTCAGTCTCAGGTCAGGGTTCCTCAGTCTCAGGTCAGGGTTCCTCAGTCTCAGGTCAGTGTTCCTCAGTCTCAGGTCAGGGTTCCTCAGTCTCAGGTCAGGGTTCCTCAGTCTCAGGTCAGTGTTCCTCAGTCTCAGGTCAGGGTTCCTCAGTCTCAGGTCAGGGCTCCTCAGTCTCAGGTCAGGGTTCCTAACAAACGGACGTGTTTAGTGAATAGTGACTTTACGATATAGCTAGCTGGTTTAGACATGGCACCTTGTGTTGCTGAGTCATCTGGTTGTGTTAGTTTTCCTGTTCCTGAGGCCTTCTTTGCGAAGGTCTCAGAGGTGGAGGCTGAGTTCCATCGAAGGATCTCGGAGGTGCAGGCTAGATTTCGGGAGAGGATCTCAGACCTGCAAGCTGACTTCTGTGAGAGGATCTCAGCACCTGAGGGAGGATCGTCCCCCGCTGTCACCTTACCTAGTAAAGCGACGGAGGAGCAGTGATCGGTTGTGTGCAGGGCCGCCAAGAGGATGAAACTCCTCTTGGCGTTTCGCCTGGAGGTGAAGCCACGTGGAGGAATCCCTTCAGTGTGTTGGAGGAAGAGACGGATGAGGAGGTGGACGTGACGGGAGGAGACCAGGAGGAGGGGGCAGACGCAGTTACCCTGCCTCAAGGTAAAGGGCTTGTGCTTAGTGATAATCAGGTTAGGCACATAGTGTGTTTTGTGGCGGAGGCAGGAAACGTAGGTCAAGGGTGTGTTTGCGGGTAGCTGGGTTAGAGAAGGTACCTAACAGGCTAGACACGTGTATGGACACGTGGGACCATTGTGGGACCAAGGCCATTGTTTTTCTCAGCGCGGGAGGGAATGACCTTGATAAGGTCAGGAGTAAGCTGTTCAGGAGGTTTAGGCAGGCTTTGGATAGGATTAGGGACAAGGAAGGGATCCCTGTGGTATGTGGTGTCTTGTCGAGGAGGAGAGTTGGTGCTCAGTGGCTGTCCAGGGCTATTACAGTGAATCGCAGGCTCACAAATCTTTGTAAGAGTAATGGATGGCCGTTCATCGACAACTAGGACCTATTGTATGGTAAAGACACCTTGTATGTCAGGAATGGAGTGCATTTATCACGCTAGGGTGTTTGGGTTTAGGTATGAGCACTCTAACGAGAGGTAACTGCACTCCAGCCATTTTTTCGTTAGTCAGGAGGGAGGAAGGAGTTGTGAGGTCGAAATGAAGGACAAATTAGTTAAATCTAGAAAAGTAACTAGCTCAGAGAAGGCGAAGAATAGCTTGAGTGTTTACTACACAAATTGTAGAAGTATTTTTAATAAAATAGACTTAGAGGAATGGCGCGTGTAGAGAACCTTGATATCATTGCTTTAACAGAAACTTGGTTAGATATGTCAGGAAAAGTATTTAATCCAGAAGTTAAGATAGATGAAAATACACTATTCTATAAAGACGTAAAACAGGAGAGGAGGAGGCATCGTGCTGTGCATTAGGAGCACGTTACAATGTTGTATTAATAATTTAATTAAAACAGCAAAACAGAGTCGATATGGGTAGATATTAAAGAAGGATCACAGTCAGTAGTATTGGGATTAGTTTACAGGCCACCAAATAGTACAAAGGAAATTAACACCTCAGTATGGCAGGGAATAGATAGAGCAGTCAAGTAAGTGTGGTAGGAGATTTTCATTTTAGGAATATCGACTGGAGCCTGATGGCTTTCTTAAGATAATTCAGGATGTTTTTTTTTAAACAGGTAGTCTTAGAATCTGCAAGGGGGAATAATACTATAAATTCAATTCAATAACAGGGAAGAAGCAGTCATGCAGATACAAGTTGGAGGACAGCTAGGTACAGTAATCATTGTGAAATTAGAAACAAATTAGAATGGGAGGAAAATTTTAGAAGTAAAAACACAAGTAAAATACTTGACTTTAAGAGGACAGATTTTGAGGAATTAAAAAAGGTACCTCAAAGGAGTTCACTGCCAACGGACGCAGGGGGAGGGAAGGTCCTGGAAGGAGTTAAGAGAGATAAGGTAGAGTGAAGGGATGTGAGGTGAGGTGCGAGGGGAAGGGCAGGAGGAGGGGAGAAGGGTACGGAGGGATAGGAGGAGTGAGAGAGAGGGAGATATGTGTGAGGGTCAGGTCATGCTGAGATGCGCGAGGTGAGGTCAAGGCGAGGAGAAGATAGAGCGGAGAGGATGGAAGAGGCCGAGATGAAAAGATTAGTGAAAGTGAATATAGATGAGATGCATAAATATTTCGTTAATAAATTACCTACAGGAACAGTTAGCAAACATCCCTTATAGAGCAATAAGATCACAGATAAATTATCCTAAATGGATGACCGTTAGGTTAAAACACTATATTGGGCGGAAGAGAAGTATATATAAGAAGTTAAAGGCAAGGGAAAAAGTTTTAAGGCCACAATTTAATGATTTAGAACTTTCAGCCGGTAAGGCTGAAAATAAACCATAAAAATTTTAATTAATATTACACACACACACACACACACACACAAAGACCTGCTGGTCCCTACAAAGCTTTTTTTTTTTTTTTTTGCCAAGGACAACACAATAAAAAATTCAGTAACGAAACGCAGAATGTCACCAGTAGAACGGCCATAGTGGAACCCATGTTGGCGATTAGATAAAAATTTGTGAAGTGATAGATGTTTAAAAATCTTCCAGTTGAGGATCAATTAAAAAAAAAACTTTAGATAGGAAGGAATTAAACCAATGGGACGGTAGTTTAAAGCGTTAGAGCGGTTACACTTTTTTTTAGGAACAGGCTGAATGTAAGCAAATTCCCAACAAGAATGAAAGCAAGATGGAGATACACAGAATTTGGAAGAGTTCTGACTAGGCAAGCTGCAAGAGAACAATAGGAGGGATCCCATCAGACTCATAAGCCTTTCAAGGGTTAAGACTATCAAGGCCATAAGAACATAAGAACATAAGAAATAAGGGAAGCTGCAAGAAGCGACCAGGCTTACACGTGGCAGTCCCTGTATGAAATATACCTACCTATTTTCATCTATTATCCCCATCCATAAACTTGTCTAATCTTCTCTTAAAGCTCTCTAGTGTCCTAGCAACATGATTACTGAATCCGTTCCACTCATCTACCACTCTGTTTGAGAGCCAATTTTTTTCCTATCTCCTTCCTAAATCTAAATTTTTCAAGCTTGTACCCGTTATTTCTTGTTCTACCCTGGTTGCTGATCCTAAGAATTTTGCCTACATCCCCCTTGTTATAGCCCTTATACCACTTAAAGACTTCTATCAGGTCCCCTCTTAACCTACGTCTCTCTAAAGAATGTAAATTTAACAGCTTCAACCTCGCCTCGTAAGGAATACTCCTCATCCCCTGTATCCTTTTAGTCATTCTCCTCTGTACTGATTCTAATAGACCTATATCTTTCCTGTAATGTGGGGACCAGAACTGCACAGCGTAGTCTAGATGAGGTCTGACCAGCACCAAGTATAACTTTAATATTGCTTCTGGCCTTCTACTTTTAACTCTCCTAAAAATGAATCCTAGTACCCTATTTGCCCTGTTTCTGGCTTCTATGCATTGTTTTCCTAGACGGAGTTCAGAGTTAACTGTAACTCCTAAATCTTTCTCGTACCCTGTACCTACCAGAGTTTGGTTGTTTAATGTGTACCTATTGTGTGGGTTTCCTCTACCTACGCTAAGCACTTTGCATTTATTGATGTTAAATTGCGTTTGCCATTTATCCGTCCATTCATTCATTCTATCTAAATCTGCCTGCAAGGCGATGGCATCCGATTCTGACCTAATTAATCTACCTATCTTTGTGTCATCCGCAAATTTACTAACATCACTACTAATTCCACTATCCAAGTCATTGATATACATTAGAAATAACAATGGCCCTAATACTGATCCCTGTGGCACCCCACTAATTACATGACCCCACTCGGATTTCGAGCCGTTTATTACCACTCTCTGTCGCCTGTAACTAAGCCATGACCCTATCCAGCCCATCTATCCCGTGTGCCCTAACCTTTCTCAGGAGCCTTTGATGAGGTACCGTGTCAAATGCTTTACTAAAGTCCAGATATAAGATATCATAACTATCACCATTATCTACTGCCTCGTACACCTTACTGTAAAAACTTAACAAATTTGTCAGGCAAGGCTTCCACTTCGTGAAGCCATGCTGTGACTGATTTATCAAGTTATGTTTGTCTAAATGTTCCCTAATGTTCCTCGCTATTATTGACTCTAACATTTTACCTACAACTGAAGTTAAGCTGACAGGTCTATAATTAGACGCTAAAGTTTTATCACCTTTCTTAAAAATGGGTACTACATTAGCCTGCCTCCACATTATTGGTACCTCTCCGGACTCCAGTGATTTCCTAAAGACAAAAACTAACGGCTCACTAATAATCTCTTTGCATTCCTTAAGTACTCTGGGATATACTTTATCTGGTCCTGGTGTCTTGAACGTTTTTAGCCTATCTATCTCCTGTTCCACTATCTCCCTAGTTATGGAAATATCTGTCAGCTTCTCATTTTCATCTGCTCTAAACACGTGTTCACTACCTGGCATATCCTGCATGTTTTCCTGGGTGAAGACAGTTAAAAAATAATCATTCAGAAGTTTACTAATCTCCTCCCCAGAACTAACCAGCTCCCCATCTGCTGCCTTTAATGGACCTTATAGTATCCGGATGGATACTATAAGGTATAGTATACGGGATGTTTGCTAACTGACCTGTATGAACTTTATCTACGAAATATTTATACAATTCATCTACATTTACCTCACCTAATCCTCTCATTGCTGCCCCTACCATCCTCTCCACTCCCTCACCTATTCGCCTCGACCTCACCTCTTTCATTTCAGCATGACCTGACATTCCAACATACTCACACCTATCTCCCCCTTCCTCTTTCCTCCTCCCCTTCCGGACACATCTTCCCTCCTCTTGTCCTACACACTCACGCCTCACCTCACCTCTCTCATCCTGCCTTATCTATCTGAACTCCGTCCCTGACCTGACCTCACCCTGCATCCTTTGCCAGTCCACTCCTTGGAGGTACCTTTTTAATTCTTCAAAATCTGCTCTCCTAAAGTCAGGTATTTTACTAGTGTTTTTTTTTTTTCTAACAGTTTCTTCCCATTCTAAATTGTACCTAATTTCCCTATGGTCACTGTTACCTAGCTGTCCTCCAACCTCTACCTGCGTGACTGCTTCCTCCGTGTTAGTAAGAATTAAATCTAGAATATTATTCCCCCTTGTGGGTTCTACGACTACCTGTTTAAAAAAAATTATCCTGTATTACCTTAAGAAATTCCTCTGCTTCCTTGTTACCCACAATCAGACTCCAGTCGATATTCCTAAAATTAAAATCTCCTACCACACATACCTGACTGTACCTGCCTGCTCTATTTAATTCTTGCCACACTGAGGTGTTAATTTCCTCTGTATTGGTCGGTGGTCTGTAAACTACCCCTAGTATTACTGACTGCGATCCTTCCTTAATATCTACCCATATCGACTCTGCTTTGTTAACCGTTTTAATTTTATTGTTCATACAACACTGTAATGTGTCCCTAACGTATAACGCGACGCCTCCTCCTCTCCTGTTTTCCCTATCTTTATAGAACATTGTATAACCATCTATCTTAACCTCTGGATTAAATACTTTTCCTGACATATCTAACCAAGTTTCAGTTAAACCAATGATATCAAATTTCTCTACACTCGCTATTCCTCTAAGCAAGTCTATTTTATTCAGAATACTTCTACAGTTTGTGTAGTAAACACTTAAGCTATTTCTTACCTTCCCTGAGCTAGCTACCTTTCTAGATTTAATTAATTTGCCCCTCACCTTCTCCTCACTACCCCTTCTTCCCTCCCGACTAACGAAAAAAGTGCTGGAGTGCAGTTACCTCCCGCTCGAGTGTTTCGGCCAAAACACAAACACCCTGGCGTGACAAATGCACTCCATCCCTGGCGTACAAGGTGTCCCTACCATAGAAAAGGTCCCAGTTATCGATGAATGTCCATTCATTACTCTTACAATGATTCGCTAGCCTGTGATTCACTGCAATAGCCCTGGACAGCCACTCAGCACCAACTCCCCTCCTCGGCAAGACACCACATACCACGGGGCCCTCCCTTGTCCCTAATCCTGTCCAAAGCCTGTCGAAACCTCCCGATAAGCTCCTCACTCCTGACCTTACCAAGGTCATTCCCTCCCGCACTAAAAAAAACAATGGGCTTGGTCCCATCTTTTTTCCAAGCACGTGTCTAGCCTATCAGCTACCTTCCCTATCCCGGCAAACACACCCTTGACCTACACTTCCTATCCCTAGCACAGAACGCACTATCTAATTGCCTAACCTGACTATCTCCAAACACAAGCACTCTGCCTTGGGGCAGGGTAACTGCATCTGCCCCCTCCTTCTTGCCTCCTCCCGCCATGTCCACCTTCCCTTCCTTCAGCACATTGAAGGGATTCTTCGTCTCCACGCAAGGTGCCCTGAGGACCTTCACCCTTTTGGCTCCCCTGCACACCACCGACCACTGCTCCTCCGTCGCCTTACTAAGTAAGGTGACGGTGGAGCACGACCCTCCCACAGGTGCTGAGATCCTGTCACAGTACTCAGCCTTCAGGTCTGAGATCCTCTCACGAAACTCAGTCTGCACCTCCGAGATCCTTCGATGGAACTCAGCCTCCACCTCTGAGACCTTCGCAACGAAGGCCTCGAGAACAGGTGAACTAACACAACCAGACGACTCAGCAACATAAGGCGCCATGTCTACACTAGCCAGCTATATTAGCGTTAGATCACTGCTCACAAAACACGTCCGTTGACTTGGAACCCTGACCTGAGACTGATGGAAAACATGACTGTGAAGGATCTTAATGGATGGAGGAGAAATAGTACCAAAGGTCTGAGTGAAGAGTTCAACCCCTTTTTTGTTTCCTCCTACATTATCAATCCTCATTTTCAATTCAAAGCTGGATGTGTATGTGCGCAACGACTTAACCTGCTCTCGTGCCCACGCTCATGAATCTTCCGAGTTTTCCACCATCTGGCTACGACTACAGAGTCACTCTCAAATTTAACTGTCCTGTATACCTCTCATCCTATTCGGGGGACCGGCATCTCAGTGGGCCATTTTTTTTTTTTATTGAATTCTGTTGCCCTTGGCCAGTATCTTTCCTACGTTTTAAATAAATAAATAAATAAATGAAAAATAGAGATAGGTGCTATCAGGCTGGAGTAAAGGAGGAAAAATGCCGCAGTAAAGTTACTGGAGGTTTTTGGCTCGGTGCCAGAAGTCACGAAGGAAGTTAGACCAAGAAAGACTGATATTTTTTTTATTGTTTAAAGAATTTTTGGCAAATTTGAGAACTGCCTTGGCATGATTCCGGGCAGAAATATAAAGTGCATGAAATTCAGGTGATGGGAGGCTCAAGTAATTTTTGTGGGCCCCCTGTCTATCATGTATAGCACGAGAACAGGTTCTGTTAAATCAAGGTTTGGAATGTTTTAGGTCGAAAGAAAGAGTGAGGAATGTGTGCCTCCATGACGGACACTGTTATGTGTTCAGCACATAGAGACGAGTCTCTAACATGAAAATAGTAGTCATTCCAAGGAAAATCAGAATAATACCTCCTCTGGTCTCCCCAATTAGTAGAGGCAAAACGCTAGAAGCAACTCGACTTTCGGGGATCCTGAGGAGGGATTAGAGGGATAGGACAAAATATAGATATTATTTTTTTTTATTGGAAGAGCCTAACAAAGAAGAGAGAGTGACAACATAAACAGAAAAGGTCAAGAATGTTGGGAGTATCTCTAAGACGGTCATGAATACGGGTAGGGTGTTGCAGTAATTGGTCTAGGTCGTGAAGGGGACCAAACGTAAAGGCTAGGACACCAGGTTGGTCAGTGAAGATGAGGACAGATAAAATAGGAGGGAACAGACAAGTAGCTATTGTAAGTTGCCTTAGACACCTGCGCTTTGGTGAGGAAAAGATGATTAGGTTTAGTAGAGAAGAGGTGGTGATCTACATATTGAAAAATAAATTCAATTCCGCGAATGTTGCATAAATTAATGAAGAAAAGTGTCAAGACATGAAAGGTAGACACCAGAAGAAGAATAGTCCTGCCTGGGGACATCTGTGGTCCTCTCCCCCCAGACTCCAAGGGGACTCCTAGGCTAATGTTGGAGTCGCAATAATGAATTTTTATTTTTGAGAGAAGGGTGTGTGTGCATTACGTCCATGTAGAGTTGTGTGAAGGAAGAAAGTTGTCTTTAGAAGGTAGGCTGTGACTGCCCCAGTGAGAGGTCACTGGAAAGGTCACATTACTCCTGATCCTGAAATTACGAAACCGTTTCAGAACTTGACGCCTCATTGGGAGTAATTATCGTGGCTACTGCCTCCTCCTGCATTGATGGTGACGTTTTCACTTATAATTGTGATCCATATTTATTTGTTGAGAGAGAGAGGGAGAGAGAGGGATAGAGGGAGAGAGAGAGAGAGAGAGAGAGAGAGAGAGAGAGAGAGAGAGAGAGAGAGAGAGAGAGAGAGAGAGAGAGAGCTCTTCTACTATCGCATCTGCTAATCACAGAAAGGTGTTCATGGGGCCTATTTTGGGTGGTATCGCTACCTAAGGCGGCAACCAGTATCCTACTACTACTGCTACTACTACTACTACTACTACTACTACTTCTGACTATTACTACTACTACTACTACTACTACTACTACTACTACTACTACTACTACCAAGGGACAACGTGACCCTCGCCTCATTACACCTTACCTTCCAGGTGTATGTCTCCAGCAAGGAAAAGCACCTGCTCAAACACTCCTTTTCTTTCTTCCCTTGGATTATCAAATGGGCCCATGTTAATCCTTCTGTCTCTGTTCCACTCGCTTTTGATGTGCTCTGTAAACCCCAGATGGACCTAATGTAAAGCAAATAAATGGACTGAACACCATGTCGGGAATCAGTCAGTAGGCAGTCGGGCGTCCATTTCTGTAGCGAGTCTTCATTTACTATAGACCAAATAAACGTCCGGAACCTCAAGATATAATTCTTTCACTCAAAATATTCCATCTCGAAGAAGGCAGGAGAGGAGGGCTTAGTATATAATGGCGTCAGCAGTATAAAGTGGAAAATGTGGACGACAGAACACTGGGGGGGATGCTATCTGCATAGAAGTAGCGTCGCTGTCCGTGGTGACGGGCGGTGACTCGTGAAATTGGTTATGGAAGTTATTATGTATAAGCACCAATTTCTTGCATGCCTCTAACGGTATGTATCAATGTCTGACTAAAAAAGAATATATGAGATGTTGAGGGACCGCCACGATATGTTTGGCACGTGAAAGAGCCTAAGCTCTTAAGCAGCACGTTCGCCACATCGCACAGGCCGGCCCGGCGTGTTACTAGCACTGACCTGATGTCAAGGGCTGCCAGGAGCTTTGGTTCGACCACTCACATTTGTTCCCCATTGTCTGACACCACATAGTTAGAGGTCGATTTCCTCATCCCTGCGTGAGACACACCTTCACCAAGATTTGTGATTGTGTGGATGCCTTACCATCAGCGGTCATCACGATGCCAGCGGCCACCACCGAGTCCTCCACGTCCTTCCCGATCAATGTATGTTTCACTTTACATTTTCTTCATGTACGTCACCTTGCCACCGCTGAGTACCGCCGCAGGTGCCACAAGAATGGGGCTTGCCTGAGTGGCTGGTGCCTGCACTATCAGGCGCGCACCTCTCCTGCCAGCGGTTCTGTGGAAGCAGCCAAAAGCACCTTCCTGCACACTCCCACCAAAATCAGGGTTGGAGACTCTTTCGGCGGCGTCGAACGCTATGCACTAATTGAATAAAGCATCCATAGGACACACATTTATGGCCAACGATTATGCATACTATACCCTCCTTGCTTGCGGAACACCTCCTTCAACATTACATACTCATATTATAGGCATGTCATGAATTTGGCAAGATTTATATACTCTGAAAGACCGTCGTCACAGTGAAGGTACTTAATTTGCAATCCACCGCACATGAAGACTGCTTAGATAGTTCGTTGATTACAAAGAACTTGCACTAGTCAGCAACTTGGTTGACCGACTGCAGGTGACCGATGGTGTCCCAGTTCCAGGGCTGGGAAACAGTAGAGGTGTATATAGCACTGCATCTGCCTGCCCAAAGTCATAAGAGTCCCCATCAACACTCTATCGACGTTTTCCAGGACCCCAACGCTAATGTACTCGTATTACCATCTCACATTTCCTGGCAGCGCCTCTGGAAAAGGGCGATGGTTTCGCTCTGCGCCAGTACTTGCTGGTGTTGTTTAAGCATCGTTAGCATCCGATGGCCCCGTATACTGGATTCTTGTGTTTGAGTGGCAAGGAGAGACGTGATGTATACAGAAACAGGAATCATTGCGTCATGCAAGATTCTCTCAAAACACTTGGCCTTCTTCACCTGACAAATTTATGATGTTCAGCTATTAAGCCTCATGGTAGTAAAAAAAAAAAATGGAGGCAGGATGAATTAGTTGTGAAAGCTAGGCGCTCTGGCAGGAGATAGATTTATTTTTAGAAGCACCACAATGGCATGCACATCCGACGCATTAACAGCTAGACCATGAGTTGCGTTTACGAACCTTAGAGTTATTATTGTTAATACTATTTATTAGATCACATCTTCACAGATACAATAACCCCTTAAAAAGAAATAATAAATAAATAAATAAATAAATAAATTCAGCACTTCGGTACCAGGCATTTCTTAGTAGACGCTTGGAACCAGTAAAGTGAAACCAGAATTAAATCAACAGCAGAAAGTAGAGATAACGTTAACCCTGATAACGAATTTTAAAGCATGATACATTTTTAAGGTGTCGGTGAGAGAATGCTGAAATTCAATTTTACCATCACTAATCAAATTTTGTCACAAACATACACGCATTATCTACCATGATTTTACCATAATCTTAGGTTTTATTATCTTAAACAAAATACATTTTTCATAACCATGTAATGTATTTATCCTTAAACATTACTCCATATCCACGTATTTTCATAATACTTTTTAACATGTGCACTACATGACACACACACATGTCCCTCCTACATAGTTGTAAATAAGTGAAATATAAGAAAAAAAATGCACCATGAAATCTGTAGAATTCAATGTTACAGGTGATGTTAAATGACTGATCAGGGCTTAGTAAACTTACACTCTGTTGACCTTTGAGATAAGAAATGAGCCCTTAGGAAAGGCGAGACTAACGCTTGTGCCAAGGAAGCCCTCCTTTATTATGTAGAGCGAGCAGTAACCATTCTGTGGAAAATGAGAGAACACTTCATGTAAAGCAGAAATGGCATCTTAGTTTCAGTGACATTTGTATAAAATATTATCCACAAGAGAGCTGGGTTATAAGTGACAAGTGGTTGACATGTGGCCCTCAGTTATTCTCTGTCACATTAACAAGAGCTTCACGCTGAAAGGAAACGGATTCAAAAATTTTTCCACTTTCTTGTTGCATGCTTTAATTAAATATGTACCTAAACAATTTTAACTGATATCCAGAGAGTATTGAATGCAGAACTTAGAAGTGTAATATATATATATATATATATATATATATATATATATATATATATATATATATATATATATATATATATATATATATATATATATATATATATATATATATATATATATATATATATATATATATATATATATATATATATATATATATATATATATATATATATATATATATATATATATATATATATATATATATATATATATATATATATATATATAGAGAGAGAGAGAGAGAGAGAGAGAGAGAGAGAGAAAATAGATAGATAGATAGATAAATAGATATATAGACAGATAGATAGATAGATAGATAGGAGAAGGCAATAGACACCTGCCGAAACGATAATTACTCCCAATGAGGTCTTAAGCATTGTTCAAGGGGTGCTGTGAACTTATCATTAAACCCAGCTGTGACCTCACTGAAAGTTTCCCTTTGTGTCTCACAACACAAGGGGGCAGTCATAGCTTGCTTTCTAAAGACAACTCTCTTCCTCCACACAAAACTACACAAAATTACACCACCACAAAATTACACACACACCCTTCACTCAAAAAATTTTAAATCATCATGGCAACTCCTACACCAGCCTCGGAGTCCCCATCAGGGGAGGGGACCATAAATGTCCCCAGGTCGGACTGTCTTTCTGTTGACGACCCTAAGTGTCTTGACACCCCCCTCAACTTTTTCTTCATTAACTTCTGCAACATTCGCGGCCTAAGATCTAATTTTCAGTCTGTAGAACACCACCTCTCCTCTTCTAAACCTCATATTCTTTTCCTCACTGAACCTCAGGTGTCTGAGGCAACTGACAGTAGCCCCTTTTCTGTTCCCTCCTACTTTCTCTATCCTCATTTCCGATCCAAAGCTGGATGCTGCGTTTATGTGCGCAATGACTTAACCTGCTCTCGTGCCCACGCTCTTGAACATTCCGTGTTTTCCACCATCTGGCTACGACTACAGAGTCACTCACAAACTAAATTTATCTGTGCTGTATACCTCTCACCTAACTCCTCTGACTATAAGAAATTCTTTGACTATTTAACTTCCAAAGTGGAGCACATTCTGACCCTCTTCCCTTTAGCAGAGATCTCCATTCATGGAAACTTCAATGTTCACCACCAGGTTTGGCTTTCTTCTCCATTCACTGACCATCCTGGTGAACTAGCCTTCAACTTTGCTATCCTCCACGACCTAGAGCAATTGGTGCAACACCCTACTCGTATTCCTGACCGTCTTGGAGATACGCCCAAAATTATTGACCTTTTCCTGACCTCTAATCCTTCTGCTTATGCTGTCACCCTTTCTTCTCCGTTGGGCTCCTCCGATCCCAATTTCATATCTGTATCTTGTCCTACCGCTCCAATTCCTACTCAGGAACCCCCTAAGCATTTTGCCTCTGCTAGTTTGGGGGACCTGAGGAGGTATTTTGCTCATTTTCCTTGGAATGGCTACTGCTTCTGTGTCAGAGACCCGTCTTTGTGTGCTGAGCGCATAACAAAGGTGATAGTGTCTGGCATGGAGGCGTACATTCCTCACTCTTTTTCTCGTCCTAAACCTTCTAAACCTTGGTTTAACACAGCTTGTTCTCGTGCTATAGATGATAGAGAGGTGGACTACAAAAGGTACTTAAGCCTTTCATCACCAGAATTTCATGCACTTTATATTTCTGCCCGGAACCATGCTAAGTCTGTTCTCCAACTAGCCAAAAACTCCTTCATTAACAGAAAGTGTCAAAACCTTTCAAGATCTAACTCCCCTCATGACTTCTGGGACCTAGCCAAAAAATATTTCCAATAACTTTGCTTTTTCTTCTTTCCCTCCTTTATTTCATCCAGATGGTACCATTGCTATCACAACTATTTCTAAAGCTGAACTCTTCGCTGAAACCTTTGCTAAAAACTCTATCTTGGACGATTCTGGGCTTGTTCCTCCCTCTCCTCCACCCTCTGACTGTAGGATAGTATTTCATACATTACTTGTGAGAGGCAAAATCCCTCTGGCCGAGGAAGACCAACAACTCACGACTTTCATCACTCCTTACGGCCGCTTCCGCTACCTCCGCGGCCCCATGGGCTTTGCTGCCACTGGAGACGCCTTCTGTCGACGAGGCGACCAGGCTCTGCAGGGAGTGATGCAGTGTGTGAAGGTAGTAGACGATCTCCTGTTGTACGACAAGGACTACCTTCCACACTTCCACCGGGTCAACGACGTTCTGGCAAGATGCAGGTCACACGGCATTACCTTAAACGCCGAGAAGTTTGTTCTGGCCGCTGAGGTGGTGTCCTACTGCGGCTACCAGCTTTCTCACGACGGCATCGCAGCAGACCCAGGGAAGGTCCGCGCCATCACGGACTTTGTCAAGCCAGCCAACCTCACAGACCTGCGGTCATTCATGGGCCTCGCAAATCAGCTGGCTGACTTTTCTCCTGACGTATCCGCCGCTGCTGCCCCACTCCGCCCGTTGATGAGCCCGAAGAGAGCGTTCGTGTGGACCCCTGACCCTACAAACAGACGCTTCGCGCTTGTACGGCTTAGGATACGCCCTCCTACAAGACCACAGGGGAGGACACTTCCGTCTAGTACAGTGTGGCTCACGCTTCTTGACGGATACGGAGACACGCTACGCCACGATTGAGTTAGAGCTGCTGGCAGTAGTGTGGGCTATGAAGAAATGTAAGTTCTACCTCACGGGTCTGCAGCACTTCACCCTTGTGACAGACCATCGCCCACTTGTCCCTATCCTCAACAGCTACACACTAGATGCCATCGAAAACCCACGTCTGCAACGTTTGAAGGAGAAGTTAGCAGCTTTCGTCTTCACTGCAACGTGGCGGCCGGGTAAAGAGTTGTGCATCCCTGATGCCCTATCACGCTTCCCAGTGAGCAACCCGACCATCGACGACGACGCCCTGGACGCCGAGACCGGCTTCTCCGTCAGGAGTATTGTCACTTTGGGAGCAGTCGAGTCCCTTGCCACCACAGCTACTGACAGCGACCTAGCGATGGAGGAACTTCGGCGTGCGGCCCATGAAGATCCTGCCTACGTCGAGCTCCTTCAGCACATCAAGCAGGGATTCCCAAGCGACCGCTACGCCCTACCAAATACTCTGCGCCCATATTGGAAACTACGTGAGGACCTGTATTGTGAGGAGGACCTCGTCCTGTATGGGGCTAGAGTTGTTGTTCCGGCCGCCCTTCGCCATCGCGTCCTAGCTCGCCTGCACGACAGCCACCGAGGAGCTGAGGCTACGAAACGACGAGCGCGACAGGCGGTGTACTGGCCCGGCATCGACGCGGACATTGTGAACACGGTCCGCGCTTGTGAGCCGTGTCAGGTAATGCAGCCAAGCCAGCAGCGAGAGCCCCACCTCTGCGACGACAATCCCACCAGGCCCTTCGAGTCAGTGTCAGCTGACTTCTTCTCTTCCGCGGGGAAGTACTTCCTCGTGGTCGCTGACCGACTGTCTGGCTGGCCTGTTGTGGTGTCTTGTGGCGTGGATACCACTTCTTCAGCAACGATTCGTCACCTCAGGCAACTCTTCCGCGACCTAGGTGTGCCAGTTCGCCTACGCACGGATGGCGGCCCACAGTTCGCCAGCCAGGAGTTCGCCGCCTTCCTTGAGCGCTGGGGAATCCGCCACAACATGTCGACGCCCCACTACCCACAATCGAATGGTCATGCAGAGGCTGCTGTTAAATCAGTTAAGTACCTCATCCAGAAGGTGGCCCCTACTGGACACCTGGATTGTGAGGCGTTCGACAGGGGTCTCCTCGAGCTCCGTAACACCCCAAACCACACTGGTCGCTCCCCAGCCCAGATCCTCTACGGTCACCCCCTTCGCTCTTGTGTCCCCGCTCACGCTAAGGCTTTCCAGAAACAGTGGCAGGCCAGAGCAGAGAGCTGTGATCGTCGGGCTGCTATTCGCCTACAAGATGATACAGACCGATACGACGCACATGCCCGGCCTCTCCCACCGCTCGAGCTCGACGCTGTAGTCCGTGTCCAAGACCCAACGACGAAGCGCTGGGATAAGGTCGGCACCGTCATGGGCATCGGCAAGTCCCGTGACTACCTCGTCAAGATGCCCAGCGGTCGTATCTGGTGGAGGAACCGCCGCTTCCTTCGCCCGTCCATGTCCCCGTCCAAGGACCTGCCGCCCACGGACGCCACCCCACCTGGAGCAGAGTCACCCCAGCCCGCTCTGCCTCGCCGCTCAGCACGCATCAAGGGCAGGAGAGACGCTCAAGACACTGCGTGCTATGAGCGTGAAGGGGGGAGGGAGATGTAGGATAGTATTTCATACATTACTTGTGAGAGGCAGCGATGCGTTTGCAATATTATACAATAAAGCCGAGTTGGCACCTTAGTTCCCGCGCATCGCACCTCAGTGCTCTCACGGCTTGCCTCAGGACAGCACCGTCCCCTCGCAACCCGGCCTGTACTTTCTTTCTAGCATAGAATAAAGGACCTACTTTACTTCGGTGTGTCCATTGCCTTCCCCACGACGTAGATGGCACATGGGCACCTACACAACGAGCAAGTCGTCCCACACTGACTACTTCATGCCACCTATTAAAATTCTTCGCAATGATCTTTTCCATGCCCTCGCTAGCCTAAACCCTCGGAAGGCTTATGGACCTGATGGGGTCCCTCCTATTGTTCTCCGAAACTGTGCCTCTGTGGTTTGACTTACCTAGTCAAACTCTTTCAGCTTTGTCTGTCAACATCTACCTTTCCTTCTTGCTGGAAGTTTGCCTACATTCAACCTGTACCTAAGAAGGGGGACCGTTCTAATCTCTAAAACTACCGTCCTATTGCTTTACTTTCCTGCCTATCTAAAGTTTTTGAATCTATCCTCAACAAGAAGATTCTTAAACATCTATCACTTCACAACCTTCTATCTGATCACCAGTATGGGTTCCGTCAAGCCCGCTCTACTGGTGATCTTCTGGCTTTCCTTACTGAGTCTTGGTCATCCTCTTTTAGAGATTTTGGCAAAACTTTTGCTGCTGCCTTCGACATATCAAAAGCTTTTGATAGAGTCTGCCACAAAACTTTGATTTCCAAACTACCCTCCTACGGCTTCTATCCTTCTCTCTGTAACTTCATCTCAAGTTTCCTTTCTGACCGTTCTATTGCTGCTGTGGTAGACGGTCACTGTTCTTCTCCTAAATATATTAACAGCGGTGTTCCTCAGGGTTCCTTCAAGAGGGAGGTTTCAAGACACTTATTCTTCAATTTTTGACCACTGCTTTGACCTTTTTATGGGACTGGCATTTCAGTGGTCATTCTTTTTTATTGAAATTTTTGTTGCCCTTGGCCAGTGTCCTTCCTACATAAAAAAAAAAAAAAAAGACGGGCAACAGGCAGTTACTATTAATGAAAGCAAATTCACGTGGAAACAGATCATCAATAAAGTACCACAGGGATAAGTCTTTAAAACGATTATTATTATCATTTGCTGTAATGTTAACAATACATTTTACTATATTATTCATTACTTCATTCGAGGTTCGGACTAATTTACTTTTTAGGTCTCCTGTAAGCGTGGGGGCAGCAATGATCCAGCCATGTAAAGGGCAGTACACCCTTGTCTCCATAACATACAACCTGCTGATCTGCCTAAGTTTGGTTTTACTGCGGCTGCCCCAGGCTATGACATTGGCGACAATGACCGTACCCACAACATAGCGACTATTGGTAAGATCGATCAGGTTATGAAAAGGTCAAGTACTGTTTGTAGGTCACCTCTCTATCATGTATAGCACGAGAACAGGCCAAGTTAAACCAAGGTTTGGAAGGTATAGGGCGAGGAAAAAAGTGAGGAATGTGCACTTCCATGTCGGAAACTATCACCTCTGATTTGCATTCATCATGCAAGAGACGGGTCTCTGACATGGAAGCGGTAGTCATTCTAAGGAAAGTCAGAGTAATACCTCCTCAGAGGTATTATTAACATAAGCAAAACGCCGGAGGCAATTCAGCTTTGGAGAATCCTGAAGAAAAATAGGAACGATAGGACAAGATACATATATGAGGTTATGGTTGGCGGAGTATTGGAGGTTAGAAAAAAGTCATGGATGTTGCGTGTATCTCCAAAACAGTCAGGAATACGACCAGAGTGTTACCATGAGGGCTTGTGAATTAATGTGGCCTATATATTCTTAGTCTCTCTAGCGTGTTTGTTCCACTCTACAGACTGTTGCAGTGGGACGTCGAGTGGCAGTATGGACGCGATGAACAGCGTGACTAGTCCCTATCCAGATAATTGCTGTCGAGTTCCAGAATAATAGTACACTACGACAGCAGCAAGCCCTGCTGAATGAATTCTTACGCCTTGCCATATGGTCTGGGAGAGGTCTTGTTACATGGCCTGGTGTCGGGAAAGAAGACATCGATTGTTTTTGCATCTATCACCTTACGCTCCGCTAAATCCAAGTATGCTCAGACTGAGAAAGAAGAATTAGCAAAGGTATTTGGTGCTGAGAAATTTTAGAATTACCTGTATGGGCGTTACCTTAAAATTATTTCTGGTTTCTCAAGAGTTTGTTTAGCGAGACTCGCCCAATACCTGTGATGGCTCATCAACGCTGGGGTCTGACATTATCAGCGTATGACTACACTGTCACTCAAACCAGAGAAGGATATGGTATATGCTGATGCCTTGAATCGTCTCCCTCTTCCGGAATCTCCCATTTTTTATTTATTTATTATATATATATTTTTTTTTTTATGTAAGAAGGACACTGGCCAAGGGCAACAAAAATCCAATAAAAAAAAAAAAACATTGAGATGCTTGTCCCGCAAAAGGGTCCAAAGCGGTAGTAAAAAATTAAAGGATAAGTGTCTTGAAACCTCCCTCTTGAAGGAATTCAAGTCATAGGAAGGTGGAAATACAGAAGCAGGCAGGGAATTCCAGAGTTTACCAGAGAAAGGGATGAATGATTGAGAATACTAGTTAACTCTTGCATTAGAGAGGTGGACAGAATAGGGGTGAGAGAAAGAAGAAAGTCTTGTGCAGCGAGGCCGCGGGAGGAGGGGAGGCATGCAGTTAGCAATATTCTTAGTCTCTCTAGCGTGTTTGTTCCACTCTACAGACTGTTGCAGTGGGACGTCGAGTGGCAGTATGGACGCGATGAACAGCGTGCCTAGTCCCTATCCAGAGCAGTTAGCATGAAACGGTAGAAGACAGCTAGAGATGCAACATTGCGGCGATGAGAGAGAGGCTGAAGACAGTCAGTTAGAGGAGAGGAGTTGATGAGACGAAAAGCTTTTGATTCCTCCCTGTCTAGAAGAGCGGTATGAGTAGAAGCCACCCACACATGTGAAGCATACTCCATACATGGACGGATAAGGCCCTTGTACAGAGTTAGCAGCTGGGGGGTAAGAAAAACTGGCGGAGACGTCTCAGAACGCTGGTACTGGTGGGACGTATTGGGTGTGTTGGAGCAGCTGGACTTACTGCCTGTCACAGCGAGGGATACAAAGAGCTGGACTGAGCGCGACTCCACACGCTCCAAGGTTAGGAGTGATAAACAGACGTTATTGTGGAGTCACAGAAACCTTATTCTAGAATGAAACATGAGTTGAGTGTTCAAAGGATTTATTTTATGGGGCTTGAGAGTGGTGATGCGGGAGGTAGCAAGGAAAAAATGTTGGATGAGCTGAAACCCACCCCTGAGTGTCATTTACGAAAGGTATTGCAGGTATTTGTATTTGGCCTGGTGACCAAATACAGACAGTGCTACTGAATTAATAGCTCAGCAGTGTAGGCAGTGTCAGCAGCTAAGGAATCTGACTCCTGATGCTCTTTTGCAGCCCCTCCCCCTCCGCAAAAAAAAAAAATAAATAAATAAATAAATAAATAAATAAATAATAATAAATAAATAAATAAATAAATAAATAATCTAGGCTGCACCTGGATGATTTGGGAACATTTATGAGTAAGATGTATCTGGAAATTATTGATTGCACACAAAATGGACTGACGTGTCCATACTACAAACTCACCCACTTCACCTATTATTTTGAAGAAATTACAAGCTACTTAGGCGTCACATGGACTGCCATAGAAGGTGGTGACAGGTAATGAAACTAATTTCTGTAGTGAAGCATTTTTGAAAAAAAAAAAAAAAAACAGTATTGGCAATACAAATCCAGCATCTATTGGGCTAGCTGAAAAGGCAGTGCATATTTCTAAAAACTTCATCTCCAAACTAACATGTGGCTCTTTAGAATCGATAATAATTAAGTTTTATAACGGTATCGTATCACACTATAAACCACCACAGAGGTTTTCCCTACTGAGCTCTTGTTAGGAAGAAGATTAAGAAATTGTTTAGACTGTTGAACCCAGGCTTAAGCAAGAGAGTTTTAGATAAGCAGGAATAGCAGAAATATTACCATCATCAAAGAGCACGACATAGGGAGTTTCAAGTAGGAGGCACAGTATGTATTGTTAATTATGGTCGTTCTCAGAAGTAGCTGCCTGGTAAAACTGTACAACAATCAGATCAAGTATCTTTCAAGGTGGAGCTTTTGGACAGGGATACTGTGCGGAGTCATCTCGACTACATAAGGAGAATAATAAACGTAGAGGAAGAAGATGACATTACAGATCACCTCCTTTATCCGGCTTTGGATGTCGTGAAATAAATAAGCGGGAGTTGTGTGGAAAGATTCTGCACACTGGAGTCCCGTGCCGCCAAAAACAGCAACGGGATTCGTGGTGCAGGGTTCGAGACAATCTAGCAATGTGCCGAATAGGACACAGGAGAGGAACGAGCAGCGTGGTCAGGAGTTGCATCGTCGACCATCGAGGATAACTTATGGTGGGTGTGCCTTGGGTTGGAACCATGGCGATCACAGAGAGAACGCAAGACACCCGATCGGTTGCAAATCTCGTGGAATTAATTCCTGCGTTTATATTGTTTCAATTTTTTTCTTAAGGTTTTCTTTTGGTAATGTTTTTAATAAGATTTTGAACATTGTATTCTTGTGTTTTATATTGTATTTTATATGATTGTTTTTAAGAGGGCAAAGTGTTGTAATGTTAACTGAGAAATTTTACTGTATTATTCATTGCATCATTCGAAGTTCAGGCTAGTTTACTTTTGAGTCTGGCGGAAGCTTACAATAAACTCTTTACAATATAAACGTTTGGTCTGCCTCCATTTTGGTTTTCCTCCGCCTGTCCCAAGATATTACCTTATTATTATTATTAGTATTAGTAGTAGTAGTAGTAGTAGTAGTAGTAGTAGTAGTAGTAGTAGTAGTATGTCATTATTATTATTCAATATACCTTAAAAATTACTTTTAATTCGTTAGAAAAAAAATAATGTAGATATCAACTATATGGTTATGGCCAGTTTCGACATTCAATATTTATTCACTAATATTCCACTCAATGTGACCATTGATATCATTATTAACAAGTTGTTTGGTTAGCTATCTACTTTCATGATTTTTTTTTTCTAGGAAGCTTTTCAGAAATTTACTTGAATTAGCGGTGAAAGAGTCCCCGTTCCTTTTCAGCAAAAAAAACAATATATTGAAACTGACGGAGTTACCATGGGCTTTTGTTTAGGTCCCTCACTTACCAATATGTTTCTATCTCACCACGAGGAAAAGTAGTTATCTGACTGTCCTACTTCTTTTAAAACTGTTTGTTGCTGTAGATACGTAAATAATACATTTCTACTGTTCAGTAATACCAACCACAAAGCTCTTTTCTCACATAACCTTAATTCCAAACACAAAAAATTATTTTCACCTCTAAAATAGAAAACAATAATTCACACTCATTTCTTGACGTTCAGGTCCCCCGTACAGACAATAATATCATCACCTCTGTATACCGCAAACCCACCTTCACTGGTATAGGCAGTGAAGGTGCCTATTTCTTTATTTCTAAATTATTTAAAGTTAATGCCATCAAAACTTTACTATATAGATGTTATGGTACCTCATGAGATTGGTGTGTATTCCATAATGAAATTCCTTTCCTTGACTAATTTCTATCTTAACAATAGTTTTCCTCGTTTTTTTTTTTTTTTTTGTTTGATAATTGTACCTCTATTTTTTTTTAACAAAGTGTTTCAACAATCAATACCTTTTGAGACCAAACCTAACACATATTACCTCAAACTCCTCTTTTATGGCTATCTAAGTTTCATTACTCATAAAAAGGTTGATCAATTGCATTTTCCAGATGAAAAAATAAAATTATTTTCACTAATGATCTTACTCTTAAATTTTATTTTTTGTAGGAGTACATAGATACACCATTAGAAGTTCGAGGTAGGTTCCAGTAATGCGGTTTACACCTCGTTGGGTACTGCCACGGTCTCGGTCATTCGGCTGACTGGACGCCTACCTAAAACACCACACACTCACGCCTGCAATGGTTTTCCTTTATTGTGATTTAAGCACCAACTGGAGTTTGGGCCTCTGTTGTATACTTGCTGTGACCGTGTCTGGGGAATCTAACTGCGCCTGTGAACAGCGCCCGCAAATAAACTCACGGCACCTGTCTGGAAGTTTCTGTACCGATCCCCGCTCTACAAGTAGTGACCCCGGAGTGACCAGACGTAACGTGATCATCGTGGAGCAGGGAGGGCCTACGGACTGTGGTGATTGGTGGCAGACTATAACTACACAGTGACTATATGCTGGTCGTCCAGGTACTCTGTTATTTTACTTTTGCCTTGTTTGGAATCTATGCCCTTGGAACTATGCCGAACCAGGACGGGGGTTCGCTACTTACATCTAATGCGTCGCAGGATAGTGTTTCTTCCGTGACCGCAGGTGTTGCCGTCAAACCACCACCCTTTGATGAGACTTCAGTAACACGCTGGTTTACAATAATTAAATCACAGTTTGTTCTTGCCAAGATCACTGTTTCAAGTACTAATTTTCACCATATATTATCAAATTTGCCACTTAGAGTAATCAATCAATTGAGTGATGAAGTCATCAATTCTTCAGACTATGGTGAATTAAAGCAATCTTTGATATCTCTTTTCACCAGATCAAAACCTGAACTTTTTGACTCTCTTATTAATCAAAATAACATGATGTGTGACAGACCTTCCACGTATTTGAGAGAGTTGCGTAAAATAGCTGCTCAACTAGGGTTGGATGATTCCTTTATAAAGTTAAAATTTTTGAAAGCATTACCTAGTAGCATCAGACCTCTCCTAGTGACATATGAGGAGAGCTCTACACTAGAGGAACTGGCTCGTGTAGCCGAGACATTATTGGCCTATGGCTCAAGTAATGCGAGTGTAAACAACAGCGCTAATGTTTCCATGGTGGAAGGTGGACAAGGGTCCAGACCTGCGAGCCGGAACAGAGATAATGGTAATAGAGGCCCAAATTTCACTTCAGCTTGTCAGGATAATGTATTTTCTAGAACTTGTGTTCCCATTGGAGTGCGCGCCTTTCATGAAGGTCAGCGTCCTCAGGTGTGCAGGTACCATCTGTATTATGGTAACAGGGCAAAATCATGTGAACGATGGTGTATACTTTCTTCTACAGCTTCTAATATTTTGCCAGATTCTCGCCCTAATTCTCGTTCTTCTTCCCCCGCTCGCGTATTCCACCAGGCGGGAAACTAGTAGGGCAGTCTGTAGAAATATCAGTTGCCACCGTCGGACTGCCACTTAGAGTAAGTGCCACAATCGGTTGCAAGAATTACCAATTTTTGATAGATATTGGTTCATCACTTTCGCTGCTTCCTAATGAATCAGAACTTACTCCATTCCTCAGGCCAACTGCTGTTACTCTTACTAATGCTTCAGGTAAACCCATACGTTGTTATGGTGAAGTCGATGTACACCTTGGGATACGATGTATTAGGCGTTCTTTCCCTTGGTCTTTCGTCATTGCTGACGTTATACATCCAATTTTGGGAACCGATTTTCTTGCAGCTAACTCACTAATGGTAGACTGTAAAAAACAGTCGTTAATAGACTCCTCTACCCAATGTAAGATTCCTCTTGAAGTTTCTTATTCTCCTATTTCTTCATATTTGGTTAATTATAATGGGGTAGACTGTTGAACTCCTTTCTCAGTTTCCGATTCTCACTTCACCTTTGCAGTTGTCAGCTACTACACCTCCTGTGGAAACTATACACCATCGTATTGATACAGGTGACTCACCTCCTATACATTTCAAAGCAAGACCTTTGACAGGTGAGAAGCTCAAAGCGGCTAAAGATGAATTTCAGTTTTTGCTTAATGCCGGATTCATTCGGCGCTCTAACGCTCCTTGGGCGTCTCCTCTGCACCTCGTGCCTAAGAAGGAGCCCGGTGCTTGGAGACCTTGTGGTGACTATCGCGGACTCAATAACGTAACCGTGAATGATAAATATCCCATACCACATTTGCGCTGTCTCACCATGTCACTTAAGGGTAAGACCATATTTTCAAAGATCGATTTACAGCGTGCATACTTACAGATCCCTGTGGCCAAAGATGATGTACCTAAGACTGCAGTATGCACACCGTTTGGTCTGTTTGAATTTTTGTATATGCCCTTTGGTCTTAAAAACGCAGGTTCCACTTTTCAGCGCTTCATTGACACCATATTGGTTAATGTTAAGAACACTTTCACCTACTTGGATGACATCTTAGTAGCACTTTCACCTACTTGGATGACATCTTAGTAGCTAGTACAACTCTTGAAGAACACATTGCTGATGTTAAGACTGTTCTTTCTACTTTAGCAAAACACAACTTAAGACTATCTATAGATAAATGTGAATTTTTCAAGTCCTCGCTCACCTTCCTTGGCTATGAGGTCAGTGCTCATGGAATTAGACCACCTCAAAACCGCGTCACTGCAATTTCAGAGTTTCCTTTACCTCAAACTTCAACTGCATTGCGCTGTTTTATGGGATGCTAAATTTCTTTAGACCAATGATCCCTAATTTTGCCGATGTTGCTTATTCATTGACAGAACTCTTACGGCATAATCCATCTTTTAAATCTCTCTCATGGACAGTTGTTGCAAGGGACTCCTTCAACAATTTGAAGCAAGCTCTAGTCACTTGTCCTACCCTCGCCTGTCCCTCTCAGAAGGCAACTGATTACCAGCTTGTGACTGACAGCTCGAGCTTCGCAGTTGGCGCAGCTCTATACCAGATTATAGATGACACGCCTACGCCTCTAGGATTTTATTCCAAAAAGCTCTCTGACACTCAGAAAACCTATTTCACCTATGACAGAGAACTCTTAGCTCCTTATTTGGCTGTCATTCACTTTAAAACACTCATTGATGGCCACTCGGTCACCTTGTTCCTTGACCATAAACCTTTAGTTTCTGCCTTTCATTCTAAGTCAGTTGCAAAGTCTGATAGGCAACAACGGCAACTTTCTTTAATCTCTGAATATGTATCATCAGTAGTATACATCCGTGGGACAACAATGTTGTTGCCGATTGTTTATCAAGACCATCATGTGCAATTTCAGTTGATTCTTTCGACTTGTGTGGCATAGCTCGTTCCCAGGAAGATGACACCGAGGTCGGTTTATACAAGGAGAGATTATCCAATTATACCTTGCCCTCTAATCTTGCTCTATGGTGCGACACATCTACCAACGCACCAAGACCGTTTGTTCCTTCTTCTCTTAGGATAAATGTCATTCATTCTTTGCACGATCTATCTCATCCTGGTATTTAAACCACTGCTAAAATAATTAAACAACGTTATTTCTGGCCTTGTATGGACAAAGATATAAAGGAGTTTGTAACGAATTGTCTTAAATGTCAACAAGCTAAAACACACAGACACACAATATCACCAGTTTCTCCTATTTCTACTACTACTGATCGCTTCCAGACTGTTCATATAGATATTGTTCGACCATTGCCTCCTACTACTCTTCCTAACTACCCATACCCTCTCCCATACAGTTATGTTCTCACTTGCATTGACAGAGCGACAAGATGGACGGAAGCTATACCTGTAATAGACACCACCGCGAGCTCCGCCGCTATTGCATTCGTGGCTGGTTGGATTTCTCGTTTTGGAGTACCGCTACAGGTAGTGACAGACAGTGGTGCTCAATTTGAAAGTGAGTTGTTTTCCGAGCTTACCTCAATTATTGGCTTCACAATCACATGCGAACAACTGCTTATCATCCTCAAGCGAACGGTATCATTGAAAGCCATCACCGCTCTCTAAAATCAGCGATACGTGCTAGACAAGAGAACTGGTTTTATGCTTTACCCATAGTCTTACTTGGATATCGCTTGACACCTAATATGACCAGTTACTCGCCATTCACTGCTGTCACAGGAACTCATATGTTGTGTCCTTCTGCAATTATCACTAAAGACTCGCCAATATCAACAAACAAAGATACTATACACCGCTTCATTAAAGAAATGCAGGCCATTGATTTTTATAACGTTTCATCAGGTGAATGTCACTCCTCATCTAAACCATATGTTCCTAACGTTCTGTTTTCATGTTCAAAGGTCTGGGTGCGGATTGACAGAGTTCGCAAAAGTTTAGATGCTCCTTATTCCGGACCTTATGAAGTAATACAACGTGACCCGAAATATTTCATCCTCAGACTTCCCCAGGGTGACACGTCTGTATCTATTGACCGTTTGAAGCCAGCTTATATACCAATCACCAGACAAGCACCATCTAATGATAGAGATGACCTGACTACGTCTACCTTAGACTCTAATTCATCTCCTTTGCCTGATATCTCTGCTTCTACACCTTCCCCTTATGCTCATTTCCAGTCTGATCTTCCTCGCCATACCATACCTAACTTCCCTCGTACAACTCGTTCAGGGAGGACAGTGTATTTCAATCAACACCCTCACTATTTATATTACTAGGTGAACTCCGTTCTTGAGGGGGGAGTATTGTAGGAGTACATAGATACACCATTAGAAGTTCGAGGTAGGTTCCAGTAATGCGGTTTACACCTCGTTGGGTATTGCCACGGTCTCGGTCATTCGACTGACTGGACGCCTACCTAAAACACCACACACTCACGCCTGCAATGGTTTTCCTTTATTGTGATTTAAGCACCACCTGGAGTTTGGGCCTCTGTTGTATACTTGCTATGACCGTGTCTGGGGAATCTAAATGCGCCTGTGAACAGCGTCCGCAAATAAACTCACGGCACCTGTCTGGAAGTTTCTGTACCGATCCCCGCTTTACATTTTCTTTTAAAGCCCGCATTCCTCCCTTGCTGATTTTTAATATGAATTCAAATGTTCGATATGTAAATGTCGATACATCGATATCACCGAGCATAGTGGTGTGTCTCCTAAAACGGGCCGCCCGCTTTCTAGTCGTCCTTTCCCTTCCATACTTGAACAATGTTTTAATTTAAATCATCCCTTTTCTGCAGGTAACTTCAAAATTATAGCAAGAGGAAACTCACATAGTGACAATAAAATACTTGAATCATTAATTATAAAAAGTACGGATCCTACACTAAACAATCAATCATCTTGCCCTATCGCCTTTTCATATGACGCTTCGAAGATTTAATCTCTTTGTTTTCTTCTTCCTTTCTCGTATCGTCTTCCCTCAGTTCACCTATAACACGCTCCCACATCAGGTAACCTCTTCTCTCTTTCCTATTTTATTTATGTATATGTATTTTTTTTAGATAATTTAATTTTCTTTTTTTTTATCTTTTCATCTATTGTACATTTTATTCATGTTAGCATCTTAGAGAGCTGGGTGAGAAAATTGCCGGAAACGATACAGAACGAATAATTTCATAGAAGCTGTTTTATCTAGAGATGACATGTGAAGTTTGTAGTTTAGATTATAAGTAAAAGACAGACAGAGAATGTTCAGTGTAGAAGAGGGGGACAGTTGAGTGTCACTGAAGAGGGGATAGTTGTCTGGAAGGTTGTATCGAGTTGATAGATAGAAGAATTCAGTTTTTGAGGCATTGATTAATGTTAAGTTTGCTCTGTCCCAATCAGAAATTTTAGAGAGATCAAAAGTCAGGCGTTCTGTGCTTTCACTGAAGGTTTGCACGTCTATGAAATTACTTGGAAAAGTGGAGGGTGGTATCATGAGCATAGGAGTGGAAAGGGAAATTTGGTTCACAAGACCATTAATGAATAATAGGAAGGTAGTAGGTGGCAGGGCAGAACCCTGAGGAACACCACTGTTAATATATTTAGGAGAACAGTCCCTATCTGGGGAAGGGACCACAAATGTCCCCAGGTCAGAATGCTCTTCTAGTATCGACCTTAAATGTCTTGGCACCCCCATCAACTTTTTTTTTTCATTAACTTCCGCAACATTCGCAGTCATAGATCAAATTTTCTATCTGTAGAACACCACCTCTCCTCTAATAAACATCATCTTTTCCTCACCGAAACACAGATATCTGAAGCAACTGACAATAGTTCCTTTTATATTCCCTCCTACTTTCTATATCCTCATGTTCAAACTAAAATAAGATGTTGCGTTTAATGCGTAACGCCTTAAACTGCTCCCGTGTCCAGGTTCTTTAATCTTCCGAGTTTTCACCATCTGGCTACATGTACAGAGTCACTCTCAAACTAAATTTATCTGTGATGTATACCTCTCACCTGACTCATCTGATTATAAGAAATTGTTTGACTATTTAACTTCCAGAGTGGAGCACATTCTGACTATCTTCCCTTTTGTGGAGATCTCCATTCTTGGAGTTTTCAGTGTTTACCACCAGCTTTTGGATTTCCTCTCCCTTCACTGACCATCCTGGTGAACTAGCCTTTCAACTTTACAGCAATTGGTGCAACACCCTACTCGTATTCCTGACCGTCTTGGAGATACACACAACATTTTTTACCTTTTCCTAACTTCTAATCCTCCTGCTTAAGGTGTTACTCTCTCTTCTCTGTTGGGCTCCTCCGATCACAATCAAATATTTGTATCATGTCCTATCGCTACAATCGCTCCTCAAGATCCCCCAAGCAGAGATGCCTCTGGCGTTTTGCCTCTTGTAGATAGGGGGACCTGAAGAGGTATTTTGCTGATTTTCCTTGAAAAGACTACTGCTTCCATGTCAGAAACCCGTCTCTGTGTGCTAAGCGCATAATAGAGATGATAGTTTCTGGCATGAAGTGTACATTCCTCTCTCTTTTTTCTCGACCTAAACCTCCCAAAAGTTGGTTTAAAACAGCCTGTTCTCGTGCTATACATGACAGAGAGCTGGCATACAAAAGGTATTTGACCCTTCCATCACCAGAATCTCATGTGCTTTACATTTCTGTCCAGAATCATGCCAAGCCTGTTCTCCAACTAGCCAAAAACTCTTTCATTAATAGAAAGTGTCAAAATCTTTCAAGACCTAACTCCCCTCGTGACTTCTGGCACCTAGCCAAAACATCTCCAATAACTTTGCTCCTTCCTCTTTCCCTCCCTCATTTCAACCACATGGCACTACTGATATCTCATCTCATTTATCTCTAAAAGTGAACTGTTCGTTCAAATCTTTACTAAAAACTCAATCTTAGATGATTCAGGGCTTATTCCTCCCTCTCCTCCACCCTCTGACTATTTCATGCTACCTATTAAAATTCTTCATAATGATGTTTTACATGCCCTGGCTGGCCTAAACCCTCGGAAGGCTTATGGACCTGATAGGGTCTCTCCTATTGTTCGCCTCTCTGCTTACACCTTGCCTACTCAAACTCTTTCAACTCTTTCTGTCAACATCTACATTTCCTGAAAGTTTACCTACATTCAGCCTGTTCCTAAAAAAAGGTGACCGTTCTAATCCCTCAAACTACCCTCCTGTCGCTTTAAATTCCTGTCTGTTGAATGTATCCTCAAAAGAAAGATTCTTAAACATTTATCACTTCACAATCTTCTGTCAGATCACAAGTATCGGTTCCGTCAAGGCCCCCCTATTGGTGATCATCTGGCTTTCCTTACTGAGTCTTGGTCGTCCTCTTTTAGAGACTTTGATGAAACTTTTGCTGTTACCTTAGACATATCAAAAGCTTTTGAAAGAGTCTGGCACAAAGCTTTGATTTCCAAACTATCCTCCTAAGGCTTCTATCCTTCTTTCAATGACTTCATCTCAGACTTCCTTTCTGACTGTTCTGTTGCTGCTGTGGTAGATAGTCACTGTTCTTCTCCTAAATCTAATAACAGTGGTGTTATTCACGGTTCTGTTTTGTCACCAACTCTCTTCCTATTATTTATCAATGATCTAAACGAAATTTCTTTTCCTATCCATTCCTGCGTTGATGATACCAACCTGCACTTTTCCACGGGTTTTCGTAGACATTTTAGTCTTCAGGAGGTAAACAGTCCACGCATGGAAACCACAAAACGCCTGACTTCTCATCTCTCTAAAATTTATGATTGGGGCAGAGCAAATTTAGTATTGTTCAATGGATCAAATACCCAATTCCTCCATTAACACAGCACAACCTTCCAGACAACTATCCCCTCTTCTTCAATGACATTTAACTGTCCCCCTCTTCTACACTGAACATCCATGGTCTGTCATCTACTTATAATCTAAACTGGAAACTTAACATCTCACCTCTAGCTAAAAGCAGCTTCTATTAAGTTAGGAGTTTTTTTTTTTTTTTCTCACACTTACAGCTGCTAACTCTGCACAGTTGCCTTGTTCGTCCATGTATGCTTTACATGACTGAGAGGTTCCAGTTATATAGCTCTTCTAGACAGGCTGGAATTAAAAGCTTTTCGTCACATCAATTCTTCTCAAATAACTAACTGTCTTCAACCTCTTTCTCATTGCCGCAATGTTGCATCTCTTGTTATCTTCTATCGCTATTTTCATGCCAATTGCTCTTCTGACCTTGCTAACTCCATGCCTCCCCTACTCCCGCAGCCTCGCTGCACAAGACTTTCTTCTTTCCCTCACCTTTATTACTTTCACCTCTAATGCAAGAGTTAACCAGCATTTCAATCATTCACCCCTTTTTCTGGTAAACTCTGGAACTCCCTGACTGCTTCTGTATTTCCATCCTTCTATGATTTGAACTCCTTTAAGGAGGTTTCAAGATACTTATCCTTCATTTTTTGAATACCGCTTTGAACCCTATTCGGGGATCGGCATCTCAGTGGGCTTTTTTTTTTTTTTTTGAACGATACCCCTCCTACATGAAAAAAAAAAGTAAACCCAGCTGTGACCTCACTGAACGTTTCATTTGTATTTCACAACACAAGGGATCTAAAGACAACTCTCTTCCTCCACACTAAACTACAAACACCTAATAACACACACACCCTTCACTCAAAAATTTCCAAATTTTCATGGCGACTCCTACACCAGTTTCGCTCCCCCATCTGGGGAGAGGACCATAAATTTTCCCAGGTCGGACTGCCTTTCTGTAGACGATCCTAAGTGTCTTGACACCCCCCTTAACTTTTCTTCATTATCTTCTGCAACATTCGCGGTCTAAGATCTATTTTTCAATCTGTAAAACACCACCTCTCCTCTTCTCCTCTTCTAAACCTCATCTTCTTTTCCTCACTGAAACTCAGGTGCCTGAGGCAACTTTTTCTGTTCCCTCCTACTTTCCCTATCCTCATTTTCGATCCAAAGCTGGATGCTACGTTTATGTGCGCAATAACTTAATCTGCTCTGTGCCCACGCTCTTGAATCTTCCGAGTTTTCCACCATCTGGCTACGACTACAGAGTCACTCTCAAACTAAATTTATCTGTGCTGTATACCTCTCACCTAATTCCTCTGACTATAAGAAATTCTTTCACTACTTAACTTCAAAAGTGGACCACTTTCTGACCCTCTTCCCTTTTTCAGAGATCTCCATTCTTGGAGACTTCAATGTTCACCACCAGCTTTGGCTTTCCTCTCCCTTCACTGACCATCCTGGTGAACTAACCTACAACTTTGCTATCCTCCACGACTTAGAGCAATTGGTGCAACACCCTACTCGTATTCCTGACCGTCTTCGAGATACGCCCAATATTCTTGACCTTTTCCTGACTTCTAATCCTTCTGCTTGTGCAATCTCATATCTGTAGCTTGTCCTATCGCTCCAATCTCTCCTCTGGATTCCCCTAAGCAAAGGTGCCTCTGGCGTTTTGCCTCTGCTAGTTGGGGGGACCAGAGGAGGTATTTTGTTGATTTTCCTTGGAATGACTACTGCTTCCATGTCAGAGACCAGTCTTTGAGTGCTGAGCGCATAACAGAGCTGATAGTGTCTGACATGGAGGCGTACATTCCTCACTCTTTTTCTCGTCCTAAACCTTCTAAACCTTGGTTTAACACAGCTTGTTCTCATGCTATACATGATAGAGAGGTGGCCCATAAAAGGTACTTAAGCCTTCCACAACCAGAATCTCATGCACCTTATATTTCTGCCCGGAACCATGCCAACTCTGTTTTCCAACTAGCCAAAAATTCCTTCATTAACAGAAAGTGTCAAAACCTTTCAAGATCTTACTCCCCTCGTGACTTCAGGCATCTAGCCAAAAATATCTCCAATAACTTTGCTTCTTCTTATTTCCCTCCTTTATTTCTACCAGATGGCATCACTGCTATCACATCTATTTCTAAAGCTGAACTCTTCGCTCAAACCTTTGCTAGAAACTCTACTCTCTACCTTGGACGATTCTGGGCTTGTTCCTCCCTCTCCTCCAACCTCTGACTACTTCATACTACCTATTAAAATTCTTCGCAATGATGTTTTCCATGCCCTTCCTGGCCTAAACCCTCGGAAGGCTTATGGATCTGATGGGGTCTTCTATTGTTCTCCGAAAATGTGCTTCCGTGCTTCCACCTTGCCTAGTCAAACTCTTCCAGCTCTGTCTGTCAACATCTACATTTCCTTCTTGCTGGAAGTTTGTTTACATTCAGCCTGTTTGTTTAGGCATTCAGCCTAAAAATGGTGACCGTTCTTATCCCTCAAACTACCGTCCTATTGCTTTAATTTCCTGGCTATCTAAAGTTTTGCAATCTATCCTCAACAAGAAGATTCTTAAACATCTATCACTTCATAATTTTCTATCTGATCGCCAGTATGGGTCCCGTCAAGGCCGCTCTACTGGTGATCTTCTAGCTTTCCTTACTGAGTCTTGGTCATCCTCTTTTAGAGATTTTGGTGAAGCTTTTGCTGTTGTTGCCTTGGACATATCAAAAGCTTTTGATAGAGTCTGGCACAAAGCTTTGATTTCCAAACCACCCTCCTCCGGTTTCTATCCTTCTCTCTGTAACTTCATCTCATGTTTCCTTTCTGACCGTTCTATTGCTGCTATGGTAGACGGTCACTGTTCTTCTCCTAAATCTATTAATAGTGGTGTTCCTCAGGGTTCTGTCCTGTCACTCACTCTCTTTTTATTATTCATTAATGATCTTCTAAACCAAACTTCTTGTCCTATCCACTCCTGCGCTGATGATACCTCCATGCACTTTTCCACGTCTTTTCATAGATGTCCAACCCTTCAGGAGGTAAACATTTCACGCAGGGAAGCCACAGAACGCTTGACTTCTGATCTTTCTAAAATTTCTGATTGGGGCACAGCAAACTTGGTATTGTTCAATGCCTCAAAAACTCAATTCTTCCATCTATCAACTCGACAACCTTCCAGACAACTATCCCCTCTTCTTCAGTGACACTCAACTGTCCCCCTCTTCTACACTGAACATCCTCAGTCTGTCCTTTACTTATAATCTGAACTGGAAACTTCACATTTCATCTTTAGCTAAAACAACTTCTATGAAGTTGTTTTATGAAATTAGGCGTTCTGGACGTCTCCGCCAGTTTTTCTCACCCCCACCCAGCTGCTAACTCTATACAAGGGTCTTATCCGTCCATGTATGGAGTATGCTTCACATGTCTGGGGGGTTCCACTCATACTGCTCTGCTAGACAGGGTGGAATCAAAGGCTTTTCATTTCATCAACTCCTCTCCTCTAACTGACTGTCTTTCTCTCTCTCTTGTCCTCTCTCTCACCGCCGACATGTTGCATCTCTAGCTGTCTTCTACCGCTATTTTCATGCTAACTGCTCTTCTGATCTTGCTAACTGCATGCCTCCCCTCCTCTCGCGGCCTCGCTGCACAAGACTTTTTTCTTTTTCTCACCCCTATTCTGTCGTCTATATAAAGACGTGGAAAAATGCAGGGTGGTATCATCAGCGTAGGAGTGGATAGCACAAGAAGTTTACTTTAGAAGATCATTAATGAATAATAAGAAGAGAGTGAGGGACAGGACAGAACCCTGAGGAGCACCACTGTTAATAGATTTAGGAGAAGAACAGTCACCGTCTACCACAGCAGCAATAGAACGGTCGGAAAGGAAACTTGAGATGAAGTTACAGAGAGAAACACAGAAGCCGTAGGAGGGTAGTTTGGAAATCAAAGCTTTGTGCCAGACTCTATCAAAAGCTTTTGATATGTCCAAGGCTATAGCAAAAGTTTCACCAAAATTCCTAAAAGAAGATGACCAAGTCTCAGTAAGGAAAGCCAGAAGGTCACCAGTAGACCGGCTTTGACGGAACCCATACTGGCGATCAGATAGAAGGTTGTGAAGTGATAGATGTTTATGAATCTTCCTGTTGAGGATAGATTCGAAAACTTTAGATAGGCAGGAAATTAAAGCAATAGGACGGTAGTTTGAGAGATTATAACAGTCACCCTTTTTAGGAACAGGCTGAATGTAGGCAAACTTTCAGCCAGAAGGAAAGGTAGATGTTGACAGACAGAGCGGTCTGTTTGTCTCTGGTCTGTTTTGGTAAGCAGAGCTGTCTGTTTGACTATGCAAGGTGCAAGCATAGAGGCACAATTTCGAAGAACAATAGGAGGGACCCCATCAGGTCCATAAGCCTTCCGAGGGTTTAGGCCAGCGACGGCATGGAAAACATCATTGGGAAGAATTTTATTAGGTAGCATGAAGTAGTCAGAGGGTGGAGGAGAGGGAGGAACAAGCCCAGAATCGTTCAAGGTAGAGTTTTTAGCAAAGGCTTGAGGAAGAGTTCAGCTTTAGAAATAGATGTGATAGCAGTGGTGCCATCTGGTTGAAATAAAGGAGGGAGAGAAGAAGCAAAGTTGTTGGAGATATTTTTTGGTTAAATGCCAGTAGTCAAGAGGGGAGTTAGATCTTGAAAGATTTTGACACTTTCTGTTAATGAAGGTTTTGGTAAGCCGCATCCCAAATTTCAAGATCTTTTACCCACTTAGATTTGAGTGTGTTTTGAATTAATCAATGCTGAAATGGTGTAGTTAATTAAATGATTGTTGACCCAGTGCAAATATCAAGATATTAATTTTGTTCTCTGTTTTCAAGTTTTTTTGGTGCATCTGTCTTTTTTGGCTGTTGATTCTTTAAGATTCTAAGATGTTTTGAATGGAAGACTGTATTGATTGTTGTAGGAGAAAGACCCTCATCATGGTAAGAAAATTAATTTAAAAGAAGTATTACTTAATTAAATAGGTAAGGATTGAATATCAAGAGGATGTCGCTTAATAGCTTAAGTAAGTAATCCAGGAATAATTGTTGTGTATATATTTGCCTCAGTAGGACAACAGTAACGACTCATATAAGTACCCGGCAGAGATTCTTGTTAAAGTGGTATAACCCAGACAAGATGTTACACCTGTTATGGGAACAAAAATACAGACAGGGTGGAGTTTCTTAGTCTCATTACTCCACTTCCTTTACATTGTGCAAGGAATAGAGTGGGAGTGTCTTTACATCTCAATATGAAAGTGTGTTGTTCAATATGACAAAAGCAATATGATTCTATACTTGTTTCCCAGTTCATTTTTAGAAATTTTTTATTTATCTATTCATGTTATTTATTTATTTTTTTTTTATTATTATCATTATTTATTTATTTATTATTATTATTTTATTACGTTTCCCTAGTCTATCAGGTCTGGGACGGTGCCTCCTAATGAAGGACTTAGGATCTGGCACTTAGGAACCGGTACTCGAAGTGGATGCCTTTCCTAGACTCACAGTGGCCAGGATTCGAATCCATGTGGCTCAGGACCCATCATTTCCAAAGCACGCAAAGTCCCACTTGTGGCTGTTTCAGCTACAGAGATGTGTAATGTGCAATACGTATTAGTACTATAATGGAATGTTTATTCATGCTATTGACGAGAGGTTATAATGTTACAATACAAAAGCTTGAATTATGTTGTAACACATGAAGTATAGTTTTTTTCGTTTTGCAAAAAGGAATTGTTGCGACAGGGGGATGACATTGGTAGCACTGTGTCACGAGTAGTGAAGATGGGTATTGGCAGCGCTGAATTCAGTAACGAGTGAGCTGTTATTCGGATTAAGACTGGAGACGGGAAACACGGCGAATTGGCCCGAAGAGCAGCAGCGCGCCGGCCGATCATGAAGGGCCCAACGCTATATAAGGGGCTGTGGCGGTCCTCAAGAGAGACAGAGAGAGAAGACGACACGAGAGACAAATAGAGAAGAGGACAATAGAGACAGAGAGAGAAGAGGACACCAGAGACAAAGGAGGACATCAGACAGAGAAGACGCCAGACCAAGAGAAGTGCCCGTTCCTTGCTACGACACTGGTTGTCTGCCGCTGCAACGACGTGACTTCGCCCCGGGGCATGGTGTGAGGTTAGTGTGCCCCGGCAGACTAAGACAGTGAGTACTTGACGCTAACTGA
Source organism: Scylla paramamosain (assembly GCF_035594125.1). Lineage (NCBI taxonomy): Eukaryota > Metazoa > Arthropoda > Malacostraca > Decapoda > Portunidae > Scylla > Scylla paramamosain. Next base: position 8,619,827 of record NC_087169.1, read on the forward strand.
GCGACGCTGTGTACGAGTTGTGATCTCGTGGTGTGCTGTGCGCCTGCAGCTGTTCTATGATGTGAAACGCACTACCCAGCGACACAGACGCTTTGCAGAGTAAGAGCCGGTGGTGCGACCCTTACTTATGTGTAGTGTGCCTTGTGCCATGTGGTATTGTGTGGGCATTAAAGACAAGAGTGCTAGTGAGCCAAACAGGCCCAACCACGACAACGGTGGTGGATTCCTGTTGTGTGCGCTGATCGCCTTGGGTTGCTGCAGTGGTAAGTGTGTACCAGAAGGCGCCTGAAAGCCACAACAGTTTGGTGTCAGGAGACTGGGATTTGTGAGCTGTGCAGCTGATAATTTGGCTAGTGAGGTGCCGGGCAAGCGAGCACGATGTCTGACTCAGAGAACAGAGCTGCCGAGGAGGTGAACAAGGACAGTGACCAGCAGTAGCGCAGAGGAATTGAAGAACATGTTTGCTGTGATAGCACAGAGTGTTAGTGGACAGGAGCGTAAACTGGATGCGCAGGTACTACAGGCACGGGAAATAAACGAGCAGGCACTGAAGACGACTGAGAAACTGGATGCACAGGTACAGCAAACGAATGAGAAACTGTATGCACAGGCACATCAAATGAACGAGAAACTGGACGCGATACAGGAAGGACTGCGAGTTTTGACGCAGGAAGCGGTTAACGAAAGAACAATGTCAGCGGCTCCGAGAGGACCTGGCGCAGCAACTGGTCGCAGTGAAGATTGAGAACGGGTAGCGTGCAGAAGTCGCTGAAACCAGGGTGGAGCAGCTGAGGGAAGAAAGTAGCAGGACTGAGGCGCTGTCTTGAGAAGCACTCGGAAGCCCCAGCCGGCACAGGCGCAGGTTGCTGATGTGTGGGGGCGGCCTGAGTGTCCTGGCTACGTAGGAAACGGCCACCACTACGCCTGGTTGGAGCCTGGGGACACAAGACTCTATGTAGGTGACGGGGGACAGCCAGGTGAGCGGGTGTGGTCGACGCCACCCACTAGGGTCACACGTGGTTTGCGCCACCACAACCCGTCACTGTCACCCCACCGTGCTACCCACCTCCACCTACCTCGGTCGCGGCTTCTCCTCGGGCTGCTGGTGGAGCTTTTGGCCGACGAAAACCAGCCGAGTTTGACGGCCAAGTGGCTTGGGAAATGTACTAGGCCCAGTTCGAGCTGCTCGCCCGAGGACAGGGCTGGAGCGCTCAGGACAAGACGCTGTAGTTGGTGGCCGGTCTGCGTGGACCAGTGCTGGAGATCCTGGCGCACCTGACGGCGGAGCAGCGGTCGTCCTACAAGAGGGTGGTGGAGGCGCTCAAAAGGCGGTTTGCCAGTGTCTTCTAGTCGGAGGTGCACCGGAAACGACTGATGGGCCGAGCGCGTCAGCCAGATGAGTTATTCCAGTAGGTGGCTCAGGCTGCGGAGTCTCTGGTGCGGCGAGCGTACTCAGCTGCTCTACAGAACATGGTGGCGGTTTTGGCCCGCGACACCTTCGTAGATGCCCTGGGAAACCAGCAGGTGCAGATCTACATGTAACAGGCGCACACAGGGGACGTGCAGGAGGTACTGGCGAAGGCCATGGAGGCCTTACTGTACACCATTGAGAAAGCGGCAGCGTCTAGCCCTGCTCCAACCACACCCCGCCGCCACTTCCGTGTCCGTCGCACGCCACACCACGAAAGAAGTGCGTCGTCAGCCCTGTTGAGTTCCGTGGCTCTTGTTGGAAGTGTGGTCAGCGCGACCACCGCAAGAGTGAGTGTCGGAGCGGACGCAAGACGCGCTCGCTGGATGACTTGCGCACTCACTCTCCTGCCAGAGCTTGTTGTTGGAACTGGGGACAGCCGGGACACCACCGCGATTCCTGCCAGCAGCTGAAGGACGCTGTGCTGGTGGGGGGAAATGCGGCCGGGTTGGTGCCGGGGGCTGCTCCTAAGTCGAGTCTTCCCAGGCCCCTATCTGTGTAAAGTGTCGCTGTGCTGCTGCACCAGCGGTCCGGGTGTCGGGTGGGTGCAGTGAATGGCCGCCCGTGTCGTCTCGTGGTGGACACCGGCGCTGAGAGGACATTCGCCAGGGAGAAGGAGGTTGCGTTTCAAGACCTTCTGTGTCGGACCGGCAGCTGTGTGGTGTCACTGGCCACTGTGTAACTCTCCTTGGGCCTGTGACGTCCAAGATTGCGGTGGGTCGCGTCTAAAAGGAGTTACCAGTCTATGTCGCCGACATGGAGGAACCTTGCTTGCAGCAGCTAGATTTCCTGGTTCAGAGTGCAACCTTTATCGACATCGGGATGACGACGATGAAGATACGTAGTGAGGAGGTGCCTTTGCTCCCGTTACGCACTGCTGAACAGGTGGAGGCCCCTATGGCAGGTCCTGTCGTCGCCGAGGAAGGACTGGGGCTTTCATACGGAAGCGTCACCACATCAGCCCGAGCATACGAGACAGCGATGAACAGCGGCCCGAGTGGAGCAGGCAGCGGCGTGGATGAAATGGAGCGCTCACTGCACACACACTTGGTGGATTTTACGGCGAGAAGTGCCGCCAAGCTGACTCCTGGCCAAGTGAGAAAGATGGAGAAGTTGCTGTTGGAGTATTCAGATGTGTTTAGTCCGTGGTCGTCGCCGGTGGTCCTGGTGAGTAAGAAGGACGCCACCAGGTGCTTCTGCGTGGACTGCAGTGAAGGACTCCAACCCTCTGCCTAAGAGTGAGTGACGCGGACGCTGTAGAGGGAGCAGTGTGTTTGCCGTCGCCGCGCCGCCCTCGGAGGATACGGAAAAGACCGTTGTGGTGGCGAGACTATCAGTGTGATAGTAGCAACTAATAGTCGGGACAACTATTTTTGAAAGGGGAGGATAGTGTTGGGACAGGGAAATGACGTTGGTAGCACTGTGTCGCGAGTAGTGAAGATGGGCGTTGGCAGCACTGAATTCAGTAACGAGTGAGCTGGTATTCGGGTTGAGATTGGAGGCGGGAAACACTTTAGTTGCCCCGAAGAGCAGCAGTGCGCCGGCCAGTTACGAAAGTCACCCTTGGCGGTTCCCAAGAGAGACAAAGAGAGAGAGAGAGAGAGAGAAGAGGACACCAGAGACAGAGAGAGAAGAGGACACGAGAGACAGAGAGAAGAGGAAAAAAGAGGCAGAGAGAGAAGAGGACACCAGAGAGAGAGAAGAGGACATCAGACAGAGAGAGGACTCCTTACCATGAGAAGAAGTGTCCATTCCTTGCAACGACACTGATCGCCTGCCGCTGCAACGACGTTACTACACCCCGGGGCATGATGTGAGGTTAGTGTGCCCCGGCAGACTAAGACAGTGAGTACTTGACGCAAACTGAGCGACGCCATGTATGAGTTGTGATCTCGTGGCGTGCTGTGCGCCTGCAGCTGTTCTGTGAGGTGAGACCGGCTGCTCAGCGACAGAGACGCTCTGCAGAGTGAGGGCCGATACTGAGACCCTGACTTATGTGTAGTGTGCCTTGTGTCCTATGGTACTGTTCTGTGTGGGAAATAAAGACAAGAGTTCCTCCTCTTCACATTCAAACTAGTTTAGATTTAAACTCAAGTTTTAACGTAAACAAAATCGTCTTCACTCTATGCCGTTAGCTGTCCTGAGTAGTAATATTTATTTTTATTTCAGGTAGCAGATATACTGAATGTATAAATATATATATATATATATATATATATATATATATATATATATATATATATATATATATATATATATATATATATATATATATATATATATATATATATATATATATATATATATATATATATATATATATATATATATATATATATATATATATATATATATATATATATATATATATATATATATATATATATATATATATATATATATATATATATATATATATATATATATATATATACATGAAAGTTTAATTAGTTTGTCCTGGTGTTAAAAAATCTAATAATGTTGGCACTCTTCCATTTGATGAGTAATAGGTAAAGCTACCTTCACTAAAATAAAATGGTAAGGCCATTTAGGTAGAGAAAAATGGATTACTTACGGTGAACACACGGAGATATACACTCTGTGGGTGTATAGAAAAATTTAATTAATGAGAAAGGCCGTAGGTGAGTATACTGAACAAGGTAGCTTATATGTAAGGGATGATGAGGGTGGAGGATAGGACCTTGGGAGTGAGATGTATTGTAAATGAATAAATAAAGAGACATCCATTACCTATCCTCGGGTTGCCTATCCTCGGATTCAATTGGGAAAATAGTGACATCTGACTGTGAAAGACGTGTAATTGGCTAATCTCGCTGGAGGGACGAGCGAAAAAAGAAGGGCGACTATTTTTCCTTTTGTTAATATTACTGCACCACGAAAGTCAATTCATTCCTCTGTCGAAATATGTCTATGGAAATTTGTTTTGTACCCCAGTTTTTGTACAATATGGAAGTGCGAACGTGGTTGTGTCTCAAAGACTTTTAGTTCGTTTGCTGCGATCGACTGGGCCTCATATTACACGATTATTTTGGGTAGACGTATGTTTTCCTTTCAGGGAAAATTGTAGGAGACCATATTTTACTAGTACGTGCTACCACAATCGCTATGTCTTATCAAATACATAAGTAACACGACATTTTATTAAAATTTTCGGAGCGGACATGGGCATCGTCGCATCGGAGGTGAAGGACCGACCTACTTTGACCAATAAATGAGTTAAGAGTGAACATTACTCATTGAAACAGCGCAAGTCATTCCTTTCTCTATACTAGCAAAATAAACGTGGAATTCAAAAACTGAAAATGCAGATGATATATATGTCCATACCATGCGGAACTGTGCGGGTCGGAGGTGTTCGGAGGTTTCAAATATTCGAAAAATAATAGATTATAAGAATACTGATGATGCTTTATGTACACTCATAATGACAATTGATGATCATGTTTGTTTTGGTTAGGATATCAGCCCCATAGACCTTTTTATACACGAGTTTGAATAAAGATAACAGAGGGATATGGAGCACAAGGGGACACTTTTGCATAGACGGATACTTTTGCACGCGACACCGCCTTGTGTCACCAATGCTCACCGCCGCTTCCCGTCACGCCTGCTCTCCTTGTTTCCTTTTTCTTGGTGCCTCTGACCACCCTCTCCTCCTGTGGTGTGCTTCCTGTTTCCTGTGCCTCGCTCCTGCTCACTACCATGCCACTCTCCTGTCATGTGTCCGTTCCTGAGGCGTCTCTATTTCCCTGCGACGCTCCTGATATTATATATCCTCCACGTCGACGCTACTGCGCCTTCCCAAGGCGTTCTTACTTAACGCGACGCAACTTGCATTTTCTTAAGCATCACTGCTGCCCTACGACAAATTCTGCACTCATCAGCGTCGCCCCTGTTTCCCCCAGGCTGTACATCGACGCCTCCTGCTACATATCCACGCGGCTCTACCTAACCTTCTCGTTGGCGACCCATGCACTTCTCAATGTCACACTTCCTGCCGAAGCTGCCATCTTTTCACCGTCATGTGTATGTGTTTCATTTTTGTGGATTTTCAATGTTCTCGTTTTTGTACGTTCTCTTCGTCCTTCTGTAATGCCACCCCCCCCCTCCGGTTCCCCCCTCCTCCTTCCTCCTCACCGGTCCGATCAGAGCTCTAATGAGACGAGGCAAAGATCTTCACGGTGAAGAAGAAAAAAGAAGAGGAAGAAAGAAGAGGTGAAACACGCACACACACAAGAAAAAAAAAAAAAACATTTTTGATTGGTAATGGTTCTCGCCTTCATCGTCATGGCCAGAGGGTAGGGAGAGGTTAATTATCACACAGTACCTACAGTGTGGCTTTATTATGAGGAACGAAAAATATAAAAATAGCAAAAATAATTAAATGAATAATACTGATGGGATTCTTTGGGTTGACTGACCCACTATGACACTTTATCGAGTGGTTAATCTAGAAAAAAAAAAAAAAAGGCACTTGAAATTCTGGTATGGCATATACACTTATACTCCGTTACTTAACACTACGAATACACAAGAAAATAATTACTTTTATAACTCCTCAAGAGTACCATTGATTCTGGGCACCGTTATATCCCTAAATAGCGTCACAGCCTTCATCCATCACTTCTCTACGGCAATAATATTGCTCACAACACATTCACAGTAGACTATATTTGACTAAAGAAACATTACATGGCTAACACTTTCCCAAGCCTCTGTGGCCTGTCTCCACGTGGGACCAACACCGGCTATTTTATCTGTTGCCAGAGGGAAGGGAGACGCCATTCTGTCAACACGTACAGTCACTATATCTTCACTAGAGACATGAATAATAAACATGAACACAGTAATATTCACTTCTAAATAAAAGAAAAATCAAATATTTCAGAGCGACGAGACCCACCTGTTGCCAGAGGGAAGGGAGACGCCATTCTGTGCTCTCCCCCTCAACACCCACCCCCAGGCCTCTGAAGTTATTGGAACCTTAGCTAGTTCTCTCTCTCTCTTCTTTCACAAATAATTTTACTGAACCGTGAGTTTAAATAAAAATGCAGGAATAATTGGCTAGCAAGATGAGCATATAGGCTGGACATTAGTTGAAGTTAATAATTGAATTCTAAATTACTAACATATTTTATAAGCTAGGGAATGACACCTTTATGAGTTACTGGTAGGCTGACGCAACATGATGTAATCCTATTATTCGTATTACCACTGATTAGAGAAAACCACAGTTGAAATAAGTAAAGACTATTTATAACAAATGTTTCAAGACTTCTAAATCACTCCCACGAATACACGCCCTATAAATATACTTTTTTCATATAATTACTAAACCTTTAATTACCGCTATTATCCTCCTCTTCACCGCAAGCTACAAAAGAAAACAATTATTGGGGAGACTCAAAGAAACACAGAAATAATAAAAAGGAGCGTTACACTTCTACAGCCAAATGTAGAAATCCTATTATTCGTATTACCACTGATTAGAGAAAACCACAGTTGAAATAAGTAAAGACTATTTATAACAAATGTTTCAAGACTTCTAAATCACTCCCACGAATACACGCCTTATAAATATACTTTTTTCATATAATTACTAAACCTTTAATTACCGCTATTATCCTCCTCTTCACCGCAAGCTACAAAAGAAAACAATTATTGGGGAGACTCAAAGAAACACAGAAATAATAAAAAGGAGCGTTACACTTCTACAGCCAAATGTGTTATTATTACCACTATACTGTTAATTGCAACTCTGCATTTATTTCTGAAAGCTCACCACGTGCATAGATTCATAATTTTCACTAAAATCGGTGTTCCTCGAGTCTATTTTTTTATTTTTATTTATTTATTTATTTATTTTATTCATTTATTTTTTTGTACCTCACTCCGTCGACGCGCCCTACATTTCTTTCCTGTCCAAAGAGACACTCATATTGGCCATCCTCGTTCCTCAAATAAAATGTTAAATACTCTTTTGTATATCCGATTTCTTTCCGTATTTAAGCGAAAATACTTCGGTACGTTTTCTCACCCTACTGCGCTCTTTTCACAGCAGTAGTACGTGAGTAAATCTACCTTCAGCGATTGCTTTCGTTACGTTACGACGCAGCGTTACACTCACGCCCACTCTCGATTTCATGACGTTAATTTTGATCGATGTCTTTGTTATTTCATGGGGTGCTTCTGCTTCAATTTTTTTACGTGACTGTTTATTATTACTTGAAGTGCATCTTCCTTCAGCGCTAACTTATTTATTTCGTTCATCTTTTCTCAGATCACATTACAAGTTTCTTCCTTTGCTAAATCCATGATAGTTTTATTTATTTACTTATTTATTATTACCATTATTATTATTATTATTTTTAATTCTGCCTACTCACCCGTCCTTGGTTGCAAAGCTAATTCTTGTTTGATATATTAGTCCCTGAGCTCGATTACGATTCCGTTCACCTCCACATGTATTATTACTAATGGCCACTCTTGCTTTATACACCCGACGATCACCGCCTCCTCTAAACTTATTTGTATATATATATATATATATATATATATATATATATATATATATATATATATATATATATATATATATATATATATATATATATATATATATATATATATGTATATATATTTTATCATCTAGTTTATGTTTCATTATGAGTCTATATATATTTTTGACTCATTAATTTTATATTTGCTATTGTATGTTCTTTTTGTTCTCTTCCCTCGTGCTACTGCCACCTTTTTCTGTATATACACCAACACTGTTAAGCTACATATTTTGCATTGCATAATTTTAGGACGGCTGGGGACAACCGTCAATAGCGTGGCCTAGCATATGTACGTAGCAATATAATACGTATACTCAAATATACTACTAAATATACTACTAAATATACTACAACTACTACTGCTACTACTACTACTACTTCTACTACTACTACTATTTACATCTCAGAGAAATGTCACACTTGTATTCACACGTGTATCAGGTGACAGATCACACCTCACTTCATCTCAGCAGATGTATCTGTCCCGTGGGGACAAACCTTTGCATACCCTTCTTTCTTTTTCTCCTTTGCATTATCATATAGGCCTATATAGGCCTATCTTTCCTTCTCTGTTTTAAGCGTTAATACTTGGACCTAAATCTCTAGCAAATAAACAGACTGACCTCCCCATCGCGTGGGTAGTGGAGGATTAAAATCTGAACCGAGTACACCCTTTATTATCACATCTATACATCAAATTTAAATAACGCTACGAGATGCAACTCTTTCACCTCCTATACTCCATCCTGAAGGAGGAAGGATGCGGGACACACAACAAAAGAGTGTCAACGGCGTACCAGCCCCGTACATTGTGGTAACCATGGTGTCACCGGTAGGCGCCGGCGTCACCGCCGGTGTCATCGACGGTACAGGTAGCCACGACGTAATTACTATTGCTGGTAAATGTGGCAAGAGCGGTTTACTATTGTCAATACACATTTTCCGGTCAAGTCCATCTCCCGTATTTGCAATATAGCCTACTAATTTCTCAGTTTCGTGACAGACGTTCTTTACTTAATCATGACGTTGGCGGCGTGGCGGTGGGATGGTCTAATTATGATTTCGTAAAAGGAATGGGATAAGGCCTAATACGAACTTACGATGTTACTTGTTATTGTTCAGTGCCTCAGAGAATCAATTCCTTCATTTATCAGTTCGACACAACCATTCAGGATCTTCCTATCTTCTAGCGTTGTTTTCATGCCAAGTGCTCTTCTGATCTTGCAAAAGTCCATGCTTCCCCTCTTCCCGCGGCCTCGCTTCTTTCTCTCATCTCTATTCTGTTCACCTCTCAAATGCAAGCGTTAACCAGTATTCTCAATCATTTATCCTTTTTTTTCTGGTAAACTCTGGAACTCCCTTCTTTTGTATTTCCTATTATCCTATGACTTTAACTCTTTCAAGAGAAACATTTCAAGATACTTATCCTATAATTTTCGGCTACCGCTTCTGACTCTGTTCAAGAACCGGCACCTCAGTGGGCTTTTTATTTATTTATTTATTTATTTATTTATTATTATTTTTTATTACAGTTTTGTTGCCCTTGGCCGGTGTCCCTCATATATATATATATATATATATATATATATATATATATATATATATATATATATATATATATATATATATATATATATATATATATATATATATATATATATATATATATATATATATATATATATATATATATATATATATATATATATATATATATATATATATATATTTTTTTTTTTTTCTTTTTTTTTTTTTTTATGTAGGAAGGACACTGGCCAAAGGCAACAAAAATCTAATAAAAAAAATGCCCACTCAAATGCTAGTCCCATAAAAGGGTCAAAGCAGTGGTCAAAATAGATGAATAAGTTTCTTGAAACTTCCCTCTTGAAGGAATTCAAGTCATAGGAAGGTGGAAATACCGAAGCAGGCAGGGAGTTCCAGAGTTTACCAGAGAAAGGGATGAATGATTGAGAATACTGGTTAGCTCTTTCGTTAGAGAGGTGGACAGAATAGGGGTGAGAGAAAGAAGAAAGACTTGTGCAGCGAGGCCGCGGAAGGAGGGGAGGCATGCAGTTAGCAAGATCAGAAGACCAGTTAGCATGAAAATAACGGTAGAAGACAGTTAGATATGCAACATTGCGGCGGTGAGAGAGAGGCTGAAGACAGTCAGTTAGAGGAGAGGAGTTGATGAGACGAAAAGCTTTTGATTCCACCCTGTCTAGAAGAGCAGTATGAGTGAAACCCCCCCCCAGACATGTGAAACATACTCCATACATGGACGGATAAGGCCCTTGTACAGAGTTAGCAACTGGAGGGGGTGAGAAAAACTGGCGGAGACGTCTCAGAACACCTAACTTCATAGAAGCTGTTTTAACTAGAGATGAGATGGGAATTTTCCAGTTCAGATTATAAGTAAAGGACGGACCGAGGATGTTCAGTGTAGAAGAGGGAGACAGTTGAGTATCATTGAAGAAGAGGGTATAGTTGTCTGGAAGGTTGTGTCGAGTTGATAGATGGAGGAATTGAGTTTTTGAGGCATTGAACAATACCAAGTTTGCTCTGCCCCAATCAGAAATTTTAGAAAGATCAAAAGTCAGGCGTTCTGTGGCTTCCCTGCGTGATATGTTTACCTCCTGAAGGGTTGGACGTCTATGAAAAGACGTGGAAAAGTGCAGGGTGGTATCATCAGCGTAGGAGTGGATAGGACAAGAAGTTTGGTTTAGATCATTAATGAATAATAAGAAGAGCGTGGGTGACAGGACAGAACCCTGAGGAACACCACTGTTAATAGATTTAGGAGAAGAACAGTGACAGTCTACCACAGCATCAATAGAACGGTCAGAAAGGAAACTTGAGATGAAGTTACAGAGAGAAGGATAGAAACCGTAGGAGGGTAGTTTGGAAATCAAAGCTTTGTGCCAGACTCTATCAAAAAATTTTGATATGTCCAAGGCAACAGCAAAAGTTTCACCAAAATCTCTAAAAGAGGATGACCAAGACTCAGTAAGGAAAGCCAGAAGATCACCAGTAGAGCGGCCTTGACGGAACCCATACTGGCGATCAGATAGAAGGTTGTTAAGTGATAGATGTTTAAGAATCTTCCTGTTGAGGATAGATTCAAAAACTTTAGATAGGCAGGAAATTAAAGCAATAGGACGGTAGTTTGAGGGATTAGAACGGTCAGAACAGAAATCAGAAAGGTCAGGTTAGAACGGTTAGGAACAGGTTGAATGTAGGCAATCTTCTAGCAAGAAGGAAAGGTAGATGTTGACAGACAGAAGGTGCAAGCACGGAGGCACAGTTTCGGAGAACAATAGGAGGGACACCATCAGGTCCATAAGCCTTCCGAGGGTTTAGGCCAGCGAGGGCATGGAAAACATCATTGCGAAGAAAACATCATTGCGAAGGGTGGAGGAGAGGAAGGAACAAGCCCAGAATCGTCCAAGGTAGTGTTTTTACCAAAAGTTTGAGCAAAGAGTTCAGCTTTAGAAATAGATGTGATAGCAGTGGTGCCATCTGGTTGAAATAGAGGAGGGAAAGAAGAAGAAGCAAAGTTATTGGAGATATTTTTGGCTAGATGCCAGAAATCACGAGGGGAGTTAGATCTTGAAAGGTTTTGACATTTTCTGTTAATGAAGGAGTTTTTGGCTAGTTGGAGAACAGACTTGGCATGGTTCCAGGCAGAAATATAAAGTGCATGAGATTCTGGTGATGGAAGGTTTAAGTACCTTTTGTGGGCCTCCTCTCTATCATGTATAGCACGAGAACAAGCTGTGTTAAACCAAGGTTTAGAAAGTTTAGGACGAGAAAAAGAGTGAGGAATGTACGCCTCCATGCCAGACACTATCACCTCTGTTATGCGCTCAGCACACAAAGACGGGTCTCTGACACGGAAGCAGTAGTCATTCCAAAGAAAAAAAAGCAAAATACCTCCTCAGGTCCCCCCAACTAGCAGAGGCAAAACGCCAGAGGCACCTTCGCTTAGGGGGATCCTGAGGAGGGATTGGAGTGATAGGACAAGATAAAGATATGAGATTGTGATCGGAGGAGCCCAATGGAGAAGAAAGGGTGACAGCATAAGCAGAAGAATTAGAGGTCAGGAAAAGGTCAAGAATGTTGGGCGTATCTCCAAGACGGTCAGGAATACGAGTAGGGTGTTGCACCAATTGATCTAGGTCATGGAGGATAGCAAAGTTGTAGGCTAGTTCACCAGGATGGTCAGTGAAGGGAGAGGAAAGCCAAAGCTGGTGGTGAACAATGAAATCTCCAAGAATGGAGATCTCTGCAAAAGGGAAGAGGGTCAGAATGTGCTCCACTTTGGAAGTTAAGTAGTCAAAGAATTTCTTATAGTCAGAGGAGTTAGGTGAGAGGTATACAGCACAGATAAATTTAGTATGAGTGACTCTGTAGTCGTAGCCAGATGGTGGAAAACTCGGAAGATTCATGAGCGTGGGCACGAGAGCAGGTTAAGTCACTGCGCACATAAGCGCAGCATCCAGCTTTGGATCGAAAATGAGGATAGAGAAAGTAGGAGGGAACAGAAAAGGGGCTACTGTCAGTTGCCTCAGACACCTGAGTTTCAGTGAGGAAAAGAAGATGAGGTTTAGAAGAGGAGAGGTGGTGTACAGATTGAAAATTAGATCTTAGACCGCGAATGTTGCAGAAGTTAATGAAGAAAAAGTTGAGGATGGTGTCAAGACACTTAGGGTCGTCGACAGAAAGGCAGTCCGACCTTGGGACATTTATGGTCCCCTCCCCAGATGGGGACTCCGAGGCTGGTGTAGGAGTCGCCATGATGATTTTAAAATTTTTGAGTGAAGGGTATGTGTGTTATTAGGTGCTTGTAGTTCTGTGAGGAGGAAGAAAGTTGTCTTTAGAGGGCAGGCTGTGACTGCCCCCTTGTGTTGTGAGACACAAAGGGAAACGTTCAGTGAGGTCACAGCTGGGTTTAATGATAAGCTCACAGCACCCCCTGAACAGTGCTTTAGACCTGACTGGGAGTAATTATCGTTTCTTCAGTGGCACTCTGCTGTCCGCTTTTTTTTTACATTAAACATCCTTTGTGTCTCCCTTATTAATAATCTAAACTGGAAACTAAGCTTCTCACCTCTAACTTAAAAAAAAAAAAAAGTTAAGCATTTTGAGTCGTCGCCAGTTTTTCTTAGATCCCAAGCAACTGTTATTTTCCAACCCTTTTCATTGCAAAACAATAGAAAATGTCCATTATTCCCGTCAAACTTTGCTTTTATGGCTTTCAGAATAATTTTTTGCCCCAATATAGCTAAATTTTACCATTTTCACCATTTTTGGAGAGAGAACCAAAAACATTAATTCAGATGACACAAAAATATATTTTAAAACTTTTGAAACTAATTTTTAGGATTAAAACTTAATAGTTTTTTTTTTCTTGATTTGCGTGAATGCAACAAATCACTTTCATGTATGAGCCCCGAAATGCACTCTCCGATCATATTTTCATTGAAGGATCCCTGATATCTCTGTTCAAAGCTCATTATATCTAGGTGGAAGCGCTTCCCTTGTTTTCCAACCCATCTGCACCATTCTGCAGCCCATCTCACCATAGCTTTTCACTAAAGCTTCAACCAGTTCCATATATTTATCAGCCTTGTTGTTGCTAAGAAAACCCTGTACTACATCAATGAAACACTCCCAAGCTGAGCCACCATCTTGAAGTCTCCAATAACTTCACAGCCATACTTGTAGTTCAAAATTTCCAGCGGATGCTTTACGCTGCTGTAGTCCTCCGTAAAATGCGCAGAATGAGCAAGAGGCAGAGATGGATACTTGTTTCCATTGTGCAGAAGCACAGCTTTCAGGCTTTTAGAGGAGTTGTCAATGAAGAGTCTCCATTCATCTGCATCGCAAGCAATTCCAATAGCATCAAACAAGCTTTATACATAATTGGAGTAGTATAGCCTGTCCTCCTTTGCAAAGAAGTTGGAGAAATGTTTGTGACTTTTTCTTTGGCTGGTCACTTGCACACTGCCATCAAGTAAATCCTATTTCTTCAGTCTTGAAATCAAAAGTTCACCATTTGACTTCGTCAAACTAAGATCTCTGATGAGGTCATTGAGGTCTCTTTGGTTTGGGTAGTAAGGATTCCTCTCAACGATAACTGTATCTGTGATGTCACAGTCTTCCTCTCTGTTTAACTCATCTTCAGACTTGCTGCTTTCTTCTGAGAGTTGACTTTTTTCTGGAGGAGCTGATACAGAAAGATCAGCACCGTGTGGTACTGGTCCAATGGAAGATGGAATGTCTGGATAAAAAAACAGCTGGTGCATTTTTCCCAGATCGGCGTTTGAAAGGATCCACCATGCAGAAAAAGCAGTCAGTTGAGTGGTCAGTAGATTCACGCCATATTCTAGGAATAACAAATTTCATTGGTCTGTTTTCCGCCCTATACCATCCTGCAAAAGAACAACAGTATGAGTTTCTGTTAAACTTATTTTATTTTTATTCTTATTTCTTAATTGGCTTTTACTCTTGAAAAACTAACAGCTATTTTACCTTCTAGTGTTCTTTTACAACGTTTATGAGCAAAATGAGGTATCCTGGTCTTGTCTTCTTCCCCAGCTGGACCAGCAACATGTTTTGTAAGCTTCACACATTTTTTTTTCAGATCCTGTCACAGAAAACTTCTTTGCTCTTGTCTTGATTAATTGACTACATATGTAGCAGAATGCATCTGGAGAATGACTGCAGCCACTTGATGCCATTTCACCTCTTGTGATGTGTCTTCTCAGGCAACCAAAGCAGAACTGACCGGTGGTCTGCAAGCCCCTACTGTCCCTATTGTCAAGCAGTACTCTAGAATATTCTTAGTCTTTCTAGAATGTATTCCAGAATGCTCTCAATCTTTCTAGAATATTCTTGAACCTACTTAAAAATATTATAAATAATTCTAGAAAATTCTTGTAGATTCTAAAAAAAATTCTTGATACTTCTACATATTTCTACTGTCTTCTAAGAGGTTTTAAAATATTCTGGAAATGTTTACATCGAAAAAATGTTCTAAAATGTCCTAAAAACTTCTTCAAGTGTCTCGTAGAACATTCTGGAATATTTGAGATTACTGAAATGTAAGCAAATTCTTCTAAATATGATAAATTTCTTGCTAGATCTGGTCAGTTCAAGAATGATCTTATTAAAATTAAAAATATATAGAACACTTCATATTTTTATTTAATAATTTTAATTTATTTGTATAATTTCAAAACCAATTAGATATGCAACTGAGATTTTCCAAAGGACTTTACCTGCCATGAAAACCAATAGTAACCTATACAATAATAAAATAAGGCAAAAATGTAAATTCTTTGTTCTAACCACAAAAGCAAAGTTTTAAAATCTTTTTTTTTCTATTTTGTTAAGATGGAAATAAATAGAAAATTATAGTTTGGGGCCAAGGACAAGACAAAAGTGAAATTTTGTTACATATCGTTGTCATCCATGTACGGAGTACGCTTGACATGTATTGGTGGGTTACATAACACACACACACATTATTTCATACCCAAAACACACACACACACACACACACACACACACACACACACACACACACACACACACACACACACATACACACACACACACACACACACACACATTAGATAATGACAGAAAATGTGTTTCGTGTTATTTTCTCCACATATGTTAAACAAAACAACTAAGGCACAAAAACTGCAAACATATAAATAAATAAATAAAACCTCACACAAACGGTAGGATTCATATATATATATATATATATATATATATATATATATATATATATATATATATATATATATATATATATATATATATATATATATATATATATATATATATATATATATAATGTGTGTGTGTGTGTGTGTGTGTGTGTGTGTATGTATGTTAATAATGATTATATTATATGACATGACATGATCTCAAGTTGATGAAAATCACTCACCAAAGCGAAGTCACCAGCTGACAGTGTCCCTAAACCAAGGCGGCCGCCAAAGGCAGCAAGCTGCCCTTTATAGAGGCCCAGTATGGCAGTAGGTAGATCACTGCTCACCACAACCTGATTACGCACACGTCCCAAAGGAGAGTTCGGTGTAGCAGCCTAGAAAATTAATAATTTGGGTAAAGATGTAAAATAATGCTTTTTGAGTAGCTCCACGAGTGTCCAAAACGCAACCAAACAGTGTTTGCCTGCTCACCATGTCTCTACTGAATACAATGGCGCTATTACGCTACCAGACGAGTGATCCCCGCACTTGGAGAAACTGCATTTCCCTCACTTTGTGGTAATATATATCTTGATAATCAAGTTATATTGTTAGACACAAATCGAGAGGTGATGTGTTACTATTGATAGAGCTTTACACATAAATTACACTTCGTAGATGTGTGTCCCTGGGTTCGATGTTGTGAAAGAGAAAGCCAGACACAGTGAAAACATTTAGGTCCTTAAATCATAGGAAAATACAGGAGCAAGGAACGACCAAGGGAAACATGTGAATACCCACGGGTATAGCGACGTCAGCTGAAGATGTCCAGCAGGCGCTAAATGGGAACATAAGCTGCCAACTCGGATTTAACGAAACATATATGCATACCACTTCCTTACGTTCTAATGTACATACGTATACTACAGACCATTACATCTCGACGAGGTAGTCATGAGACCTGCCAATGCCCATGATGGTGCTGACTTTGTTCCATCTCTTCTTAGTCCGGTCCTGGACACGGATCACAGCTTCGAGTACTAGAGATGGAAAAGGCTGGGCTCGTGCAGGGTAGCTAGCTGCAGCTGCACATGCGAGTGGCAGCCTGACGGTTTCAGCTCTCTGCTCTGGATTACCACTGTTTCTGGAAAGTCTTGACATAAGTGAGGACACAGGAGTAAAGAGGGTGGCCATAAAGGATCTAGGTTAGAAAGCAACTGGTGCGGTCAGGGCTACTGCAGAGCTCGAGAGGGCCCCTGTCAAATCCTTCACAATCAAGGTTTCCCGAGCAGGCCAACTTCTGGATAAGCTGCTTAACTGACTTAAGAACAGTTTCTGCATGGTCATTTAGCTGTGGATATTGAAGCATCGACATGCTGTGGCGGACTCTCAAACGTTCCAGGAAAGCAGCGAACTCTTGGTTAGCGAACTGCATCCCACCATCTGTACATAGGGGAACTAGGACGCCTAGGTCGCGCACAAATTACTTAGGTCACGGCAGCTGAGGTCGTATCAGAGCCGAAAGATACCACCACAGACCAACAAGACAATCAGTCGGCGACTACAAGGAAGAATTTCCAGGAGCTAAAAAAAAAAAAAAAAAAAATCCTATGACACCAAAGAGGCAGTAGACAGCTACCGAAACTATAATTACTCCCAGTGAAATCAGAAGTACTGGATCAGGAGGTGCTGTGAACTCATCATATTCCCTTTGTTTCTCACAACATAAAGAGACAGTCACAGCCTGCCTTCTGAAGACAACTCTCTTCCTTCACACAAAACTACATGCACCTAATTAAACATACACCTTTCAGTCAAAATTCAAAATTCAAAATAGCGACTCTTGTACCATCCTCGGAATCCCTGTCTAGGAACGGGACCACAAATGTCCCTAGCTCGGATTGCTCTTCTGGTATTGACCCTAATTGCCTTGACATACCCCCCTCAACATTTTCTTCATTAACTTCTGCAACATTCGCGGCCTTATATCTAATTTTCAATCTGTAAAATACCACCTCTCTTATAGTAAACATCATCTTTTCTTTCCTCACCGAAAGGTGTCTGAGGCAACTGATAATAACCCCTTTTCTGTTCCCTCCTGCTTTCTCTATTCTTACTTTTAATCCAAACCTGGATGCTGTGTCTATGTGCGTAACAACTTAACCTGCTGTCACGCCCACGCTCTCGATTCTTCCGAATTTTCCACCATCTTTTTACAACTACAAGGTCACTCACAAACTAAATTTATCTGTGCTCTATACCTCTCACCTTACTCCTCTGACTGTAAGAAATGTTTTCACTATTTAAATTCCTTTCCTTAAATTCTCTTTCTCTTTCCTTTTGCGGAGATCTTCATTCTTGGAGACTTCAATGTTCACCACCAGCTTTGACTATCCTCTCCCTTCACTGACCATCCTGGTGAACTAGCCTTTAACTTTACTATTCTCTATGACCTAAAGCAACTGATGCAACATCATACTCATATTCCTGACCGTCTTGGAGATACGCCCAACATTCTTGATATTTTTCTAACCTCTAATCCTTCTGCTTACACTGTTACTTTATCTTCTCCAATGGCCTCTTCCGATCACAACCTCATATCAGAATCTTGTCCTATCGCTCCAATCCCCCCTCAGGATGCCCCAAAAGCGGAGGTGCGTCTGACGTTTTGCTTTCTACTAATTTGGTGCATCTGAGGAGGTATTATTCTGATTATCTTTGAGATGGCTGCTGCTTCCATGTCAGAGATCCGTCTCTGTGTGCTGAGCGCATAACAGACATGATAATGTGTTGCATGAAGGCATAGATTTCCTCCCTCTTTTTCTCGCCCTAAACCTTCCAAACCTTAGTTTGACATGGCCTGCTCTCGTGTTATATATAATAGAGAGGTGGCTCCCAAAAGGTACTTCTGCCTTTCATCACCAGAATCTCATGCACTTTATATTTCTGCCAAGAACCATACCAAGGCTGTTCTCAAACTAGTCTAAACTCATTCATTAATAGAAAGTGTCAAAACCTTTCAAGATCTAACTCCCCTCGTGACTTCTGGCACCTAGCCAATAACATCTCCAATAACTTTGCTTCTTCTTTTCTTCCTTCATTTTAACCAGATAGCACCACTTCTATCACATTTATATCTAAAGATGAAGTCTTCACTCAAATCTGTTCTAAAAACTCTACCTTGGACGATTCAGTGTTTGTTCCCCCTTCTCCTCCACCCGCTGTCTACTTTATGCTACCAATTAAAAATTCTTCGTAATGATGTGTTCCATGCCCTCTCTGGCCTAATCCCCACAGAGGGCTTATGGACCTGAGGTGGTCCCTCCTATTGTTCTCCGAAACAGCGCCTCCGTGCTTGCACCTTGCCTAGTCAAACTCTTTCAACTTTGTCTGTCAACAAATACCTTTCCTTCTTGCTGACAGTTTGCCTACATTCAGCCTGTTCCTAAAAAGAGTGACCGTTTTAATCCCTCAAACTACCGTCCCATTGCTTTAATCTCTTGCCTATCTAAAGTTTTTTTTTTTTTAATCTATTCTCAAAAGGAAGATTCTTAAACATCTATCACTTCACAACCTTCTATTTCATCTCCAGTATATGTTTCGTCAAGGCCTCTCAATTGGTGCTCTTATGGTTTTCCTTGGTCATCCACTTTATGAGATTTTTGTTGAAACTTTTGCTGCTGCCTTAGACATATCACAAGCTTTTAATAGAGTCTGGCTTTGATTTCCAAATTACCTTCCTACGGCTTCTATTCTTCTCTGTGTAACTTCATCTCTAGTTTCCTTTCTGACCATTCTATTGCTGCCGTGGTAGACGGTCTCTGTTCTACTAAATCTGTTAACATTAGTTTTCCTCAGGGTTCTGTCCTGTCACCCACTCTCTTATTATTTATCAATGACCTTCTAAACCAAACTTCTTGTCCTATCCACCCCTACGCTGATGATACCACCCTGCACTGTTCCACGTCTTTTCGTAGACGTCCAATTCTTCAAGAAGTAAACAGTTCACGCAAGGAAGCCACAGAACGCCTGACTTCTGATGCCTCTGAAATTTCTGATTGGGGAGAGCAAACTTGGTATTGTTCAGTGCTTCAAAAACTTAATTCCTCCATTTATCAACTCAACACATCCTTCCAGACAACTATCCCCTCTTCTTCAATGACACTTAACTGTTCCCATCTTCTGCACTGAACATCCTTAGTCTGTACTTTTCCTATAATCTAAACTGAAAACTTCACATCTTATCTCTAAAACACCTTTTATGAAGTTACACGTTCTGAGACGTCTCTGCCAGTTCCCCCCCCCCCCTTCCCATGCTGCTAACTCTGTACAGGGCCCTTATCATTTATGAAGTATGCTTCGCATGTCTCTTTTGTCTCATCAACTTCTCTCCTCTAATTAACTGTCATCAGCCTCTTTCTCATCGCTGCAATGTTGTATCTTTTGCTATCTTCTACTGCTATTTTCATGGTAACTGCTCTTCTGATCTTGCTAATTACATGCCTCCCCTCCTCCCACGGCCTCGGTACACAAGGTTTTCTTCTTTATCTCACCTGTATTCTGTCCACCTCTCTCAATCATACATCCCTTTCTCTAGTAAACTTTGGAACTCCCTGCCTGCTTCTGTATATCCATCTTCCTATGACAAGTCACTTATCCTTTAATGTTTGACTACCGCTTCGGAGTTTGACTACCATCTCAGAGGGCTTTTTTTTTGGGGGGGGAAGAGGGGAAGTTCAACTTCCATATCAAATCCAAGCATTATAAGAAAACATCAGACCAAAAAGAGTAGAAATCATACACGGAGCTCACCAAGTCCAACAGATATCCCCTTCATTCTAGAGAAGCTAAAAAACACCTTTAAATCTAAAAAAAAAGTCACAACAGCATGGGAAGACAGAATCACTTATTCATTGATCAAAGAACCAGGAGATACAACACTAAAAGAAATACTTCATCTCATCAATAGATCTTACGATACTGGTCGCCTCCCTACTACCTGGATATCAGCCACCATTTTACTCATCCCCAAGCCTAGAGAACCAGAAAAAAACACCGGCCAATATCCCTCCACAGCTTCATAGGGAAGATGATAGAGAGGATGGTCTTACCATGCTATAATGGGCAGCAGCAAATCCGTACAAACACATATATGCCTATACGGGGGGAAAAGGGCACAAAGGGCTTTATCATAGAAATGCTATCCACTATTTCAGTCTGCAAAGCAACAGCGGTTTTCATGGAAATCGAGAAAATTTTTGAAACCGCTAACTCCAATGTCATTCTAGCATCTTTAGTTCAACGAGGGATTCGAGGCAGGCTACTAACATGGATTGAGAACTTTCTTGCTAACAGACGCGCTAAGGTTGCCTTCCAGGAGCTACGTCACAGGAAAAGGATTTCGAATTAGGCACCCCGCAAGGAAGCATCTTAAGCCAATTTCTCTTCAACACCTAACAGAAAATCTTGTTAAGCTTCCACTAAGGAACAATGTGAAAATTTTATGCTACGCCGTGACTTAGCGCTGATCACAACAGATTACAGGCACACTGGCAAAGCACAGGTAGTTCCCACGGCCATACCAAACAAATGCAGTAAACACGGTCTAAAAGTCAACCCTGTTAAGACCAAAGCCATGTCCTTTAAAATCATCTGCCCGCCCGAACCACTGCGGCTTCGAACAGGACAAATAGAACAGAACAAGTGCCACCAGTACTTCGGCTTTACAAGAGCATCAAATTCAACAAACATGCAGCATCCATTAAGGAAAGATCAGCTATAAGGCTCAGAGCTATGAGAGCCATGACAGGTATACAAGACAGAGTTTCAACTCCCGTCCTAATAATACAGGTTATCCGATCAATAATAGATTACGCAGATCCCTGTTTATGCACCGCCCGATCCCCAATCTTTGACAAGCTCGAGAAAATCCAGAACCAAGAGCTCGGAATCATCATTGCCTCCCTTACCTTGATAAGGCCATGCATTCTTCAGTTGGAAACGAACATCAACCCACTAACAAACCGCCTAAACGCCACAAACTCCACGCACCAATTCAAAATTTTCCAAAGAGCTCTAGACGATCCCCTACTGGGAAAGATAAGAGAATCACTGTCTCATGCACCTGAACTATTTCCATAACAAACAAGAACAACAAAAAATCACCACAGCGTTAAAAGAAATAAAAGGCAAGCACATTTTTCAACGCTTCTAACCAGACCCACGACATGTGGAACACCACCGTCTACCCCCTTTGCTTCAAGTCTGAGTCTCCAGCGCTTTCAAAGAGAAAACTAAAAACAGACGTGCTTCGCTAACTAGCACTCAGCACTTTCAGTACAGTCACCAAAGCAAATGCCGAAGTCTACACGATGGCTCAGTAGAACCCACATCAAACAGGGCATCAGCCTCTTTTGTGAATGTTCCTAAAAAGGGTGACCATTCTAATCCCTCAAACTACCGTCCCATTGCTTTCATTTCCTGCCTATGTAAACCTATTAAATCTATCCTCAACAGGAAGCTTCTTAAACATCTATCACTTCACAACCTTCCATCTGATCGCCAGTATGGGTTCCGTCAAGGCCGGTCTACTGGTGATCCTCTAGCTTTCCTTGCTGAG
Source organism: Scylla paramamosain (assembly GCF_035594125.1). Lineage (NCBI taxonomy): Eukaryota > Metazoa > Arthropoda > Malacostraca > Decapoda > Portunidae > Scylla > Scylla paramamosain. The sequence continues at coordinate 8,642,219 of NC_087169.1, forward strand.
TCTTGGTCATCCTCTTTTAGAGATTTTGGTGAAACTTTTGTTGTTGCCTTGGACATATCAAAAGCTTTTGATAGATTCTGGCACAAAGCTTTGATTTCTAAACTACCCTCCTACGGTTTATATCCTTCTCTCTGTAACTTCATCTCAAGTTTCCTTTCTGACCGTTCTATTGCTGCTGTGGTAGACGGTGACTGTTTTTATCCTAAATCTATTAACAGTGGTGTTCCTCAGGTTTCTGTCCTGTCACCCACTCTCTTCTTATTATCCATCAATGACCTTCTAAACCAAACTTCTTGTCCTATCCACTCCTATGGTGATGGTACCACCCTGCACTTTTCCACGTCTTTTCATAGACGTCCAACACTTCAGGAAGTAAACATTTCACGCAGGGAAGCCACAGAACATAAGAACATAAGAACATAAGAAATACGGGAAGCTGCAAGAAGCGACCAGGTTTACATGTGGCAGTCCCTGTATAAAATATACCTACCTATTTCAACCTATTTTCCACATCCATAAACTCATCTAATCTTCTCTTAAAGCTCCCTAATGTTCTAGCAATAACAACATGATTACTGAGTCCGTTCCACTCATCTACCACTCTATTTGAGAACCAGTTTCTTCCTATTTCCTTCCTAAACATAAATTTTTGAAGCTTGAACCCGTTATTTCGTGTTCTACCCTGGTTGCTGATTCTAAGAATTTTGCTTACATCCCCCTTGTTATAACATTTATATCACTTAAGGACTTCTATCAGGTCCTCTCTTAACTTACGTCTCTCTAAAGAGTGTAAATTTAACAGCTGCAATCTCGCCTCGTAAGGAATACTCCTCATCCTTTTAGTCATTCTCTTCTGTACTGATTCTAACAGACCTATATCTTTCCTGTAATGTGGGGACCAGAACTGCACAGGGTAGTCTAGATGAGGTCTGACCAGCGCCAAGTATAACTTTAATATTACTTCCGGCCTTCTACCTTTAACACTCCAAAAAATTAATCCTATTACTCTATTTGCCCTGTTTCTGGCCTCTATGCATTGGTTTCCTAGACGGAGTTCAGAGCTAACTATAATTCCTAAATCTTTCTCGTACCCTGTACCTACCAGAGATTCGTTGTTTAATGTGTAACTACTGTGTGGGTTTCCTCTACCTACGCTAAGTACTTTGCATTTGTTGATATTGAATTGGATTTTCCATCTGTCCGTCCATTCATTCATCTTATCTAAATCTGCCTGCAAGGCGATGGCATCCGATTCTGACCTAAATAATCTACCTATCTTTTTGTCATTCGCAAATTTACTAACATCACTACTAATTCCACTATCCAAGTCATTGATATATATTAGAAATAACAATGGCCCTAATACTGATCCTTGTGGCACCCCACTAATTACATGAACCCACTCGGATTTAGAGCAGTTTATTACAATTCTTTGTCGCCTGTCGCTAAGCCATGACCTTATCCAGCCTAACACCATCCCATCTATCCCGTGTGCCCTAACTTTTCTCAGGAGCCTTTGATGGGGTACGCCTGACATCTGATGTCTCTGAAATTTCTGATTAGGGCAGAGCAAACTTGGTATTGTTTATTGCCTCAAAAACCAAATTCCTCCATCAATCAACTCGATACAACCTTCCAGACAATTATCCCCTCTTCTTCAATGACACTCAACTGCCCCGCTCTTCTACACTAAATATCCTCGGTGTGTCCTTTACCTATAATATGAACTGGAAACTTCACAACTCCTCTCTAGCTCAAACAGCTTCTATGAAGTTAGGCGTTCTGAGACGTCTCCGCCTGTTTTTTTCTCACCCCTCCAGCTGCTAACTCTGTACAAGGGCCTTATCCGTCCATGTATGGAGTATGCTTCACACATTTGGGGGGGGGTTGGTTCCACTCATACCGTCCTTCTAGACAGGGTGAAATCAAAAACTTTTCGTCTTATCAACTCCTCTCCTTGAACTGACTATCTTCAGCCTCTCTCTCATCGCCGCAATGTTGCATCTCTAGCTGTGTTCTACCGCTATTTTCATGCTAGCTGCTCTTCTGTTCTTGCTAACTGTATGCCTCCCCTCCTCAGACGGCCTCGCTGCACAAGACTTTCTTCTTTTTTTCACCCCTATTCTGTCCACCTCTCTAATGCATGAGTTAACCTGTATTCTCAATCATTCATCCCTTTCTCTGGTAAATTCTGGAACTCCCTGCCTGCTTCTGTATTTTCACCTTGACTTGAATTTCTTTAAGAGGGAGGTTTCAAGACACTTATCCTTCAGTTTTTGACTACTGCTTTGGACCCTTTTCTGGGACTGGCATCTCAGTTTTCTTTTTCTTTTTTTATTGCATTTTTGTTGCCCTTGGCCAGTGTCCCTTCTACATAAAAATAAATAAATAAATAAATAAATAAATAAATTTAACAGGTCAAAAGTAATTTCAGTGACCAGTTTTATTTTTTTTTCTGCTAAAAGTTCCTTAAAAGTAATACATAATCACTTTTAAGACGTAAAAGAATTTCAGCGGCTAGGAGTGGTGAGGGGTATTCCTAAGCGCCTAAAATGACTTTTAAGCGGCAGGATGACAGCCCAACACCTCAATTTTTGGCAAAGGAGAGGCGTCCTACGAGAGTATAGTGATGCTCAACTGATCGAGAGAGTTCTGTTTGCCTTTGGTGACATGTTATATGTGACAGAACTTGTGAGGAATGCACTAGGAAGTCGCACTGTAGGGAGTAAGATTAGATTAAGGCCATAACTTCGGTACAATGCAGCCAACTATCAGCCAAAATCATTGAGGTTCACGTATCTCTCTCTCTCTCTCTCTCTCTCTCTCTCTCTCTCTCTCTCTCTCTCTCTCTCTCTCTCTCTCTCTCTCTCTCTCTCTTTCTGATGGATATTATGATGAGAGAAACACGTTATATAAGCTGCAGGATTCCCCACATATAAGAATTACTGCATCCAGAGATTAGGAGGCGGAATATGTAAATAAGGCATGAAATAAAGCTGTGGAATGCAGTTGTAGCTCATGAAATTAATTTTAATTTGTGTTTTGGCAAGTGTGTGTGTGTCAAACTAACTTAACCCGTCACCACACTGTCCAAGTAACGGGAATTTAACTTATCTCTCTGCATTCAACTTAATAACCTTACCCAGATACACCAAAATCCCTTGCTGAGAGTAACTACAATTTAACAAATCGTTTTAAATTCAACTCAATATAACTAATTAAGTAATCCTTCAGTTGCTTATAAGAAGTTAGTGGAATTTAATAAAACTAAATGCCTTTAGTCCTACTCGACCATCCCCACAGCGGCTTGCTGGGATAAGCAGAATTTTGAAAATTATTTTTGCACTAAGTAGCAACTAGTGTGTCATTCAATTAGCCTGACAGAGCTGCCTCTCTCTTTCCTTGGCTTGGCTAAGCTTTCGCCATCATTGTTGTGTTGGCATCCCCGGGGCGGGTTCGAGTCTGAATTCGCCTCATGCACATAATTAAGCTCATAAAATATGTCAATACTCCGGTTCTTTATTTTTTTTTTTTTTATAAGAAAGTGAAATATAAATTAACATTAAATAATCTTATGTATTGTTTTGACATTCAAGTACAAAAAAAACATAATGGTTAGGGTCTTTCTTAAGCGCTAAACATAGCACGTATAGCGAGTTTAGATTTTACTTTTACTCCTAGCTGAAAGTGACTTTAGAAAATATTTATAGCTTCTTGGATAAACTTTTACCATTTACTTTTAGCTGGGAGTAAATTTAAAAGTCTTTTAAGGGTTTCTATATATAAAGATCCTGGGCTTTGCAACCTGTTCTACGATTTGGATCGTCCTACATTACTTCGAGGGGTCTGGTCTGCTTTGAACTCCGGCACCCTGCCTGCCTCCCAGCCGCTGCCCTTTGTCCTTCTCCTGCCCATTGTGATCGACGTTCACCGTCGTCCCCGGTCTGCCACCATGTCTACATCCCCTCTGCATCTCTTATCTAAGTATCTGGTGTTTATTTACCTTGCTGTGTTTCTGATATATTTTTTTCTGGTGAATAATTTTGCATTTCCCGCCCTTTCTACTCTGTTTTGGCGGTCATTTTTGCCACTTGTTCTCTCTTTGGCTCCCAGCTGCTCTCCCGACTTGTGTCGCTTCCTCTCATTTGGTCCCTGGCCTTTATTTACTATTTCCTGCGCTCTGATTAGCCGCGACACCTTGCCGGTCTCTGATTGGTTGCTGTGCACAGCACCATTTTATGAATGTGTTTGACGATTTTTTTTTTTTTTTCACTTTGCTGTGTCTTTCTTCCATGTATTACACACATAACCACGGCTTTTTTAAGCACAAACACCCACAAATAAGGTTTTTCTGACAGTTTAGTATTTTTATAAACCTCACTCTTTTTCTTGCTTTTTTTTATTTCTTAACAACACACACACACACACACACACACACACATATATATATATATATATATATATATATATATATATATATATATATATATATATATATATATATATATATATATATATATATATATATATATATATATATATATATATATATATATATATATATATATATATATATATATATATATATATATATATATATATATATATATATATATATATATATATATATATTTTTATAATAGCTTGTATTGCAGTTCCCGTGTGACTGTTTTGCCTATCTGGTGTGTGTGTTTGCTGTGTGTTTTGAGGTTCCGTAAGCCTGTGACCTTGTCAACCCTGGACTCTGACGCTCCCTTAGCAATGCCTTCTGCACCTGGCTGTGCCTCAGCTTGCTGACAGTTACTGCTGCTACACGTCACTGCTCTTACTGGCCTCCACCGTCAGCTCTTCTTTAGCAAGCCCCAAGCCTACAACTGCACAGTTGTGCTGTGTAATATGTTTATTTATTTATTTTTGTTGTGGCTATTAGCTTAACTCATTATTTGTGCTCACTGCTGTCATTCATAATTTACTATTTTATCTTTTTGTGTTTGTGTTTCACTTGTGTGTGTGTGTGTGTGTGTGTGTGTGTGTGTGTGTGTGTGTGTGTGTGTGTGTGTGTGTGTGTGCATTTCTCTAAAAATTTATGTTTTTTTTTTTTTTTTTTTTTTTGTCACCGTGCATTTGGTCAGAATTTGTTTCATGGGACACTTTTGGTGGCACAGTATTTCTCTCTACTTATTTCATTGTTGCTGAAACATCATTTCACTTATATTTCGTGGGTACACTTTTTTTTTTTTTTGCTATTATACATTTATACATTTCTTTTATATTTCTCAGTGTATTTATTTATTCATTTTTTTAGTAAATGCTTTTGAGATGTGGCAATTCTACTATGGCTAATAATCTTAGCACTGCTCCTAATCTTCCTGCTTCTACTGCACCTGCTGCTGCCACTATTGATCCTCCTTCTGCCTCCACTATTAAACTCCTGCACCAGCATCCTACCATCAAAATATTTGAGGGTGAGGACCGGAGTACATAGCATTATCATTTCTACAACAATGTGAGGACTTAGTGACAAATAATAACATTATTTCTGAGGCAGACAAGATGTCTTTTGTCCGCTCTCAACTGATCCCAGGTTCCCTTGCCTCTACCCGAATCTCGTGGATGTCAACAAAGTCATTCAAACCTTGTTCACTTAAAAATTACTATTGTGAATTCTGCAGTATCTTTTTTATTTTTTATTTAATTATTTATTTATTTATTTTATTTTTTTTTTTTTTTTGTGAACCTTTGGAGCATCACAAACTCATGATTCTTTTCTATGGGCATTCCGCCATACTGACGCTCTTACAAGACACAACTTGGTAATGTAGGTCACATGGCCGGGGTATGTTCACTCCAGGTCCATCAAGCACTCATGGTCTGTGCATGCGTGAACAGCCGCGCCAGACTTCATTTGCGTTTTGCTGTCACGGAGTGAGCATTTTCTCGCTGTTCTGATAATGAATTCAATAGATTGTATATTCGGCTTGTGGTTTTTTGGGATGGTTTTATTATTCAGATACAGTATTTTCGTGTCCAATACTATTATTCTTACTTTTGTGTGTGTGTGTGTGTGTGTGTGTGATCTTCGTTGCTTCAATAAAGTCTTTCTTTTAGTTTCCAATGTACTCGACAAATTCGGGACAAATTCGCTTGTAAACATCAGTGTTCAACAGAGGGATGAGGTGGATATTGTACTTGCTCTTCAAAAATTCTTCTACTAAACACTTTCTTCTTTTCCTTATTCTAAGGGCTCCGATCCTCCCATATACGTACTTTTTTTTTTTTTATGTAGGAAGGACACTGGCCAAGGGCAACAAAAATCTAATAAAAAAAAAATGCCCACTGAAATGCCAGTCCCATAAAAGGGTCAAAGCAGTGGTCAAAAATTGATGAATAAGTGTCTTGAAACCTCCCTCTTGAAGGAATTCAAGTCATAGGAAGGTGGAAATACAGATGCAGGCAGGGAGTTCCAGAGTTTACCAGAGAAAGGGATGAATGATTGAGAATACTGGTTAACTCTTGCGTTAGAGAGGTGGACACAATAGGAGTGAGAGAAAGAAGAAAGTCTTGTGTAGCGAGGCCGCGGAAGGAGGGGAGGCATGCAGTTAGCAAGATCGGAAGAGTAGTTAGCATGAAAATAGCGGTACAAGACAGCTTGATATGCAACATTGCGGCGGTGAGAGAGAGGCTGAAGACAGTCAGTTAGAGGAGAGGAGTTGATGAGACGAAAAGATTTTGATTCCACCCTGTCTAGAAGAGCAGTATGAGTGGAATCCCCAGACATGTGAAGCATACTCCATACATGGACGGATAAGGCCCTTGTACAGAGTTAGCAGTTGGGGGGGGTGAGAAAAACTGGCGGAGACGTCTCAGAACACCTAACTTCATAGAAGCTGTTTTAGCTAGAGATGAGATGTGAAGTTTCCAGTTCAGATTATAAGTAAAGGACAGACCGAGGATGCTCACTGTAGAAGAGGGGGACAGTTGAGTGTCATTGAAGAAGAGGGGATAGTTGTCTGGAAGGTTGTGTCGAGTCGATAGATGGAGGAATTGAGTTTTTGAGGCGTTGAACAATACCAAGTTTGCTCTGCCCCAATCAGAAATTTTTAAAAAAATCAGAAGTCAGGCGTTCTGTGGCTTCCCTGCGAGATATATTTACCTCCTGAAGGGTTGGACGTCTATGAAAAGACGTGGAAAAGTGCAGGGTGGTATCATCAGCGTAGGAGTGGAGAGGACAAGAGGATTGATTTAGAAGGTCATTAATGAATAATAAGAAGAGAGTGGGTGACAGGACAGAACCCTGAGGAACACCACTGTTAATAGATTTAGGAGAAGAACAGTGACCGTCTACCACAGCAGCAATAGAACGGTCAGAAAGGAAACTTGAGATGAAGTTACAGAGAGAAGGATATAAACCGTAGGAGGGTAGTTTAGAAATCAAAACTTTGTGCCAGAATCTATCAAAAGCTTTTAATATGTCCAAGGCAACAACAAAAGTTTCACCAAAATCTCTAAAAGAGGATGACCAAGACTCAGTAAGGAAAGCCAGAAGATCACCAGTAGAGCGGCCTTGACGGAACCCATACTGGGGATCAGATAGAAGGTTGTGAAGTGATAGATGTTTAAGAATCTTCCTGTTGAGGATAGATTCAAAAACTTTAGATAGGCAGGAAATTAAAGCAATAGGATGGTAGTTTGAGGGTCACCCTTTTTATGAACAGGTTGAATGTAGGCAAACTTCCAGCAAGAAGGAAAGGTAGATGTTGACAGACAGTGCTGAAAGAGTTTGACTAGGCAAGGTGCAAGCACGGAGGCACAGTTTCGGAGAACAATAGGAGGGACCCCATTAGGTCCATAAGCCTTCCGAGGGTTTAGGCCAGCGAGGGCATGGAAAACATCATTGCGAAGAATTTTAATAGGTGGCATGAAGTAGTCAGAGGGTGGAGGAGAGGAAGGAACAAGCCCAGAATCGTCCAAGGTAGAGATTTTACCAAAGGTTTGAGCAAAGAGTTCAGCTTTACAAATAGATGTGATAGCAGTGGTGCCATCTGGTTAAAATAGAGGAGGGAAAGAAGAAGAAGCAAAGTTATTGGAGATATTTTTGGCTAGATGCCAGAAATCACGAGGGGATTTAGATCTTGAAAGGTTTTGACATTTTCTGTTAATGAAGGAGTTTTTGGCTAGTTGGAGAACAGACTTGGCATGGTTCCGGGCAGAAATATAAAGTGCATGAGATTCTGGTGATGGAAGGCTTAAGTACCTTTTGTGGGCCACCTCTCTATCATGTATAGCACGAGAACAAGCTGAGTTAAACCAAGGTTTAGAAGGTTTAGGACGAGAAAAAGAGTGAGGAATGTATGCCTCCATGCCAGACACTATCACCTCTGTTATGCGCTCAGCACACAAAGACGGGTCTCTGACACGGAAGCAGTTGTCATTCCAAGGAAAATCAGCAAAACACCTCCTCAGGTCCCCCCGCAACTAGCAGAGGCAAAACGCCAGAGGCACCTTCTCTTAGGGGGATCCTGAGGAGGGATTGGAGTGATAAGACAAGATAAAGATATGAGATTGTAATCGGAGGATTACAGTATAAGCAGAAGGATTAGAGGTCAGGAAAAGGTCAAGAATGTTGGGCGTATCTCCAAGACGGTCAGGAATACGAGTAGGGTGTTGCACCAATTGATCTAGGTCATGGAGGATAGCAAAGTTGTAGGCTAGTTCACCAGGATGGTCAGTGAAGGGAGAGGAAAGCCAAAGCTGGTGGTGAACATTGAAGTCTCCAAGAATGGCGATCTCTGCGAAAAGGGAAGAGGGTCATAATGTGCTTCACTTCGGAAGTTAAGTAGTCAAAGAATTTCTTATAGTCAGAGGAGTTAGGAGAGAGGTATACAGCACAGATAAATTTAGTATGAGAGTGACTCTGTAGTCGTAGCCAGATGGTGGAAAACTCGGAAGATTCAAGAGCGTGGGCACGAGAACAGATTAAGTCATTGCGCACATAAACGCAGCATCCAGCTTTAGATCGAAAATGAGGATAGAGAAAGTAGGAGGGAACAGAAAAGGGGCTACTGTCAGTTGCCTCAGACACCTGAGTTTCAGTGAGGAAAAGAAGATGAGGTTTAGAAGAGGAGAGGTGGTGTTCTACAGATTGAAAATTAGATCGCGAATGTTGCAGTTAATGAAGAAAAAATTGAGGGGGGTGTCAAGACACTTAGGGTCGTCGACAGAAAGGCAGGCCGACCTGGGGATATTTATGGTCCCCTCCCTGATGGGGACTCCGAGGCTGGTTCAGGAGTCGCCATGATGATTTTAAAATTTTTGAGTGAAGGGTGTGTGTTATTAGGTGCTTGTAGTTTTGTGTGGAGGAAGAGAGTTGTCTTTAGAGGGCAGTCTGTGACTGCCCCCTTGTGTTGTGAGACACAAAGGGAAACGTTCAGTGAGGTCACAGCTGGGTTTAATGATAAGTTTACAGCACCCCCTGAACAGTGCCTTAGACCTCACTGGGAGTAATTATCGTTTCGGCAGTCAAATGGACATGTTTACAAGTGAATTCGTCCCTTATCGAGTGTGGTCCATTAAAAACTAAAAGAAGACTTATTGAGATAAAGAAAATAAGAACAAAAAATGTAAGTATAATAGTAATGGATATGAAAATAATGTATCTGAGTGTTCAAACTGTCCAAAGCAGCCATGAGAAGAATATAACATCTACCAAATTCATCATCAGAGCGCTTCATCATGCGCAGAAACTGAGTGGTGGATAGACCTCGATTGAACCTGCACCGGTCAGATTCATGCTACTGAATATGCCCAAAATACATTGGAGTTATTGAAGTCTGGAAACTGGATGTAAAAATGTGCAGATTAGGTTAAATAGCCTGCACCTCTTATAATTTACTAGTTATGTTAATTGTCTCACGCCTCTGGAAAGACGTGTTGTTTCTACTATTGACATCAAACCCGTTGACTCTTTTCTGGATTTTGCTATGAAAATCAGTAGAAAACGGCAGGAATTACCTCATTTTCATAACACGTCACCTGTTGTTAGTGTTCCATCTCCTGCACTTTCACCTTCACCTCAGACATCTCCCATCGAGTGTGTTTCTTCATACGTGTTATCTTGATTCCAGCGTCTATTTCTTTCATGCGCTTATTGCCAAAGATGGTCACTCCTACTCACGTTTCTTCCTTCGTAAAAGAGAGCTCAACCCTGCTCGTTCATTGCCTCCACCCGAGCGTGACGCAACTCCTAGGAATGTGCATCCTAAGCAGTTTGCGAGTCACTCTCGCTCTCGACCATCATCACTTGGTTGTCGCGTTCACTCCTAGGAATGCACCTTCTAACCAGTTTTCGAGCCACTTTCTCTTTTAATCGTCATCACTTTTTTTTGTTTTAATGTGAGAGGGACATCGGCCAAGGACAACAAAAAACTAATTAAAAAAAAAAAAAAATGAGATGTCAGTCCCCGAATAGGGCCCCAAGCGGCAGTCAAAAGTTGAAGGATAAGTGTCTTCAAACCTCCCTCTTCAAGGAATTCAAGTCATAAGAAGGTGGAAATACAAAAAGCAGGCAGAGAGTTTCAGAGTTTACCAGAGAAAGAGATGAATGACTGAAAATACTGGTTAACTCTTGCACTAGAGAGGTGGACAGAATAGGGGTGAGAGAAAGAAGAAAGTCTTGTGCAGCGAGACCGCGGGAGGAGGAAAGGGATGCAGTTACCAATATCAGAAGAACAGTAAGAATATAGCTAGAGGTGCAACATTGTGGTGACGAGAAAGAGGCTGAAGACAGTCAGTAAGAGGAGAGGAGTTGATGAGATGGAAAGCTTTTGATTCCACCCTGTCTAAAAGAGCAGTATGAGTGGAACCATCTCAGACATATGAAGCATACTCCATACATGGATGGATAAGGCCCTTGTACAGTCAGAAAGGAAACTTGAGATGAAGTTACAGAGAGAAGAATATAAATCGTAGGAGGGCAGTTTTGGAAATCAAAGCTTTGTGCCAGACTATCAAAAGCTCTTGATATATCGAAGGTAAAAGCAAAAGTTTTACCAAAATCTCTAAAAGAGTATTGTTGTTTGTGTACTTTGATGATATGATCATAGAGTCACGTGATCTTGAGTATCACTTTGACAAACTTGAACTTGTTTTTGCAAAGGTTCTGAAAAGCAGGTCTTAAACATAACCTGCCTAAGTGTAAATTCCATCAGTCACGGATTGAGTTCTTAGGCCAAGTAGTTGATAAGGATGCTAAAGTTCGGACAGTTGAAGACTTTCCTATCCCGAAGTCGGTAAATTACGTGCGTGCTTTTCTCAGTCCTAGTGCGTTCATCAGCGACTTTCCATCTATTGTGTCGCCTCTCACGCGTTTCCTCAAAAGGGTTGTCTCTTTCATATGGCACGACGCACAGCAAACTAGCTTTGACTAAATCAAACACGCACACACTTATGCTCTAGTCCTTGCCTTTGCAGATTACAGTCTGTTTTTTACACTTTACACCGATGCAAGCGTTTTAGGAGTAGGCGTTGTTCTGATACATTAGTCAGAGTTCTCGTGCTCATCTGTATGCCAGCAGTACCCTGCCTGAGTGCTGTTTAGTCTTGCTACTCAGTTAGTCATCTTGAAGATTTAGCACTTATTTGGGCACATCGTCATTTTCGTGACACCATATATGGCTACCAATCGACTGTTTATACTGATTATGCTGCCTTGCTTCACCTCTTCAAGGATAAAAATTTAATTGTTCGTCTCCCCAGATGGTTTGTCACAACTGATGAATTTAAACCGACGATCAAGTATTTGCCTGGTAAAGTAAACGTGGCTGCAGACGCTCTCTTACGAAATTGCTTTTTTTTGTGTCAGAAATTACTAATTTCTCATGCGAGGTACTTCTTGCTGCTAAGCTTCAAGACTCCTTATTGTCTGCTACGGTATATACCTTAGAATCGTGAGATGAGTCTGCTTTACCTAAGTTGCGTGCTCCTTTGTCTCAGCTTTCCCTTGCTGATGTTATTTCATTCCATATAGTGTCAGTTCATGAGCAACTTGTCAACCCCACTTCTTTAGTCCCATCAGCGCTTCAGCTCATTCACGACGCTGTCCAGTCCAGTCATCCAGGACGTGACAGATCATTAACATAAGCGTTATTACTGGCCTACAATGACCCTTGACATCGCAAATCATGTAGCGCAATGTCTTTCTTGTGCACAAACTAAAGGTAACACTCACACAGCTCCTGTGCTACGATATCCGACTCCTGCTCGTCCTTTTGATACTGTTGTAATGAATAGAATATTCTTGAGCCTACTTTAGAATATTTTGATTCATTATAAGAAAATTCTTGATACTTCGGCATATTTCTACTGTATTGTAGAAAGTTTTAGAATATTCTGAAAAAGTTTACATTGAATAGAATGTTCTAAAATGTTCTAGAAACTTTTAAAAGTGTCTGATTGAACATTCAAGAAGATTTGAGATTTCTGAAATGTAAGCAAATTCTTCTAAATATGAGAAATTTCTTGCTAGATCTGGTCAGTTCGTGATCTTATTAAAATGAAAAATTTTTAGAACATTTTATTTTTTTCATTGTATTAACTTATTTCCAGCATCTCAAAACCAATTAGATAAGCAACTGAGTTTTTTCAAAGGTCTTTACCTGATATGAAAATCACAAGTAACCCATACTATAATGAAATAAGGCAAAAAGGTAAATTCATTATACTAATCACAAAAGGAAAGTTTTAGGATCAAAATAACTTTTTCCTACTTTGTTTAGATGGAAATAACTAGAAAATTATGGTTTAAGGGCAAGAACAAGAAAAGTGAAATTTTGCTACATAGTGTTATTGCTATAATGCTTTTGCTACCCATATTTCCATATTTATATATGTTATGTTCGCTGCCAGGACGCAGGTTAGGTGTGGCCGAACTATATATGATAGGATTCCATGTATATATTATAAATTAATTTTCTTTTTGTTATTATCATTATTATTTCTATTATAGTATTTATCATTTATTTATTTTATTAATTTATTACGCTTGTCTCATGTCACTGTTTTGTTTATGTGGCGTTTCGTGCCGCGCGCGACTGCTGTTCCTCATTTAGCAGCAGGCCTCCGGGCAGCAAGTCGTATCTCTGTACCTGGCATTGTCTTTTTTTTCTTTTTTTTTTAATAAATGGAAGGCGTTTCAAGCAGTGTTTACTGTCTTCCTTTGGACCTAAAGCATATTACAAGTGCTAGCTAAGCACAATACCTTACCCCACCAACATGGGCAGAAAGACAAATGGAAATTTTCACTGTTTGAAGATGGGCTGCAAAGGCACCGGCGAAATTCTCGGCAACTTACCTAAAACATGTGAGTACTGCAATTCAGAAACCGTCTCACCGCTGTTGCACTATATAGAAGAATGCGAGGCCACCTAAGTATACTTGGATAAAACTCCAGGTTCAGCCGCAAGAATCTTAGCTAACACGCCAGAAACTACACTTACCATAACCGTCAAGTTAGAACGCCCGCCTTGGTAACGTTTAAGGACATGTATCTCTCACCTCCGAACAATATATACCTCTAATTTTTTTTTTTTTTTTTCACACTTCCCTTCCCTAAATCCTTCCAAAGACTATACAAAACTCAAAGAAAGCACTCACCTGTGTAATAAAACTCTCACCACTAAACAGATTTCTATCTCTGAATTTTCTTTTTCACACTTCTTTTCCCGAAACCTTTTTTATAACTTTAAAAAGGCGACACAGAGAACTCAAAGAAAGCAATCACTTGCAGGCCGGCGTCATCTGAAAAAAAAATAACAATAGAAAACGAACAAACGAACAATCAGGTACTCATTTTCTCTCCAGACATTAAGAGTGAAGCATTCCACCGCAACCACTGAAGGGTCATGGACCTGAACTCGTGATATTTTTTTTCTTTTAATGTAGGAAGGATACTGGCCAAGGGCAACAAAAATCTAATAAAAAAAAATGCCCACTGAAATGCCAGTCCCATAAAAGGGTCAAAGCAGTGGTCAAAAATTGGTGGATAAATGTCTTGAAACCTCCCTCTCGAAGGAATTCAAGTCATAGGAAGGTAGAAATACAGAAGCAGGCAGGGAGTTCCAGAGTTTACCAGAGAAAGGGATGAATGATTGAGAATACTGGTTAACTCTTGCGTTAGAGAGGTGGACAGAATAGGGGTGAGAGAAAGAAGAAAGTCTTGTGCAGCGAGGCCGCGGAAGGAGGGGAGGCATGCAGTTAGCAAGATCAGTAGAGCAGTTAGCATTAAAATAGCGGTAGAAGACAGCTAGATATGCAACATTGCGGCGGTGAGAGAGAGGCTGAAGAAAGTCAGTTAGAGGAGAGGAGTTGATGAGACGAAAAGCTTTTGATTCCACCCTGTCTAGAAGAGCAGTATGAGTGGAACCCCCCCAGACATGTGAAGCATACTCCATACATGGACGGATAAGGCCCTTGTACAGAGTTAGCAGCTGGGGGGGTGGGAAAAAACTGGCGGAGACGTCTCAGAGCACCTAACTTCATAGAAGCTGTTTTAGCTAGAGATGAGATGTGAAGTTTCCAGTTCAGATTATAAGTAAAGGACAGACCGAGGATGTTCACTGTAGAAGAGGGGGACAGTTGAGTGTCATTGAAGAAGAGTGGATAGTTGTCTGGAAGGTTGTGTCGAGTTGATAAATGGAGGAATTGAGTTTTTGAGGCATTGAACAATACCAAGTTTGCTCTGCCCCAATCAGAAATTTTAGAAAGATCAGAAGTCAGGCGTTCTGTGGCTTCCCTGCGTGATATGATTATCTCCTGAAGGGTTGGACGTCTATGAAAAGACGTGGAAAAGTGCAGGGTGGTATCATCAGCGTAGGAGTGGATAGGACAAGAAGTTTGGTTTAGAAGATCATTAATGAATAATAAGAAGAGAGTGGGTGACAGGACAGAACCCTGAGGAACACCACTGTTAATAGATTTAGGAGAAGAACAGTGACCGTCTACCACATCAGCAATAGAACGGTCAGAAAGGAAACTTGAGATGAAGTTACAGAGAGAAGGATAGAAACCGTAGGAGGGTAGTTTGGAAATCAAAGCTTTGTGCCAGACTCTATCAAAGGCTTTTGATATGTCCAAGGCAACAGCAAAAGTTTCACCAAAATCTCTAAAAGAGAATGACCAAGACTCAGTAAGGAAAGCCAGAAGATCACCAGTAGAGCGGCCTTGACGGAATCCATACTGGCGATCAGTGAAGTGATAGATGTTTAAGAATCTTCCTGTTGAGGATAGATTCAAAAACTTTAGATAAGCAGAAAATTAAAGCAATAGGACGGTAGTTTGAGGGATTAGAGCGGTCACCCTTTTTAGGAACAGGTTGAATGTAGGCAAACTTCCAGCAAGAAGGAAAGGTAGATGTTGACAGACAGAGTTGAAAGAGTTTGACTAGGCAAGGTGCAAGCACGGAGTCACAGTTTCGGAGAACAATTGGAGGGACCCCATCAGGTCCATAAGCCTTCCGAGGGTTTAGGCCAGCGAGGGCATGGAAAACATCATTGCGAAGAATTTTAATAGGTGGCATGAAGTAGTCAGAGGGTGGAGGAGAGGGAGGAACAAGCCCAGAATCGTCCAAGGTAGAGTTTTTAGCAAAGGTTTGAGCAAAGAGTTCAGCTTTAGAAATAGATGTGATAGCAGTGGTGCCATCTGGTTGAAGTAGAGGAGGGAAAGAAGAAGAAGCAAAGTTATTGGAGATATTTTTGACTAGATGCCAGAAATCACGAGGGGAGTTAGATCTTGAAAGGTTTTGACATTTTCTGTTAATGAAGGAGTTTTTGGCTAGTTGGAGAACAGGCTTGGCATGGTTCCGGGCAGAAATATAAAGTGCATGAGATTCTGGTGATGGAAGGTTTAAGTACCTTTTGTGGGCCATCTCTCTATCATGTATAGCACGAGAACAAGCTGTGTTAAACCAAGGTTTAGAAGGTTTAGGACGAGAAAAAGAGTGAGGAATGTACGCCTCCATGCCAGAGACTATCATCCCTGTTATGCGCTCAGCACACAAAGACGGGTCTCTGACACGGAAGCAGTAGTCATTCCAAGGAAATTCAGCATAATACCTCCTCAGGTCCCCCCCCAAACTAGCAGAGGCAAAACGCCAGAGGCACCTTCGCTTAGGGGGATCCTGAGGAGGGATTGGAGTGATAGGACAAGGCAGAGATAACACACTCTAAAGATGTCCTCACACAACACACGAAAGAGAATTGGACACTTTTAAGGAATAAGATTTTTTAAGAAAATACAAAATTTAGAACTTGCCATCACTTTCAACCAACATGTTTGTGTGTGTCCATTGGCAATAGATGACATAACAATAATTTATTATATAAGGTAATTTTAGAAATGCACTTATGAACGTCAAACAGAAGTTTAAAAGCTTAATATAAATCAACAAAAAAAAAAAAATTGCTTAAATGTAGCTACTTGTTGCTCGAGCGTTCTGGTCAAGAACCGAACATTGTTACGAGAAAGGTGCACTTAATTCCTGTAATAACATACATCTTTAATGTAGAAATGGACTACTTACTAATAAAGGTCCATCCATTGTTTTTAAAGAGTCACAAGCCTATGATTCTTTGCATCAACTTTTGATACTTATTAGTAACAAGCTCCTCTTTTCGGCGGAAAACCACATGCCACAGGGATATCGCTCACCTTAATTAAAAATTACTCTTGACTACCTACGATCTTTTCTGTTCGCGCTTAATTAGCGAGTGCGGCTGCTAAGATTTGTATAGCACCAGTCTTGTTTAAAATATATGTAAAAAATATGGAAAGATATTAAGAAGTATAGCTTTCCCCACAAAAATACAGAAGCCTAGAATTGGAATAATTTGGATGAGAGAACGGTCTCATGGCTCTGGAAATGTATGTTTGTATGTATATGGAGCGGGGACAGGAAATGTATGTATGTATTGTATATATATGGAGACGGTACATTGTGCCACAACTAGATAAAAAAAATAAATCTGGGTAAGTATATACCTTAATGGCATGGTCTATGAGACTGCCTTTGATAACATATGCAGAGATGTCCGTGGCTGCGAGTTCGTTGACAGAGTTGAAGGGCAGCGGTGTCCTTGGCAGGATAAGCATGGCCTTGAGGTTGGAGCGGTACACAGTGGCCACAATGAAAGAAGACAGTAGCCACAGGCCGGCTACAAACCTGACGGACGTCCTTCGTGGCTCCCACGCCGCGCCTGTTAAAGGATGACCAATTAAGGGTTCAAACTAACCTAGCCACTGGAGGCACAAGCTAGTGCAGCTCAGTGCTGGTCCCAAACCCGGATAAATGGGGATGGTTGCGTCAGGAAGGACATCCGGTGTAAATGATTGTTGAAACAAGAAGCGGAGAAAGAGAATACCATACCGGATCAATCGCGTCCCGGGTTACCAACGACCGACTACGGTACTGTTCCATAACAAGGTGCCGGTGAACAACAGTATATAACTGTTGGAAGAAGGAACAGGAGACGAAGACGGAGAAGAAGAAGGAAAAAAGGAAGGACATAAAAGTAGAGATAATAGTGGGATCTCTAAATGTTGGCACCATGACTGATAAAGGGAGGGTAATAGCCGACATTGTAGAACGGAGAAAGAGAAATGTATTGTGTATGCGGGTGACTAACTTGCGAGGAAGTAAGAAGAGGATGATTGGAAGAGGTTGCAAGTTGTACTATCATGGAATGGATGCGAAGAAAAAACGGCGCTGAAATGTTAATACAGGAAAAGAACATCAAAGGTGTACTGAATTTTTTCAAGCTGGAAATTGACTGTATCCTTATAAATGTAATCACTGCATAAGGCCCACAAATAGGCTGCGAGATGCCGAAAAAAAGTGGAGTTTTGGAGTGAAATGGATCACAATATGCAGTGTACCAAGAGAGGAAAACGTGGTGTTTAGGAGAAAGATGGAGGATAATATGGAGAGTGTATCATGAGAGAAAAGGATTGTTAATAAAGCACGGAAATGACAGTGATGAGGATGTGATAGGCAAACTGGTGTAGGAGAAAGAAACCCGGAAGGACAAATGGTGGTTGACTGCAAAACAGATGGAAATGGCAGTAGTGAATACCTGTTTTAAGAAGACAGAAAAGCAAAGAGTGATATATAAAAGTGGAGGAAGAGTACACAGATAGACTTTATGTTGTGTAGAAGACGCAACTAGAAGAGTTTAGTAATTCTAAAATTGTGCCCGAAAATAGTGTGTAAAGACAGCATAGAGTGTTGGTTAGGAAGTTGAAGCTGGAGGTGAAGCCATGGATAACATTGAAGAATGAACCAAAGAACAAATGGCGAAAATTACATTAAGAAGAGTACAAGATTACATTCAGTCATGACGTGAGCCAAGTTCTAGCTGAGAGGAAGAGGTCACTTGGGGGGAGATATAGGAAATGGTGAGAGAGAGAGAAGAAAAGTCTTTGGGATGATACCAGGCCAGAGAGAGCTAGATAAGGAAACCTGATGGTGGAATGTCGAGGTGCATGACAGCATAAACAACAAAAAAAACGGCGAAAAAGAGCTGTGTTAGACAAAGGGATGAAGAAAGCTGTCAAGGTAATTAAGAGATGCGTAACCGAGGAAAAAGGAAAGTGGCAAAAAAGAAGGAAAATTCAGATGAAGTACTGTATGAAAAGTCAGACACTAAGAAAGGCGAGAAAGACTTTTAGCGACTGGCCAGACAAAAAGATAGAAAGGATAGGAATGTGCATGATGTAAAAAAAAAAAATGAGGAGAATATATTACAGAGATGGAAAGGAATATTTTCAAGACCTAATAAATATTGAAAATGTAAGGTAGAGAAGATTGCAGGTTAAATCAAGAAATGCAATGGATCGGCAGAAGGGAGGTGAAAAATGCCATGAGAAGAATGAAGGAAGGTTAAGCAGTAGGTCTGGATCAAATTCCAGTGGAAGCATGGAAGAACCTAAGAGAAATGGCTGTAGGTTTGTAAATCAGGTTGTTTAACAAGATCATGGAAGGCGAGAGGATGCCGAGAGTGTGGAGAAAAAGTTGTGTTTGTTCCAATTTTCAAAAATAAGGATAATGTGCAGAGCTTCAGTGACTACAGGGGAATTAAGTTGGTGAGTCACGCAATGAAAATATGGGAAAAGTTATGGAAACAAGACTGCGAGGATCAGCGATGAACAGTTTGGTTTCATGCCTGGGAGAAGCACAACAGATGCAATTTTTGCTTTGAGGATGTTGAAGGAGAAATCTAGGGAAGCACAGAAGGTGCACTGTGCATTCATAGACTTAGAAAAGGCCTACGACCGAGTGCAGAGAGAAGAGTTGTGGTATTGCATGAGAAAGTCGGGAGTGGCATAAAAGTATGTAAAGGTGGTGAAGGACATGTACTATGAGAGTATAACAGCAGTAAGGTGTGCTGCTGGGATGACGGAAATTTCGGAGTGGAAGTGGGACTACACCAAGGATCGACCTTGAGGCCGTTCTTGTTTGCATTTGTGATGTGCAGGCTTACTGGTGAGATCAGAAAGGAATCTCCACGAACAATGATGTTTGCAGACGACATAATGATTTGTTGCGAAAGTACGGAAGAAGTGGAAGCAGAGCTGGAGAAATGGAGATGCATTGAAGAGGAGGGGATTGAAAGTGAGCAGTTTCAAGATTGAGTGCCTGTCTCAACAGAGATGACAGAAAAATAAGGCTGCAGGTAGTAGAGATGGTAAAGGCTGAAGAATTCAGATGATTGGGGTCATACGAGTGAACACAGACTAATAGAGAGTGTGCTAGTGAAGTTAAGAAGAGAGTCTAGAATGGAATGGCTGCGATATATCACATATCATAGGAGATATATTTGATAGAAAGGTTTCTGCAAGAAGAAAAGCAAAGGGTCAACACACATACGTCGGTTTGGGAACAAGGCAACAGAGGCGAAATTTAGATTGTTCGGGTATGTTAGAAAGGAAAGCAGGATGCTGGAAATGAACATACCCGGCAAGAGGAAGAGAAGACTAAAGAGGAGATTTATGGATGCAGTGAAAGAATACTTACAACTGGTGTGTGTGACAGAGGACTCTGTATTCAGAAACGCTCTGCTCTCTCACCACAACTGTTCTCATATGAAGATGATTTGCCGGGTTTTCAAGAGTGTTTCTCCTGTTGATAATGGTGATATCTTATTAATCTGTCTCTAGAAGCATAAAAAAAAACACTTCTATAAACCTGTGTAACTTCAACTAAAGAATTATAAAAGTAGTGGAGATGCGACGCAGATGTGTTTCAGAATACAGTTCCAAGAGGAAGGCGTAGAAGATTGAACGTATTGGAGAAGGATGATCGGCTTTGGCGATCCGCTAATGGGTGGAGCTGAAATGAGAAGTTGAAGGTTCCCACTCGTTACATTTTTTTTTTTTTTTTGTGTATGCAACACACACACACACACACACACACACACACACACACACACCGCCCCATCCTGACTAAGCCACGAGGGAGTTTGGGCAGTGGGTGACAACACCCGTGGAACGAGGTGTTGGAGGAGGACGACCACACCAAATGGAGCAACTACGTCACCACCACCACGGAAGCCTTCCACCACTGCTTCCCAGGCAAGAGCGTCAAAGTGTACCCATCTGATAGCCAGTGGATGACGAATTATTAGAGAGATTAAGACCGCCAGACAAGATACACCAGCTTAAGCTTGCCAACAACAGACAATGGTACTCTAGGATCAAAGCTGTGCGTCGTTTACAAAAAAAACACTCCTTATCTCTTCTTTGTACTTCATACCTTCCCGTTAATCTCGCGGCTGAGGAGATTAACAGATTAACGATCATTTTGAAGTTGTCTGTCAAACTTTTTCTCCCCTCCACATCACTGCTTTCCCGACCTATCTCCCCGCTCCTTCTCCTCCTTCCGCTGTCAAGGTGGTGGATGTATTTAGAAAGATACCCAAATATAAACTAAGATCCACCACTCCCACTGACCTTCCCACTAAAATTTATAAGAAATTTGGTCCTTAGGTAGCCACATCCTTGTGCTCCATCATTAATGCCTCCCTTTCTCAACATTCCTGCCCCGTGGACTTGAAAACATCTTACGTCATCCCCATCCCCATAACTCCCAGTCCACAGTCACTCAATGACCTCAGACCAGTCGCCATCACCCTCATCTACTGTCTTATTTGTGAAGATTTTGTTTTCGACTGGGCTTACACCAAAATTAGAACTCTCTTGACATCAAACATTAAAGCCACCTCTACCTCTCACTAGCTCATCAGCTTCCTTGAATTCCTTCACAGCCACCTGGACAAACAAAACACCTCTCTAACTG
This sequence comes from Scylla paramamosain, assembly GCF_035594125.1. Lineage (NCBI taxonomy): Eukaryota > Metazoa > Arthropoda > Malacostraca > Decapoda > Portunidae > Scylla > Scylla paramamosain. Next base: position 8,663,562 of record NC_087169.1, read on the forward strand.
TTGTTTTTGTGGACTTCAGAAAAATCTTTGATCTTGTTGACTACACTGTTGTCATTAGCAAGGCCATCAGTCTGAATATCCCTCACAACTTGGTATCGTGTCTCGCAGACTTCCTCAAAGGGAGGCGTCAGGCTGTCCACTATCAGGGCTCCGTCTCCACTTTCCAACAGCTGACTTATGGGGTCCCCCAGGGCACCAAGATGAGTCCACTGTGCTTTCTCATCAATGATGATCTCACCCACTCTCCCCTTCGCTGGAAGTATGTGGACGACTGCACCGTGGGCGTCCAGTTAACAACAAGGATCCGGACTACTCGCCAATACAAGCAACTCTGGAGCAGTTGCAGGCGTGGACCGAGGGGAACAGGATGACCATCAACCACAGCAAGACCGTAATGATGCATGTCTGTATCTCCTCAGTGGCAGTGCCTCCTCCCCAGCTTTCAGTGAGCCACTATCCTCTCCAGGTGGTCCGGTCGGCCAGACTGCTTGGTGTCACGGTGGACGACCAGCTGACCTGAAATCAGCATGTCTCCACCACAGTCAAGTCAGCTACTTACAGGCTGTACATACTGCGCAGACTCAGATCCGGGGACGCCGGCAGACCTCACCTTCATCCTCCTCAAACTCATGTATGCCTCTCCTGTGTGGTTCTCATCTCTCACCCATACTCAACGACAGCAGGTAGAGAGTGCAGAAAGGGGCGTGCATGGTCATCCTTGGTCCTTTCAACAAGAACTACAAAGACGCCCTGACCACTCTAAATCTGTCCAAGTTGTCAGCCAGACACCGAGAGGGCCTAGAGAAGTTTCGGAAGAGCCTGCTGCGCCACCCACGCGTACGCCTCATGCTGCCGACCGGCGCACCTCGCCCGTTCCGTGCTACTCGACGCCACAACCTGATAACTCCCCTAAAGGCGCCAGGCACGGACCGATACCGCCTCAGAGCGGGTCCCACCATGGTGCAAGCCATTTAATAATTAGTTCCTCTCTCTAGATTAACTATAGTTTTAGTGTTAAGTCTCACCCCCCCCAAACCCATTGTATATTTTCAGTGCAAAACTGCCATATTAATAATCCGTTTATTATTATTATTATTATTATTATTATTATTATTATTATTATTACTATTATTATTATCATTATCATCATTATTATTACACACACACGTGTAAGAAAAATGCGGCTCTGCTTCCACCATTTTTCTAATCTGATTACCACGGAGCTCGGAATGCGGAAACACGTGAATTTCTACTGTGTTCGAAGTGACGGAGAAGCTATTATTGTCATCCGCTCGTTTGCGGTCTCCTTTAAAAATTTGTACTGGACTGTATTGTACTGAAACCTTTTATGGCAACATCAGGAGGTCTGAACTACAAGACAAGCATCGCAATACACTAATGACCAATTAACATTTTATTGTTCAATGTGAAAAAAAAAAATGTTTTCTTGAAACTCGTGAAATTATGTAGAGAACATACCTCCTTGTTCCTCTTTCCACCCTGTAGCTAGTATGTATATCAAACCCATTCTGGAAATCCTTGGTAATGGTGTTCAGTATTCCCTCCCTGTCCCTGATCCTCGAAAGACTTACGGTTCTGATGAAGTAAGGCTAACTCTTCCCGTCCTTCAAACAAACCCTCTAACTTTTTAATTCAAGTCTATCCTCAACGCAAAGAATTTCTAGTACAGTACCTCCTCAAGATTGTCTATCTGATCGTCGGTATGAATTCCCCGGAAAAGTTAGAAATTTTGTGAAACCTTTATTGGTATCTTAAACATATTAAAAAACGTAAAATCTGATATTAAAAAGTATGTAGTTTTCCTCGTAGAGTTTTCATCCACCTCAGTATTTTCATCTTAGGTGTTTATATATTTATCTTATTTATTTTAACTAATTAAAGCAATAGGACGGAAGTTTGAGGGATTAGAACGGTCATCCTTTTTAGGAACAGGTTGAATGTAGACAAACTTCCAGCAAGAAGGAAAGGTAGATGTTGACAGACAGAGTTGAAAGAGTTTGACTAGGCAAGGTGCAAGCACGGAGGCACAGTTTCGGAGAACAATAGGAGGGACCCCATCAGGTCCATAAGCCTTCCGAGGGTTTAGGCCAGCGAGGGCATGGAAAACATCATTGCGAAGAATTTTAATAGGTGGCATGAAGTAGTCAGAGGGTGGAGGAGAGGGAGGAACAAGCCCAGAATCGTCCAAGGTAAGAGTTTTTACCAAAGGTTTGAGCGAAGAGTTCAGCTTTAGAAATAGATGTGATAGCAGTGGTGCCATCTGGTTGAAGTAGAGGAGGGAAAGAAGAAGCAAAGTTATTGGAGATATTTTTGGCTAGATGCCAGAAATCACGAGGGAAATTAGATCTTGAAAGGTTTTGACATTTTCTGTTAATGAAGGAGTTTTTGGCTAGCTGGAGAACAGAATTGGCATGGTTCCGGGCAGAAATATAAAGTGCATGAGATTCTGGTGATGGAAGGCTTAAGTACCTTTTGTGGGCCACCTCTCTATCATGTATAGCACGAGAACAAGCTGTGTTAAACCAAGGTTTAGAAGGGTTAGGACGAGAAAAAGAGTGAGGAATGTATGCCTCCATGCCAGACACTATCACCTCTGATATGCGCTCAGCACACAAAGACGGGTCTTTGACACGGAAGCATTAGTCATTCCAAGGAAAATCAGCAAAATACCTCCTCAGGTCCCCCCAACTAACAAAACGCCAGAGGCACCTTCGCTTAGGGGGATCCTGAGGAGGGATTGGAGTGATAGGACAAGATAAAGATATGAGATTGTGATCGGAGGAGCCCAACGGATAAGAAAGGGTGACAGCATAAGCAGAAGGATTAGAGGTCAGGAAAAGGTCGAGAATGTTGGGTGTATCTCCAAGACGGTCAGGAATACGAGTAGGGTGTTGCACCAATTGCTCTAGGTCATGGAGGATAGCAAAGTTGTAGGCTAGTTCACCAGGATGGTCAGTGAAGGGAGAGGAAAGCCAAAGCTGGTGGTGAACATTGAAGTCTCCAAGAATGGAGATCTCTGCAAAAGGGAAGAGGGTCAGAATGTGCTCCACTTTGGAAGTTAAGTAGTCAAAGAATTTCTTATAGTCAGAGGAGTTAGGAGAGAGGTATACAGCTCAGATAAATTTAGTATGAGAGTGACTCTGTAGTCGTAGCCAGATGGTGGAAAACTCGGAAGATTCAAGAGCGTGGGCACGAGAGCAGGTTAAGTCATTGCGCACATAAACGCAGCATCTAGCTTTGGATCGAAAATGAGGATAGAGAAAGTAGGAGGGAACAGAAAAGGGGCTACTGTCAGTTGCCTCAGACACCTGAGTTTCAGTGAGGAAAAGAAGATGAGGTTTAGAAGAGGAGAGGTGGTGTTCTACAGATTGAAAATTAGATCTTAGACCGCGAATGTTGCAGAAGTTAATGAAGAAAAAGTTGAGGGGGGTGTCAAGACACTTAGGGTCGTCGACAGAAAGGCAGTCCGACCTGGGGACATTTATGGTCCCCTCCCCAGATGGGGACTCCGAGGCTGGTGTAGGAGTCGCCATGATGATTTTAAAATTTTTGAGTGAAGGGTGTGTGTGTTATTAGGTGCTTGTAGTTTTGTGTGCAGGAAGAGAGTTGTCTTTAGAGGGCAGGCTGTGACTACCCTCTTGTGTTGTGAGACACAAAGGGAAACGTTCAGTGAGGTCACAGCTGGATTTAATGATAAGTTCACAGCACCCCCTGAACAGTGCTTTAGACCTCACTGGGAGTAATTAAGCATCAGTTACTATTATAAATTTGAATTAGATGTGCGGATTCCGGGTAGCTTTTGTTTCTGACGACGTGGCGAAACGGGAACCCAAGCTGGGGCTTGGTCCTTGTTGTCGGTAGCAGTCGCCAGTTAGCCACCGTCTAGATCAGTACCTCCGCCAATTTACAGCCTACACTTGTTCAATAAGTTGATAAGAACTTAAAAGCACGGAACCCTGGACAACAACAGCAGAGTCGGTTTCGGCTACGTAACACGACCACCCGTTGGTAATGGAACACCAACTACAGTACTTGAGAACACCACCCCGGCCATCACAGCTCCCTGCTAGCCACGTGTACCACAGCTAAGTTATTCGTTATTTATAATTATATCTAGCCATGTTTTCTACGTAAGTGTGTTAGCTGGGAGATCATAGGGTGAGTGAAGCTCTAAAAGTTCCCACAATAAACGTAATTTATCGGATCATTTTAGCAGGAAGTAAATATATACACGCAAAGAAACTATGAAATGTTCAAATTTGTTTCTATAATTTGAGGGAAACAGTAAGTAGTGCATTCTATGATATCATTATTATTATTATCATTATTATTGCTATAAATCTCTTTGTGTGTGTGTGTGTGTGTGTGTGTGTGTGTATCTGATTAGTGAAGTGGTTAGCACGCTCGACTCAACCGAGAAGCTTCGAGTTCAATTCCCGGACCTGGTAAGGCAGATGGGCGGACTTCTTAATGTAGGTACGAGATGTAACTCAAGAACTGTGACCTCGCTGCCCTGGTGTGTGGCGTATGAGTGATCTTGGCCCTACCCGAAGGGTTGATGGGGTTCTTCACTTCTTGTGAACAGTCCACCAAGGAGAAGTAAAACTGATTTTAAAAATGTGGTGGGACTTCACGTTCATCGGTCATCGCTAGGCAGATGCTGCGGCAAACCACAACAACCCCCAGCGTCTCCTGGTCGTCTTGAAGCTTCCATGACACCAGATACAACGCTCATTTGGTTAAGACGGTGGGACTGAAGATAGTGCACCCTCCTTTCCACCTTAATTAACTCATCACGTAGGTCTCTTCACTCCGTAAGAGTGAAGAAGTCATTGTCAATATCGACAGACTATATATATATATATATATATATATATATATATATATATATATATATATATATATATATATATATATATATATATATATATATATATATATATATAACCAGGCAATTCGTTGGTTGCAAACAGCTATAGCTTCTAGGTCACCACCCTGACTCATCCACAAGGAAAATACAACACAACACTTCTTACACTTTCTGAGAAAGGAGTCACAACTACACGTCCAGTGGAAAGGCGGACACGAGTACGACACGAATAGGCTAGACTATAATATCTTATGAGAAAATCGCCCACAATAGCGTCCACCCACTTCTCAACAAGATATTAGGGCACCCGGCTTTGAGTTTAACCAGTTTCGTATTTCTCAGGCGACAAACTCTGTTTCCCCTAACGCTGACAAGTTTGGAGAAATGAAAGACATCAAACACTGAGCATGTACGAAATATATCCTGTTGATGCAGAAGCAGACAGTAACACGAAAATGGGGATCAGTCGCATTTAAACAATGAGGTAACACAGATGCTCCCTCAGGCACTAAACTAAGACAAAGGGAGGGGCGGTGCCCGCTCCAAGATGGACGCCAACGCAAGTTACCTTCACGAGTATGGCCCCAAAGACAAATACCCATCTTAAACACCGAGAGCAATACAAATGAAGCCTCCTGTAGGGGCCAACGCAATAATCAAACTTGTGAGATGTATAGGTATTATCTCCCCAAATACTACCTTACTTATGCCCCCAAATACAGTTTCATACCGCTGTCTCTCTAAAGTATGTCCTTCTCTTACAAATATCAGGCCACTACAGAAGAGGGGACACAACACACACAAAGAGAGAGAGATGTGCTGGGCTTGATCACATGGTAGGGGAGAGAGAGAGAGAGAGAGAGAGAGAGAGAGAGAGAGAGAGAGAGAGAGAGAGAGAGAGAAAGAAACAGCCGGATGGATCGAGAGGTCCGTTGGTCGGCGGGAATATTTTAATTTATTTGCTTGTCAAAGCTCATTAAAAGGGCCAACTGCAATTTAATTTTCTTACTGTAATTTTTTTTCTCTTTCCTCCACTTCCTGGAAGTGAAGGAAATATTTAAAAGAATACACTAGGCTTTTTAACAATACGGACTATAAAACTCGGCGTATTATATTTCTCCTGCTTTCCGCACCTTCTCTCTCTCTCTCTCTCTCTCTCTCTCTCTCTCTCTCTCTCTCTCTCTCTCTCTCTCTCTCTCTCTCTCTCTCTCTCTCTCTCTCTTTCGTTTCCTCCATCTATCTTATTTTTTTTTTTTTGCCACGAACATACCCTGAGTAACATATATATATATATATATATATATATATATATATATATATATATATATATATATATATATATATATATATATATATATATATATATATATATATATATATATATATATATATATATATATATATATATATATATATATATATATATATATATATATACAGCCTTCATCACACTCTTGAAGTCCTAATTTCAGTGGGTCTCTTACCCTCACCACCGCAGTCACGCACTGCGCTTCATTTACGTGGTGATAGCAACACTAAGTACTACAAGCAAAACTGTCTTTTATCTCTTGCACCTCCCTCATGAACATATAGCACTCTTCATCGCTGAACTTTTTTCTTAGGCTTTTGCTTCCCACCAGTGATTATAAACACAGTTAATAAGTTCCCTGAGGAACACTATTTTAATAGATTTAGGAGAAGAACAGTGACCGTCTACCACAGCAGCAATAGAACGGTCAGAAAGGAAACTTGAGATGAAGTTACAGAGAGAAGGATAGAAGCCGTAGAAGGGTAGCTTGGAAATCGAAGCTTTGTGCCAGACTCTATCAAAAGTTTTTGATATGTCCAAGGCAACAGCAAAAGTTTCACCAAAATTTCTAAAAGAGGATGACCAAAACTCAGTAAGGAAAGCCAGAATATCACCATTAGAGCGGCCTTGACGAAACCCATACTGGCGATCAGATAGAAGGTTGTGAAGTGATAGAAGTTTATGAATCTTCCTGTTGAGGATAGATTCAAAAACTTTAGATAGGCAGGAAAATAAAGCAATAGGAAGGTAGCCTGAGGGATTAAAACGGTCACCCCTTTTAGGAACAAGCTGAATGTAGGCAAACTTCCAGCAAGAAGAAAAGGTAGATGTTGACAGACAGAGCTAAAAGAGTTTGACTGCGCAAGGTGAAAGTACGGAGGCACAGTTTCGGAGAACAATAGAAGGGACCCCATCAGGTCCATAAACCTTCCGAGGGTTTAGGCCAGCAAGGGCATGGAAAACATCATTACAAAGAATTTTAATAGGTAGCATGAAGTAGTCAGAGGGTGAAGGAGACGGAGGAACAAGCGCAGAATCGTCATTGGCAGAGTTTTTAGCAGATGTGATAGCAGTGGTGCCATCAGGTTGAAATAAATGAGGGACAGAAGAAGAAGCAAAGTTACTGGAGATATTTTTGGCTAGATGCCAGAAGTTACGAGGGGAGCAAGATCTTGAAAGGTTTTGACACAGGAATTTTTGGCTAGTTGGAGAACAGAATTGGCATGGTTCCGGGGAGAAATATAAAGTGCATGAGTAACGAGGGGAGTTAGATCTTGAAAGATTTTGACACTTTCTGTTAATGAAGGAGTTTTTGGCTAATTGGAGAACAGACTGGGCATAGTTCCGGTCAGAAATGTAAAGCACATGAGATTCTGGTGATGGAAGGCTTAACTAGCTTTTGTGGGCCACCTCTCTATCATGTATAGCACGAGAACAAGCTGTTTGGAAGGTTTAGGTCAAGAAAAAGAGTGAGAGCCTCCATGTCAGACACTATCACCTCTGTTATGCGCTCAGCACACAAAGACTAGTCTCTGACACAGAAGCAGTAATCATTCTAAGGAAACTCAGCAAAATACCTCCTCAGGTCCCCCCAACTAGCAGAGGCAAAACGCCAGAGACACTTCCGCTTAGGGGGATCCTGAGGAGGGACTGGAGTGATAGGACAAGCAGAAGGATTAGAGGTCAGGTAAAGGTCAAGAATGTTGGGCGTATCTCCAAGACTGTCAGGAATACGAGTTAATGAACATTCAATCTGATGAAACTGGGTTTTCCCAGGCATTTATTTATTTATCTATTTATTTATTATATGTAGGAGGGACACTGGCCAAGGGGAACGAAAATCCAATAAAAAAAAAATAAAAGCCCACTGAGATGCCAGTCCCAGAAAAGGGTCCAAAGCGGTAGTCAAAAATTGAAGGATAAGTGTCTTGAAACCTCTCTCTTGAAGGAATTCATAGTCATAGGAAGGTAGCGAGTCATAGGAAGGTTGAAATACAGAAGCAGGCAGGGAGTTCCAAAGTTTATCAGAGAAAGGGATGAATGATTATGAATACCGGTTAATTCTTGCATTAGAGAGGTGGACAGGATATGGGTGAGAGAAAGAAGAAAGTGTTGTGCAGCGAGACCGCGGGATGAGGGGAGGCATGCAGTTAGCAAGATCAAGAGATCAGTTAGCATGACACTAGCGGTAGAAGACAGCTAAAGATGCAACATTGCGGCGATGAGAGAGATGCTAAAGACAATCGTTAGAGGAGAGGAGTTGATGAGACGAAAAGCTTTTGATTCCACCCAATCTAGAAGAGCGGTATGAGTGGAACCGCCCAGACATGTGAAGCATACTCCATACATGGACGGATAAGGCCCTTGTACAGAGTTAACAGCTGGATGGGTGAGAATAACTGGCGGAGACGTCTCAGAACACCTAACTTCATAGAGGTCGTTTTAGCTAGAGATGAGATGTGAAGTTTCCAGTTCAGATTATAAGTAAAGGACAGACCGAGGATGTTCAATGTAGAAGAGGGGGACAGTTGAGTGTCATTGAAGAAGAGGGGATAGTTGTCTGGAAGGTTGTGTCGAGTTGATAGATGGAGGAATTGAGTTTTGAGGCATTGAACAATACCAAGTTTGCTCTGCCCAAATAAAAAATTTTAGAAAGATCAGAAGTCAGGCGTTCTGTGGCTTACCTGCATGAAATGTTTACTTTCTGAAGGGTTGGACGTCTATGAAAAGACGTGGAAAAGTGCAGGTTGGTATCATGAGCGTAAGAGTGGATAGGAAAAGAAGAATGATGTAGAAGGTCATTGATGAATATGAAGAGAGTGGGTGACAGAAGAAGAGAGTGGGTGACAGGACAGAAACCTGAGGAACACCACTGTTAATAGATTTAGGAGAAGAACAGTGACTCTCTACCACAGCAGTAATAGAACGGTCAGAAAAGAAACTTGAGATGAAGTTACAGAGAGAAGGATAGAAGCTGTAGGAGGCTAGTTTGGAAATCAAAGCCTTGTGCCGGACTTTGTGTCATTGGCCATTGGTCTTAATTAGTCCTATAACTATAAGGGGAATATGTCTATTAAAGAAGACCTGGGAAGATAAATTTCATCGTGACATCCTACATAAGGTGGAATAAGTATAAATGAGGACTTTCTTAGAGTAATCCAAATCCATTTTGGTAGGAGTATAATTCCCAAAATATTTATCCCAGACAGCTAAACATTTTCTGATGCATCACAGACTGCTTACGAGGATATATTTTATAATGTCAGGTTTTAATTGCAATTTCATCTTTAAATTTAGAATGGGACCTCTGAAACAGAGAACACTACCACAGACAGCATCAATTACCCTAAATATAGCAGCTAAATTAGTCTATTATTTGTTGATACTCTTTCCTTTAAAGACACACACACTAACAGTCCACTGACATCGACCATCACACAGCACAGGAAACCCTATTGTATCATGTCAAAACTGGTTCAAACTTCTTTTATGAATACATACATGATTAAAGATTAAGAGTTTGGAGCACTCATTATATACAATCCGCTTCGTAAAACACACAGACGCACAGAAACAAAACACAAAAAAATAACATGAAAACTGGAAACACTACTTACTTTGAGAGAGAAGACAGCAGCCAACCCATAGGATGGCCCTGTGTAACATGTGAATACTTGCACTTCGCATCCTTCACTGTCTTCCTCGGCTACTCGTGAATCACTGTTACCATTATGCTTTCCTCTTGAAATGAATGTACTTATTAGTGTTGAAAGGTGATCAACCCGAAATAATATATATATATATATATATATATATATATATATATATATATATATATATATATATATATATATATATATATATATATATATATATATATATATATATATATATATATATATATATATATATATATATATATATATATATATATATATATATATATATATATATATATATATATACATGTAAAACCACAATATCATCCTGCATATAACGTATGCATATAGACTTGATCCTGCCTTTATTATTCATTATTTTTTCAAGTTCCTTGAAAGTGACCATAGTGAAATTATAACATGAGTCTGCTAAACGTATTAGTCTCCCTTAAACTTCATTTTATCAGGAATAACACACACACACACACACACACACACACACACACACACACACACACACAGAGAGAGAGAGAGAGAGAGAGAGAGAGAGAGAGAGAGAGAGAGAGAGAGCGCCCTTCATATCCACCCTTGACACACACCGAGTCGTGTCACCAATATGCATGCTTATTATTTTGCACTACTGTATGAGAACACTAAAGATCACTGTCCCATTCTGTAAGCTTGCTTGCTATTTCACAGGAGTGTGTCATGAGAGCCTACGATTCGTTGTGCCAAGATGGTAACTGCTTGATAAGGTAAGACTCTCTCTCCCTCTCTCTCTCTCTCTCTCTCTCTCTCTCTCTCTCTCTCTCTCTCTCTCTCTCTCTCTCTCTCTCTCTCTCTCTCTCTCTCTCTCTCTCTCTCTCTCTCTCTCTCTCTCTATATATATATATATATATATATATATATATATATATATATATATATATATATATATATATATATATCTTTCTCTCTCTCTCTCCTCACGTTTTGTGGTGAAGCTTGCGAAGATTCAGCTGTACAAGAAGGATGACCCCTGTTGCCACAACTGCACTCAACAAGACCAGTGTCCACATCTGTAAAGTATAACATTCTAATTGTTTATGAAAATTAGACATATGAAACCCCCTGATAGTGGAAACCGCCTTGTAGTGGTATGGGGCTCGCTTGTCTCTATGACCTCGAGAGCGAGGTTAAAAGGGGGCTTTGACCCCTGCTCTGGCCTACTTAGGGGGAGAGGGCTACCTATGTTGGCAAGATCGCCAATGACCAAACGTAATAGTTCCCGGAGTTAGGATGCCAGAACGGGCCAACGGTGCAGCCCGCCAGAGGGGCCACCTTTTGAGATCGTCCTGTGTTGGATGGTTGGGTATCTGGATTGGGATGTGTTGTCAGGTGGAGGTCTCAGCTCCGTCGTGGACAAACTTTCGAATTATGAGGGGTTACTTTTTTTTTTTTTTTTTTTTACACGAGTGGCCCACATGGGGACGGATTCCTTTCACGGGAGCCAGCACTTGTAGTACCCGTTGTAGTCCCAGTAGGCGGTTGCTCTTGACCCCTGGACCCGTTTTATTTTCGTTATATGTTTATGTTAAACATAAAAATTCCTCAGGTCCTCGAGACGTCACCCTCCGGTCGTGAGAGTAATGTTACACGGGTGTAGGCTGGAGCTCGCACTCCCTCTACGCCACTGCGTGTCATGCTGGATGACCCGATGGATAAGGTGTTTAGTTTTGTCTTGACACTCTAATGGTACTCAATGTATATGTACCGTTGTCTTACCGTGCTATCTACTCTGTTCTCAAGCCTTTCCGAACAATTCTACGTATCCGTCATTTATAACTGACATGGCTGCCAAAGCTACTATTGAGACAATAAATTCTCTGGGTCTTGGAGACGCCAAGTTAAGTGCGGAGATCACTCGATCAAGCAATATAGGTGAAATTGAGAATGATTATTGCCCTAACATTTTCAATTAATTTTCAATATGTGGAACACCACGTCCACTACTAAATCTCATCTTCTTTTCTTCACCGAAACACAAAATTGCCTCAGGTGTCAGAGTCAACTGAGAGTAGCCCCTTCTCTGTTCCCTCAGACTCTATCTATTCTCACTTTTTAATCCAAAGTTGGATGTTGCGTCTATGCGTGCAACGACTTATCATTCTGTTGTGCCCACACTCTTGAATCTTTTGAATTTTTCACCATCTGGCTATGACTACGGAGTCACTCTTAAACTAAGTGTATATGCGTTGTATACCTCTCACCTAACTTCTCTGACTATAAAAAAAAAATATTGACTACTTAAATTCCAAAGTGGAGCACATCCTGACTTTTGCGAAGATATGCATTCTTGGAGACTTCATTGTTCACCACCATCTTTGGCTTTCCTCTGGCTTCACTGACCATCCTGGTGAACTAGCATTTAACTTTACTATCTTCTACGACCTAGAGAAGTTGGTGCAACACTCCACTCATATTCATCTTGGAGATGTGCATAATGTTGTTGACCTTTTCCTCACCTCTAATCCTACTGCTCATGCTTTCACCCTATCTTCTCTGTTGGGCTCCTCTGATCACAACCTTATGTCTGTATTTTGTCCTATCGTTCCAATCCCTTAGGATCCCCAGAAGCGGTATTGCCTCTTGCGTTTTACCTTAGCAAGGTGAGGGTGCCTGAGAAGGTATTATAATGATTTTCCATGAAATGACTATTGATTCCATATCAGAGAAACGCCTCTGTGTGCTTAGTGCAAAACAGAGGTGACAGTGTATGGCATAGAGACGTATATTCCTCACTTTTTCTCTCGGTCTAAACCTTCCAAACCTTGGTTTAACACAGTTTGTTATCGTGCTATACAAGAAAGAGAGATGACCCACAAAAGGTACTTGAATCTACCATCACCTGGATCTCATGCATTTTAAATTCCTGCCCTGAATCATGTCACGTCGGTTTTCCATCTAGCCAAAGCTTCTATCCCCCTCTCTATAATTTAATTTCAAGTTTCCTTTCTGATTGCTCTATTCCTGCTACTGTAGACAGTCACTGTTATGTCCTAACATCCACTCTCTTCCTGTTCGCCAATGATGTTCTAAAACAAACTTCATGTCCCATCCACTCCTACGCTGATGATACCACCATGCACTTTTCATCTTTCCGTAGACGTCCAGCTATTCAAAAAAAAAAGTGAAACAGCTTACGCAGGGAAGCCACAGAACACCTGACCTCTAATATTTATGATTGAGGCAGGGCAAACATAGAAATGTTCATTGCCTCAAAACCTCAACTCCTCCATCTATTAAGTCGACACAACCTTCCAAATAACTATAAATAAATTCAACTGTCCCCTTCTTATAAGCTGAATACCCTCGGTCTGTCGTTTACTTATAATCTAAACTGGAAACTTCACATCTCATTTTAACTAAAGCAACTTCTACGGAGTTAGGCATTCTCAGTTGTCTCTGCCAGTTTTCTCTCATCTTCTCAGCGACTGACTCTGTACAAGGGCCTTATCTGCCCATATATGGAGTTTCAAAACACTTATCCTGTAATTTTTGACTACCGCTTTCGACTCTCTTCGGGGACTGGCACCTCAATTTTTTTATTTTTTTATGGCAGTTTTGTTGCCCTTTCCGGTGCCCCTCCTACATAAAAAAAAAAAAAAGTGCTTCACATGTATGAACCTGTATGAACACTCAGTAGATGACATACTTCAGTTATACCGTAATAATGTTCAACGAGAGGGCAAAAATTAGAAATAATAACATGATCATGTTTGCGTTTTATGGTTCTTATCTCACGGAGTTTATTAAGATTGATCGTGTACATACAATTACACTACACACGCCTACTTGCACAAATTTTAACACTTCTTCACTTCTTAAACACTTCTTAACATTTCTTCAGAAGGCATCACTCCTCTGCAAGACAGGTGTGAGTCCATCCAGCAGTTTCCCAAACCTACCACCCAGCTGCCAGCTCAAGGGCTTTCCTTGGTATGATCAGTTTCTATAACCGCTTCATACCACATTGCTCACTAATGCTACAGCCGTTCTACGTGATAATCAAGTCCTGCAAGAGTCTGTAACTCTCGTTTGAATCACAGAAGCTAATGCAGCTTTCCCTCTCTGCCAAACAGGCCCTCAGCGGAGCCTTCACACTCAGTTTCCCCACTCCAGACACAGGCACCTCCATCGCCACAAACACTTCCAGCATTGGTACCGGTACAGTCTTGCAACTGTACACTAATGGAGACTGGCGACCCATCGCCTTTTTCCAAAAGTTGAAAGTGATAAAGGCAAGTACAGCGCCTTCGGCCATCTACAAGACAATGAAATGCTTCTTGTACTGTACTTCGTGGAATGTCGTACATTCCACATTTACACCGACCACAAGCCTCTCACTAACACACTCACCAACAACAGAGCTACCTCCACGACAAGTCAAGTGCGACACACGGACCTTCATATCACTACCGACATATGCTACATCAAAGGTGCCGATAGCACTCCAGCTGACGTCTTGTCCCGCAACATATCATCTGTGACATACTCTATTATTGACTATGCCACCATTGCTGCCGACCAGACTGACGATGCTGGAGTTGTACCATCTTCTGGAAAATGCATTATCAATGAAGAGGATCCAGCTTCCAGGAACGCAAGTGCACATATATGGTGATACTTCAACTGATACCTGCCCTACCTGCCGCAGAAACACCGGTACAGTGTCCTCCATCAGCTGCACGACCTCTTTCATTCTGGTATCAGAGCGTCACCTACGAATGATAACATCCTGCTTCGTATGGTCAGACATCAACAAGGATGTCAGACACTGAACACGCACCTGAATCAAGTGTCAGGCCTCCAAGGTGACGCGAGACACACACACTCCCTTTCACAACAATCTCTGCACGGTTCGAGCATGCCCTCATCGACATTGCTGTGCCACTGCCATACTCTAACAGGAACCGCTACATCCTCACCTGCGTCGACCGCTTCATACGTTAGCCCAAAGCTACACCACTGGCTGACATCAGCATGGACTCTGTCGCCCGTGCCTTCATACATACGTGGATCTCGCGATTTGGTGTCCCTCTCAGCCTCACGTCCGACCGTGGAAACCATTTCAAATCCAACGTGTGGAGATAGGTCATGACCCTGCTTGGCATTCTCTGCTACAGGATTGCCAGCTACCACCCGCAAGCTAATGTCACAGATCGCTTTCACCCCCCAAGTGAAGAGTTCCCTGGCAGGTTCACCCCAACGAGCAGACAGGTCCCTCGTGCTTCCCCTGATCCTCTTTGGCATACGAATGTCACTGAAGGAAGATCTGCATCGTTTCTCTGCATAGATGGTGTATGGCACAACCCTCTGGCCCTCTGGAGAAATCTTCACCCCTACACCTGACACATCGCCCTGTAGTGTTTGAGAATTTGCTCTTAGTCTATGCAGCACCCTTCAGCACATGCAGCTTCGCACATCACCCTCCAAGAAGTTCGTCAGCCAGGACCTTGACACCTGCACACGCGTGTTTTTCAGGGTGGACTCAGTGAGGAAACCACTCCAGCAACCCTACCAAAGCCCCTACAAGGTCATCTGCAGGCGGAGGAAGACATTCACCATCGACCGCAATGGGATGATAGACATGCGATCGCCCTGGGACCACCTCAAACTAGAAGAGGACGTATCCCTCACTCCTGTAGTGAAACAAAACACTTTCACACGGATCTCCCTACTTATAGTAGACAAGCACTACATCTCTCGTGCCACCCAAGAGCGGAAGAATTCTGTATCGTTCCTCCTGTATCGCCACTAAGGGCGGAGTAGCATGTACACACAATGTCACTACACATTCTATTGCACTTGATATTTATTTGTGTATGTCTGTTGTTTATCTCACTGTGTCTATTTTCAAATGCACTATTATGTAAGTTTTTTCTATTTAATTTTCATATATATATATATATATATATATATATATATATATATATATATATATATATATATATATATATATATATATATATATATATATATATATATATATATATATATATATACATACACACACATTGCTACGACTAGATCCAGGCCCCTCTCACAGCTGCCACTACTTCGGATTACATTCCCTAGGCTAATATTCTTTGTATCCTAGTGTGGGGCGCATACAACACGAATCTAGACAGTTCGCTGGTTGCAAACAGCTATAAAGCCTCAGCTGTCAATAAACTGTCTCAGTTTGCTGGGAAAATGCTTCTCACACAAGCTGAGAAAGGGACTCGGCCAGCCATATGCGAGTGTGAGACAGACAAAACAGTAAAAACGCCACGAATATGAGGGTATAATACTCTCAGGGCTACCTCTAAACTTTTTTTTTTGTAGCTATAAGTTTCATGCGTTGCATGTAATTATTGGAACTTTATTTTTACTTATTTGCCTCTTAAGTTTATTCTTTTGCTACTTTTCATGTAGACATCACATCAGGTTTGAAGCAACAGCATGGTACTAACAATTTGTAGTCGCAGCTTGATTATTCATTTACATATTTATTTATTGATGATTTTTTTTTTTTTTTTTAAGATTATATGTGACTTCCAATCAGAAAAAAATCTTACTATATTCTTCTTCCCATTATTAACAATTTTTATTTATCATATTATCATCATTTTAGAATTAAGCAATTACTGATCGAGAGAGAGAGAGAGAGAGAGAGAGAGAGAGAGAGAGAGAGAGAGAGAGAGAGAGAGAGAGAGAGAGAGAGAGAGAGAGAGAGAGAGAGAGAGAGAGAGAGAGAGAGAGAGAGAGAGAGAGAGAGAGAGAGAGAGAGAGAGAGAGAGAGAGAGAGAGAGAGAGAGAGAGAGAGAGAGAGAGAGAAACCTTATGAGTGTGGATTTGATCCTAAAGGATCGGCACGATTTCCTATTTCCCTTCGATTTTTTTCTTATTGCTGTAACCTTAGTTTTTAATGAGATTTTTCTACTCTTACTTTTAGCATTATTTTTTTATTATTACTAACGCATTTTCTAGATTACATATTAGAGCCTCCTTTATTTATTTATTTATTTATTTATTTATTTATTTATTTATTTATCTTAACTAATAAACCAAAACTTATATAAATACCTCAGTCCTATCAAAGAAACTCAAATTAATAATTAATCATCCTAGTATCGAGTAATAAATAAGTAAAAAAAACTAGTAAAGGCAAGGAAAATTCCCATATAAAAGAAAAAATTAAGTACATAAACCCTTGCCTGAACTCGCTCAAGCTGATAACCTCAACCCAAAATTAAAAGTAAAGTTGGCATTAAAGAAGCTTGAAACCAGATATAAAATATTAAATAATCTATAGAAGAGGAAGTTAGTAATAAAAATAACAATAATACTATATTCGTTATAATAAATCTTGTATCGAAATTACCCAAATTCTTAACTTTTTCCCCAGAAACTAAAATTAATGTCATAATTCAAAGCTTTAATAAAATCGATATATATATATATATATATATATATATATATATATATATATATATATATATATATATATATATATATATATATATATATATATATATATATATATATATATATATATATATATATATATATATATATATATATATATATATATATATATATATATATATATATATATATATATATATATATATATATATATATATATATATATATATATATATATATATATATATATATATATATATATATATATAAATAAATAAATAAATAAATATATATATATATATATATATATATATATATATATATATATATATATATATATATATATATATATCATTGAATGTGATAGCTAGTTGAGTATTTATTATTTTCCTTAAGATATTTTCCTTATATCTTATGATTGTCTTATATTCTTTTTTAATTGTTTATGTTATGCTTCTCCTTCAGATGTTTCTTGGGTGCTCCTGCTGCGAGGTGGAAAGTTAGTCGTTGGGAAAGTCTTGTTGTCGTCCCACGACTAACTTTCCACCTCGCAGCAGGAGCACCCAAGAAACATCTGAAGGAGAAGCATAACATAAACATGACAAGAGGAATGCTAGTAGATAAAACGGAGATCCTAACTACATGCCCAGACACCAGGCGTCTCCCCATCTTAGAAGCACTATATATAAAAGAGACAAACCCCACATTAAATCAACAATCCGAAGACCTACAAGCATTACCAAGCGCGCGAAGACCCAGCTTGGATAGCAGCCCAGCACAGCCCGCGACAGCCGTCAGCCAATCAGAGACCAGGACGCGCAGCGGGGTGACAAGCCTACCGGTATAAATACATCCCCGCAATCAGCTGAGAGGCTGGACTTACGATGATTACAGGCAGTACGGACAAGTTAAGGCTATACTGCACGACTCGCGACAAACAGAAGCTAGGACGCACTGGGGGAGGAAGTTGGCAAGCTTAGCTGCCAACCACCGTGATCTCAGGAAGTTTTGGAGAGAAATCAAGTGTCTCTCAGGTAGAACGACAGGACCAGACGAGTACCTAATATACATTACAGGTGACAAGAAGTTCACGAACGAGGAAAAAGCACACCTTTTCACGTTTATTTGGGACCGTGTGTACAGAGAGGACTACGACGACGACTTTAACGACAATGACCATGTGCTGGATTACATGGCACATGCCGTGTACAGAACCTACCCCGTTCGACTCCGCTGATCCTGCCCGTCTCACAAGGTACCTCCCCCCTGGACTGTTTTATTTCCGCTCAGGAGCTGGCTACCGCGATCAAACGTGGCAAGCCGACTAGCCCTGGCGGCAGCAAGATAAACAGGACTATACTCTCTTATCTTCCAGCTTCAGCGCTAGCCAGATTAAGGGCAATCTTCAATGCGGCGCTCTCAGCAGGCTATTTCCCGGACGGATTCAAGCAGGCGGAGATGAGGATGATTCCTAAGGCCGGCAAGACTCCGACTCGTCCGGAGAACTACCGCCCCATCTCCCTGCTGGAGGTACCGGGGAAGCTGCTGGAGAGGATTGTCTCCGCTCGGCTGCGCACCTATCTGGAGACGGGAAACCATCTACACCCAGCGCAGTATGGTTTCCGGAGCGGCAGAGGCACTGTCCATGCCATCGCTCTGGCAACCGAGACCATCGCCATACACCAGGCCAACAGGTACCGCTGTAACTTGGTGCTGCGGGACGTGAGTAAGGCGTTTGACCATGTCTGGCACCTTGGGCTGAAGTACAAGCTTCTTCACCTGGGGCTGCCTGCACCGGTTGAGCGCCTTCTCTGTGACTTCCTGGATGACAGGACGGCGAGGGTGAGGGTAGGGGGCCACCTCGGTCCAGCTTTTCCCCTCGCCACAGGAGTTCCGCAGGGCAGTGTGCTGTCGCCCACCCTGTACAGCATTTATACCAGCGATTGTCCAGCCTCAGAGGCTGGTATCAATTTACTGTATGCTGATGATGTCTCCCAGATTATTTTCCACCCAGGTCGCTCCAGCTTGATGACGAACGCCCGCACTGGCAGAGAGATCGCCAGCATCAATGCCTTCGAGAGGGAGTGGAGGATCAGGACAAACCTGGCCAAGTTTAAGGTCGTCCCCCTCGCCACCAAGACCCCCGCCCCACTGCTAGTGGATGGGGATGATGTTGAGTTTAGCCCCAGGGGCACCCTCCTGGGGCTTTCCATCTCCACAACTGGGTACACTTCACACGTGTCCCAGCGAGTGGCAAAAGCGAAGTCGGCCCTCACCAGGCTGTACCGCTTCAGGGATCTGACCACTGGTCTCAAGCTCCATCTAATAAAGGCTTTGATATTGCCCATTTTAACTTATCCACCTATTCCCTTGCATGCTCTCTCTAAAACAGCCATCAGCAAGCTTCAGCGGGTCCAGAACAACGCCCTGAGGTTCGCCTTCGGCACCAGATGGGACGACTTTGTCACCTCGGCTGCTCTTCACGAAGCCGCATCCCTCCCAGCCCTGAACGTCCGCCTTCACGATATGGCCGCCAGGGTTTGGGAACAGATGGATGCCGAGGGATGGGATCAGTTCCAGGCGCTCAGGACACAGCACGACGAGGCTCTACCCCGGGAACACGCCGGGTTCCCCAGGAGTCTTCTCCGAGTGCAAGACCCGCCTCCCGAACCCCGATACAGGTGAATGTTATATTTCCGTAACTCATTCCCCTATTAAATTCACAATCTACCTGTATCACTGCTACAAATTAGTCACTCTCCCCCCCCCAGCACTCTTTTACTGCTAGATAATTTGTCCGCAGATCACGCCATTATCATCACCGACTGCTGGCTGAGAGAGAGCGAGCATCTGTCCTTCTCCTTTCGAGAGTAGAGGTACCGAGACGACAGTGGTGGACTGCAGCTAGCCACTAGGAGATCTGCCAGGCCTGATGACGCCCCCGGCGACACCGACGGCATACCCAGTGGTGGTTCCAGCATCGCGAACATCCCCTCGCCCCCCCGCGCCCCGAGTCGCCGAGGGACCGGCCGACGTCCTGGCGAGGGGTAATCGTCCTCCGGGGTAGCCTGCTCAGCCCCCGGCAGCGGGACCGAGTTCGGGAAACGCACAGCTGAGGGGTTGGCTGGGGCTGACGGCGCCGCAGGCGTCGCCGAAGGCCTACCCTTTGAACTCCCCCCTGCACCACCGACAGCGATAATAGAACCTCCGACACCGACCCGCGCCCGAGACACCTGCCCACCACCCTCTCCCCCGTCGCAGGACTCCCGGAATAATCGAGTGATATCGTTACAGTGCTCAGTGAACATCCACGCGTGTTCTGTGACTCTCATGTTTATTTTGTATGTGCTATTGTGACAATTTTTGCTCCCTCGCGTCTTATTTCTCCTTAAGCATTATGTATTCCTTAATGTTTCTCCTGTGTCCCTCTGCATTCTTTTTTTCTTCCTCTCGATGTTTCCTCCCTTCTACCTTCGTCCCCCTAACTTCACCTCTCTTAAGCTAGTGTATCTCCCTTACCATCCTCTTCTTGCACCGCCTTCTCCACACAATCTACTTTATGTGTGTCTTCTAATTGCCCTTTACGACTCACCTGCTAACTCAGGTTTCCACCCAGAACTCATGTTCTGTAAATATTATATGTCATTGTAACGTATTTGTAAATGTTATGTAAATATTATATGTAACCCTCCCCCACTCTATACTATCTCACAGCAGTGCGGGTGGTTTTCCTCCGGGGACTCCGGTTTCCACCCGACAAATCGCTCTTGTACTGCCCTGTGACACTCATTACTTTACAGTAGCAAGCCGGACCGCCCGGCAACTTTTTTTCTCCCACTGTACTTCTATTTCTCCTCACTTTTTCTTACCTGTGTACCAGTCTTGGTACACACACTGCCCCTTCTTGTAACACCCCTTTTTCTAAATAAAAACTTGAACTTGAAACTTGAGCCATTCTCTCCGACACCCTCAATACGGATAGACCTTCGCTACTGAAGAAGGGTCAAGGACCCGAAATCGCGATCTAGCGAAAATGACTAGCTTCGGCGAAGTCATACAGCCAATTAAAAAAGAATATAAGACAATCATAAGATATAAGGAAAATATCTTAAGGAAAATAATAAATGCTCAACTAGCTATCACATTCAATGAGATATGTATTAGAGAAAGACTCCTGCCCATATTCATCCTTATATATATATATATATATATATATATATATATATATATATATATATATATATATATATATATATATATATATATATATATATATATATATATATATATATATATTCTAACCCTGAATCAAATCATATATTAAAGAAGTAAAAATTATGAAAACAGTTAATCCTAATTATAAATCTAGTGAAAAATATTCTTACTTTTTTTTTTTTTGTATATCAGTAATGTTAAAGTTATAATGCATTTTAAGATTTCAACAAATTAAATCTTGAAAAACATAATTTCCGTGTCTACGTACTACTAGAATCAATATAGTTAATCCTAAGGCTCCTTCACATGCAGCAATTGTAAAAAAATAAACAAAATAAATAATAATAGTAATAGTAATAATAATAATAATAATAATAATAATAATAATAATAATAATAATAATAATAATAATAATAATAAAGAAAAAAGAAAAAAATTCTGCTTGCTATTCTTATTAATGAAAATACACAAAGCATCATAAATTCAAGCTTTAATAAAGATATATGTTTATTGTAAGAGATATTCCTCCAAGCTCAAAAAAAAAAAAAAAAGAAAATACCAATACAAATTATTTTTAAACCAAACCTTTGGTATTTTAGATAAAAAATAAAATTACTTTTCTTAAAACTTCAGAGAAGATAAAGAACATAAGAACATAAGAAATAAGGGAAGCTGCAAGAAGCGATCAGGCTTACACGTGGCAGTCCCTGTATGAAATACACCTACCTATTTCCATCTGTTATCCCCATCCATAAACTTGTCTAATCTTCTCTTAAAGTTCTCTAGTGTCCTAGCACTAACTACATGATTACTGAGTCCGTTTCACTCATCTACCACTCTATTTGAGAACCAGTTTTTTTCCTATCTCCTTCCTAAACCTAAAGAAATTTTTCTTTAGTTCCCAAAACTGAAGGAGGAGGTAGAAGCCACCTGTCAAAAACGATAATTACTGCCAGTGAGGTGTGAAGCACTGGATCAGGGATGTTGTGAATTTATCATTAAACCCAGTTTCCCTTTGTGTCTCACAACACGAGGGGGCAGTCACATCCTGCCATCTAAAGATAACTCTATTACTTCACACATATTTACATTACATCTAATTACACCCCTCACTCAAAATTCGAAATCGGAGTCCCTATCTGGGGAAGGGACCACATATTAACAACTGCAGACGGAGCCTGTTGCTGAAGATGAAGTGCAGAGCTTATCTGTGATATGTGACAATACTGAGAATCTATTACGGAAAGTAGCACAAGCAGCATTCTCGCAAGAGCCGGAGAAAACAGTTGGTGGCTGAGAAAGGCGGGAAGGTGATACATCTGAATTACATGTAGAGTTGGAAGAACTCGAGTGGAGGAAGGAGGTGTATGTCTTTTCCCCACCATCCATCTCTTGTCTCAAAAAAAAAGTTCTCCCCTGATACTACCAAGAGAAATTAAATGAGAATTAGCCAAGTGAAGAATGTCTTGCTTAAGACGGTATATCTTTCATTGTCGAGAACGTAATAGGTGAGATTCTCTGCAGTCAAAATAATAAAGTTCAGACTCACATGCAGAAGTAGGGTGACCGAACTCATAACACCAATAACACTGTAAAGAACGATAAAAGCCTTTACTGGAAGAGTACGCTAAAGAAGATAAGAACCATAAAAGGTGAGCTCTTATCTATGACAGCTGTTGAACATTATCGGGACACAAGTGAAGGATGTCCTCTTCTGAGAATTAATATGTGGACTTTGTAGTAATTAAACTTTCAAGGTTGTTTGATGGAAGAGCACCATGGCCTATGTTATATCCTTACCTCAAATCAACACACCTTTACCATAATTTTTGACGTTACTTGTAGAGAGCACTCCGATATCTCTTTCTAAATACTTAACAGAGTGAAAAGAGTTGCCTCGGCCTTTCCTGTAATATGCGTGACGAAATTCATGAGTACTATCTTCTGCATCATCAAAGACGTTGTAAAAATAATTTTCGGTGTCAGCTACTTATGAAATGATCACAGCAATTAAGTTGCCATCCCTAAGACACACAGTTTATTATCTCAAGAGCTGCTTTGGCAGCAATATCAGATGTAAATGTCACATAACACTGATTTGATTAGAATGGTAGTCGCCATCATTTGAGACGGATATCGAGAATTGCTCCGAAAGGCTTTAAAACAAAGTGGATAGCACGATATTACAAAAAATGCATAGATATTGATTAGCATAAGGGTGTCAAGGCAAGATTCAGTAGCTGACCGGCGGGGGTCTAGCATCAGAAACAGCAGCATGGAAATTATTAGCTACAGCCTGCATGTGCGTAGCGTCACTATCACGACCATAGGGTGACTACTCGAGGACCAGAGTACTCGTAATTTTAGCTTATACCCAAAAAGTATAGTATAATGAATAAATGAGTCCAGGGGCCAAGGGATATCGCCTACTGGGACATCGAGGGGAACGAGCGCTAGATAGGTGCCGCGAACGAAATACCTTGTCGTTTAAAAAAAAAAGTAACCACAATGCATCTAGCCCAGACACCCAATATCCAACACAGGACGACCTCAAACGATGGCCCCTCTTGTGGGCGGCACTGTTGGCTTATACTCGCAGCCAACTCCGGGAACCATTACGTCTGGTCCCTCACTGGCGATCTTGCTAGCCTTTTCCCTCTAAGTAGGACAGGGCAGGGGCGAAGCTCCATCTAGCCTCCCTTGCCAGGTCATAGAGACATGCAAGCTTCTCACTAGGAAAGAGAGAGAGAGAGAGAGAGAGAGAGAGAGAGAGAGAGAGAGAGAGAGAGAGAGAGAGAGAGAGAGAGAGAGAGAGAGAGAGAGAGAGAGAGAGAGAGAGAGACAGAGAAAGTGGCAAGTATGCCAGTCTGCGCAGATATACATATCTTACATTGAAATAAAACAATACCAAATTAAATAAAAAAAGAAACCACGGCAGATCGTCCTATTCACCAGATTTGTAGTGCCAAAGGTATATTTGCTTTCATGGATCCAAAGGCAGTGCAGGAGCGATAGGGCAGATAGGAAAGGATAAAGAACAATGGAGTGACAAAAAGAATTTATTAAAGACGGCGGCATAAAAAAACAAAAAACTTTCTTGGAAGTATTACAGTACACGATTGTTCATTCGTGTGTAAGCATTATGATGGAAGGGGTTGCTTTCACTTTTTCGTATGAATTTTTCACAATATTCAACACATAATGGGTTTACCTGTTTACTCCTTATAATTATGCCATTTTGATACGTGGTATATGTGGGGCAACTACTAAAGTACAAAATGTCGTTAATTAAGAAGAGACTTACCCATGGAGTGTAGGGCTTGATGAAACCCGTCATATCCGCCTGTGGCGTTGGCCTGGTATATACAACAACTGTTTCGTCCATGAACATCGGGCTGCTGAAGTCCATTACTTGGTACCTCATATGCGAGACGCCCACTGGGGTAATTGTCATATCCCACTCCTGTGTATTTTTTTTTTTTATATTATTATTATTATTATTTATTTATTTATTTTTTTTTATGTAGGAAGGGCACTGACCAAAGGCAACAACATTTTGAGAGGAAAAAAAAAAAGGCCCACTGAGATGCCGGTCCCGAAACTAAGTCAAAAGCAGTCTTAAAACCTCCATCTGGAAAGAGTTGAAGTCATAGGAAAGAGGAAATACAGAAGCAAGCAAGGAGTTCCAGAGTTTACCAGAGAACGGCATGAATGATTGAGAATACTGGTTAACTCTTGCATTAAAGAGGAGCAAAACAGGAGCCAGAGAAAGTCTTGTGCAGCTAGGCCACGGGAGGAAGTTAGCAAGGTCAGAAAACCAGTTACCATGTAAACAGTAATAGAATATATTAAGAGATGCACCATTGCGGCAATGAGAGACAGGCTGAAGACAGTCAGTAACAGGAGAGGAGTTAATAAAACTGAAAAAAAAAATAAATAAATAAAATATTCCATCCTGTCTAAAACAGCGGTATGAGTGGAAACCCCCTCCCCATACATATGAAACATACACCATACATAGGAGAATAAGGCCCCTGCTGGCCTTACTCTGTACTCCTGCTGGCGAACTCTGTACATGGGCCTTATCCGTCCATGTACAGAGTATGGTTCACATGTATGCTGGTGTTCCAATCCTACATAAAAAAGAAAGAAAGAAAGAAAGAAATCCAGAGTTCTTTATTTTCTTCACTTTATTACTTGCAACGTTTCACCTTCACAGAAGGCATCTTCAGGCATTACATGCTGTGGAGTAAATGTAGAGTCCTCACTCCATCGGATTCAAGCCATGTGTTGTATCCACTAAAGTGCAGTGCAGTGCTCATAATGTTCACTGCACTTCTGTGGATATAACGTATATAGGAAGATGCACTAGGTACCTACCGAAACGATAATTACTCCAAGTGAGGTGTAAAGTACTGGATTAGGGGATGCTGTGAACCTATCATTAAATTCAGCTATGACCTCACTGATCGTTTCCCCTTGCGTCTCATAACACAAGGGGGCAGTTACATCCTGCCCTCTAAAGACAACTCTCTTCCTTCACAAAACTACAAGAACCTA
>NC_087169.1:8694644-8784644 GCF_035594125.1 Scylla paramamosain
TTCCTGAGACAGTACCATGCTTATTTTGGTTAACTTGGGCCTTTGTGTAAAAAAAATAAATAAATAAATAAAATAAACTAGAAATCCATTTCAAAATGTAAATGTTAAAACCCATCAGCAATAATTTGTATAATTTGTTTAGAAGTGTATGGGGTTGTACAGTACTGAAGGCTGAGCTAAAATCTATGTAAAGACGTCATATTAATGGTTTTTTTTTTTCATATCGAAATGCTTGCTAATCTCATTCATAAAAGTTAGGCTTGCATCATGTACATTTCTGTTCTTACCGTAAACAAATTGCGTCGGATTCCTAAGATTTTTTTTTTCTCACATAAAAGATTCCAACAATATTCTTAAAGTATTTAATAATATTAGATATGAGAGCATCGGGTCTAAAATCATTAAAATATTTTGGAAATGGAATTTTGGCAATGGGTTTGACTTTGGGAAGTTTCCATTGGTGAGGCGTTTCATCCTGGTCGACGGAGTCCTGAAACAGCCGCTGCAGCACTGGTGCCAGTTGTTCCACACCAACTCTTGAGTGCCGTAGCTAGCACCCCATCCGGGCCTGTGGCTTTGGTCACATGCAGTCGCTTCATATCCCTCATTACCGTTTCCTCCGTTATTTTTATTTGCTCGTCTCTCCCGTTTCGTATGCCACCCATCACCTCATCCAGTTCTGCACTAAAATCGTGTTTTCAAACCTTGCGAAGGAGTTCATTTCATTTACATATGTGACCACATCTTCTGGTTCAGGTGTAGTTTACTTTTTATTATATCCACACAATGTTTTGAGTCCTTTCAAATTATCCTTCGTTTTTGCTTACCTAAAAAGTTCTTCAATTTTTCTTGGTACGCTTTTTGGGATGGATCTGTTACTTTCCTTTCCATTTGTTTCTGCATTTTTTTTTTTTTTTTTTGGTTTATATTTCCACTCTGCCTTATTCTATATTTTCTTTCAACATGATATTAACTCTTTATCTATCCACGATTTATTATTTGGATATATTTTTATGTCTTTGGTCGGTATGAGCATGTCTAAGCAAAAGTTAAAGTAGGATTTAATAATGCCCGTGTTTACATTAATGCCTGCTCCGTTTTCTATAAGTGTAGTCCATTTTGTGCATTATAGGCAGGTGAGCGATATTTTCTGGGTCCTATTTCCTATACGTTACGACTTTACACGGCTCCCTTTTTTTTTAGTAAGTCGGTGCTCAGATGATATTGTGATCACTGTTCCCTAATTACGATCTTTGGTGCCCCCGATAGCCGCTTTTCACATTGCAATGTAATTGATCTAGTCTGTTATTTCCTTGCGTAGCACATTTAACTGAGTGTTCGGATAATGGAATCTTTCTCCTGGAAGTCACACGCATTAAAATCCTCCATTATCAGCGTACCGCTATCTAGCCATCGGTTTTCATATTGACAGACATACTTCTTCAGCATTTCTGCAGCTGTTGGCACGTCCACGTCCGTAGGGATGTAAACGATGATAAGTATTATCTTGACGAATTCCCGTGGAAGGTAGAGTGGACGAAATGACACAACGAGATACTCTATATCTTTATCACAGAATTGTTCATTGATATTCACCTGTGAGCACCACTTTCTATTAATGTACACGGCAATTCCTCCGCCTCGAACCTTGACGAAACCTGTCATGTCAGACCTCATCAACACGACTCAATCAAGGTTGTAGTCTTGTCCGCATCATTCTCTTGCAGCCACGTTTTGGTCAAGGCAATGATGGCACTTTTTATTTTTTTACACCCCCTCGTAACGGACTGCCCACTTCAGGCGAGGTATCATAACGCTCCCTGGCCTGTAATACAATACCCATCCCCTTTAAAAGGAAAAAGATAAACTACCGCAAGACAGTTCAAAAGAATCCTCTGCATCAATAAGGGCGTAGGGGACGTCCCCTCTGATCGCAGTAGTATTTAACACATCAATGCGAATACAGACAAGTGCCCACACACGAACAAGAAGGTAATTCACCTCTCACTGTAACAGAGCTCGGCCCGCATACATACGCAGCCGACAGTCACGTCCCTGAATATGGAATGCCTTATATTTAACTACACTACCTGGCAGACTACTATGGAGACTCATGCTACTTAGATAGGCTGGAGTGTACGGCCGGTAGGTACTCACATCTCCTTAAAGCAACTGACCTATCTAGCTGTAATCTCTTTACCGTCTCCTTCGTGCGTCTCCTTTCTGAACGTATGTCTTCCTCGTCTGATAGCTGGACTATGACTCAAAGCATGTGAAGCGATTTGGAACGCTCTCCCACTCTGCTATTACGGTGGGGTACAAGAGAGAGGGTGGGGTGGAGACTTGCATACACGCCCACCGCCTCGCTTACACTGCGAGCTGATGCAACAATAGCCTTTCCTTCTGAAAATTCTAGTGACTAAACTGTTGGTCCTGGATGAATATAGATTACCGTCAAGAGCAATTCTTCTACTAAATACTGAGTGAGATTCAAATTGAATGAAGAAGGGAAAATTACGTGGAGAATACGAATCACTATGTGAGTGAATGTTATCTTACCTTATCTTAACCGAAGTGCTTGTCATGTAACGTCAGCGATCATGAAGCGCCAATCCTCTCTTCTTTCCGCCATCCTAACCAGATCCTCGATGTTCCATTCCATGTTAATACTTTCCAGCAAGGTCTCCAAAAACTGCAACTGCCTCCTCCTGATACTTCTTATCAAGCCTCTCTTCATTCCTGCACGTCTTAGCACTTCCTCATTTGTCACTCTTGCTGTCCATGGGATCCTTTGCAATCTTCTCAGAATCCATATCTCAGCAGCCTCCTACTTCTTTTCCATTTTCTTTTTAATAGTCCATGTTTCACAACCATATAATAAAACTGACCACACGTAGCATTTCAATAGTCTGATTTTCAATTTCATATTCATACTCAAATTTGTTACCAAAGCTCTTATGTTTATATAAGCAGTTTTTGCCAAACCGATTCTCTTCTTTATTTCCTTTTCACAATCTGCTTCCTCTGACACAATACTCCCCAGATATTTAAATTCTCGAACCTGTTTAATCTGCCTTTCACCACTTACTCTGAACCTTTGTCTTCTCTTTCTTATTCTTTGTGTTTATCTTCAAATCTCTCTCCTCACTTGTTTCTTGTATTTCATCCACAAGCCTTTGCAGCTTTTTCCTCTGAGTCCGCCAAAAGAAATGTATCATCAGCACACTTTTTAGCATATTTGTCACGTTTCTTCCTTCAATTCTCACTCTCTCCAACTCTATTAAACTTTCCATGCATTTCTGTCCGTACAAGAAAAAGAGGTCTGGGTAAAGTACACACCCCTGCCTCACTCCTCTCCTTATATTTACCCATTCTGACTTCCTTCCTCCCACTTTAACAGCTGCTTTTTAATTCCAGTACAAATTTGCTATCAACCTTATCCTTATGTCCTTACCATCCACACCTGTTTCCTTAAGTATTCTCACAAGTTCTTCATGCCTTACTGTATCAAATGCTTTTTCATAAGCACATGTATAGAT
Source organism: Scylla paramamosain (assembly GCF_035594125.1). Lineage (NCBI taxonomy): Eukaryota > Metazoa > Arthropoda > Malacostraca > Decapoda > Portunidae > Scylla > Scylla paramamosain. Next base: position 8,698,184 of record NC_087169.1, read on the forward strand.
TCTTCTGCATCTCCACTGCCCTCTCAACAACATTTCTTAAACAGAAAATGGCATTGCTGGTAACCATCCCTTTCCTAAAACCAAACTGTTCTTTTGCTACATTTTCCTCAACCTTTCTCTTCAGTCTATTTCTCAATACACCAAGAATTATCTTTCCGATCTCAGTTATAATACTAATTGTTCTATATTTTTCACATTCAGTAGTTCCCACCTTCTTGGGGATGTTTATAAATATTGCCTCTTGCATGGCTTTTGGCACATACCCCATCTCATATATTTTGTTTGCTAACTCCGTTATTTTATCGACAACCAAATCACTCGCTGCTTCGTACCATTACTATGACAATTCCATCTTCACCCGTGGCTTTACCATTTTTCATCTTTGCTATGACTGCCATTATTTCACCTTTTAGTACTGATGGTCCTTCCAAAACACATTGAAATTCTGGGATAGCTCCTCTTTCATCATTATACAAGTCTTGTGTGTATTCAGCCGGGAGAAAGAATTTATTTACAACGTGAATAAGTATTTCTTAGAGGAGAAGGCCAATAGAGATCCTATCAATGCACCCTCCAGAGCAACAGCTCGAACAGCCAAATCCACCAATGTGAGTGAGATGACGGTGCGATGAATCTGCTACCAGAGTAGCCAACCAAGAGGCACAAAACACGTGTAACAAACCGGGATGATTTTGACAGCCGTGTGCTAAGACGTTCGTCTTGGGATCTTATGAAAGGAAGGAAATCCCTTCACTACACTAAGTAAAAGAGGAACTGAAAGAAAATATTTCCTTCTATGGCTGCATCGCGTCGCTTCGCAAGATTTTATGGCAGATGGGATTCCAGTATGCCAAGGTCGATGGGAGTAAATTTCTCATGGAAAGGAGTGATGTGGTAGCAACCCGGGTCAGATTTTCAATTAAGAGAAATGTGTAAGCAGTCTTTCCACAACATTGTGTACCTTCACGAGACCTGGGTGAACCAGAATTACACAGTTGGAAAATGCTGGATCAACACAACTTCCCCACAAGCAACTGGAGTACAACCACCTACTAGAAAAGGAAGTCGTCTCATAATTCTGCATGCAGGAACCAGAGAGACTTTTGTCAACAATGAGTAAAAAAAAAAAACTACGGGGATTATCATCACCAGATGAATGTCTTCGAAGAATACGTCAGAAAACAGCTGTAGTGTGTTAGACATCACACTACACTCGATCATCGTAATGGACAACGCCCCCCTACCATTCTGTGCTCCTGGAGAAAGTACCAAACACATCAAGGAGGAACTTTTTTTTTTCTTTTTTTATGTAGGAGGGGCACTGGCCAACAAAAATCTAGCTAAAAAAAAGAAGAAAGCCCACTGAGATCCCAGTCCCATAAAAGGGTCTTAAGCGGTAGTCAAAAATTGAAGGACAAGTGTCTTGAAACCTCCTTTTTGAAGAAATTCGAGTCATAGGTAGGTGAAAAAACAGAAGCAGGCAGGGAGTTCCAGAGTTTATCAGAGAAAGGGATGAATAACTGAGAACACTAGTTAACTCTTGCATTAGAGAGGTGGACAGAATAGGGGTAAGAGAAAGAAGAAAGTCGTGTGTAGCGAGGCCGGGGGAGGAGGGGAGGCAAACAGTCAGCAAGATCAGAAGACCAGTTAGCATGAAAATAGCAGTAGAAGACAGCTAGAGATGCAACATTGCGGTGATGAGAGAGAGGCAATCATTTAGAGTAGATGAGTTGATGAGACGAAAAGCTTTTGATTTTACCCTGTCTAGAAGAGTGGAACCCCCCCATACATGTGAAGCATACTCCATACATGGACGGATAAGGCCCTTGTACAGAGATAGCAGCTGTGGGGGTGAGAAAAACTGGCGGAGACCTCACAGAACACCTAACTTCATAAAAACTGTTTTAGCTAAAGATGGGATGTGAAGTTTCCAGTTCAGATTATAAGTAAAGGACAGACCGAGGATAATCAGTGTAGAAGAGGGGGACAGCTGAGTGTCATTGAAGAGGAAGGGATAGTTGTCTGGAAGGTTATGTCGAGTTGATAGATGGAGGAATTGAGTTTTTGAGGCATAAAACAATACCAAGTTTGCTTTGCCCCAATCACAAATTTTAGAAAGATCAGAAGGCAGGCGTTTTGTGGCTTCCCTGCATGAAATGTTTAATTCCTGAAGATTGGACGTCTATGAAAATACGTGGAAAAGTGCAGGTTGGTATCTTCAGCGTAGAAGTGGATAGGACAAGAAGTTTGGTTTAGAAGATCATTGATGAATAATAAGAGAGTGGGTGACAGGACAGAACCCTGAGGAAAACCACTGTTAATAGATTTAGAAGAGGGGTGACAGTCTACCACAGCAGCAATAGAACGGTCAGAAAGGAAACTTGAGATGAAGCTACAGAGAGAAGGATAGAAGCTGTACGAGCGTAGTTTGGAAATCAGTGCTTTGTACCAGATTGTATCAAAAGCTTTTGATATGTCCAAATCAACAGCAAAAGTTTCACCAAAATCTCTAAAAGAGGACGACCTAGACTCCATAAGGAAAGCCAGAAGATCACCAGCAGAGCGGCCTTGACGGAACCCATACTGGCGATCAGAAAGAAGGTTGTGAAGTGATAGATGTTTAAGAATCTTCCTGTTGAGGATAGATTCAAAAACTTTAGATAGGCAGTAAATTAAAGCAATAGGACGGTAGTTTTAGGGATTAGAACGGTCACCCTTTTTAGGAACAGGCTGAATGTAGGCATACTTCAAGCAAGAAGGAAAGGTAGATGTTGACAGACAGAGTTGAAAGAGTTTGACTACACAAGGTGGAAGCACGGAGGCACAGTCTCAGAGAACAATAGGAGGTACCCCATGAGATCCATAAGCCTTCTGAGGATTTAGGCCAGCGAGGGCATGGAAAACATTATTGCGAAGAATTTTAATATGTAGCATGAAGTAGTCAGAGGGTGGAGGAGAGGGAAAAAAAAACACAGAATCGTCCAAGGGAGAGTTTTTAGCAAAGGTTCGAGCGAAGAGTTCAGCTTTAGAAATAGATGTGATAGCAGTGGTGCCATCTGGTTGAAATAAAGGAGGGAAAGAAGAAGTAAAGTTATTGAAGATATTTTTGGCTAGATGCCAGAAGTCACGAGGGGAGTTAGATCTTGAAAGATTTTGACACTTTCTGTTAATGAAGGAGTTTTTAGCTTGTTGGAGAACAGACTTGGCATGGTTCCAGGCAGAAATATAAAGCACTCTATCACCTTTGTTACGCTTTCAACACGCAGAGACGGGTCTCTGACATAGAAGCAGTAGTCATCTCAAGGAAAATCAACATGATACCTCCTCAGCTCCCTCCAGTTAGCAGAGGTAAAATGCCAGAGGCAGTATGGGGGTCTTGAAGAGAAATTGGAGCGATAGGACAAGATACAGATATGAGGCTGTGATGGGAGGAACCCAACGGAGAAGGTAGGGTACAGCATAAACAGAAAGATTAGAGGTTAGGAAAAGGTCAAGAATGTTGGGCGTATCTCCAAGACGGTCAGGAAATATGAATAAGGTGTCTATGTCTATGTCGTGGAGGATAGTAAAGTTAAAGGCTAGTTCTCTAGGATGGTCAATGAAGGGAGAGAAAAGTGGGAGTGTTGTGTTGCATGCTCCCAGTCTGTCTCCGTCAAAGGCTGTTTGGAGACTTATTACCAATAAACCTTCCTCCCCCAGACTTATTGCTGAAGCTACTGCTATAGCATGGACTTCTCGACAAACTGGCACCTGCTGCGTCTTCACACAAAATATCACCGGCCCCGCTAGACATACCACCAGTCCACCGAGGCACAGGCAGATACACCAACACGTGGTTATCCCCCCATGTAGCTGCCGCTTTCTTAAACGTTTTCTCCCGGAGCAGCGGTACCAACTCTTTTTCGGCCATATTTACATTACCATGAACTCCTTTAGCTTATGGAAGGAGGTAACATGTTGGCTCCACTTCTCAAATACCTCCTCGAGGTAGCGAGCACAATCAAGATACAAGTCACTGAGCTATTTTCTTCTCTCTGCGTAACTTTAGCTTACAAGCTTTGGGCCGTAACTCGTAGGCTCTCACGATGTCAGCCTTGAGCTCCTCATAATCCTCCAAATCTTTTACTGACATCCTTTCATAAACCTCCAGAGCGTTGGCAACAAGGCCAACTCATCGCTTCTGAGGACAATCAAATTTGGATGCCTTCTTATCAAATCTCCAGAGCCATTCCACCACTTTCTGTTCATCAAACTCGGGTATGAACTTCAACTGTATCTTCCATTACTCCTTCGTCTCTCTTCAAGCCATGAGATGAATTAACTTCTATCCGAGTCTTCTCCAACTCAAATATATTCTTTTCAGCCTCCTCCCTCTTGGCCTCAAGCACCTTGGCTTCTCTAATCTCTCCAGCCTTTAACCTCCTTGCTTTGGCTTCGGCTTCCAACTCAAGCCTTCTCATTTTTCTCTCCATTTCTGCCTCCAATCCATTCTCCTCATCTCCAGCTTAAATCTCAACTCCTCAGACATTCCTTCTGTCTGGGAGAATCACCAACACTGTGGGCAGGACTAACATGGCCTTCAGCACTACTTGTGGGGCAAGTTGTCAAATCTACACTACCACTTCTAGCAGAGGCAGGAGACTCAGATCATGAGACATTCCTCTCAATGGCGTGAGCTGAATGCAGGTACTCATGATCCTGGCGAGGTCGCCAATTCCTGATACGATAAAAAAAATCCTGCCCCTCTCACAGCAGCCCTTATCTCGGCTCGTTTCCCCAAGTCACCACCTATGTAACTTAGTGCATTGCGTAGTACGGGTTACAAAGTCCATTTTGGACTCTTGCACCCTTTACACAGACAGTCATAAAACCAGGTTCTACTCCCCTTTTCGGCTGCCACTACTTGGGATCAGCCTCCCTATAGTGCCACTTCTACACAGTGTGGTATGAGGCTAAGATTCACCTCCACGATGTCCTTCTGGCCTCATGTTGCGAACTACATAAATGAGGTAGTCAGCCTGTTTTACCCGCCCATTGCCCAACAAAGTATTACCCTCCTGCAGATTAGTGTTGTTTACAGCCTCCTTGAAGGCAGACTTCAACAGGGTATGAGGAGCGAGTAAAGTTACACTACACAGCAATGTACCTATAATTCTCTACGTCCAGACCCTTTTAAAGAACCTTGGATCTGAGTTGCATTAAACAGCACAGTAAATACACATATAAGCTACCCACACTACTAGATGAGTCTAATGACCGCTCAAAGACACACAAAATACTCGGCCTGTACAAGTACAGAACAACCGAGGAGTCGCTGTGGAAAGTATCTCTTTACTTACAAAGCACTACAATCACAGAGGGACTCTGGGAAACACTTATCTCTCATCTAACTTCAGCAGGGGTTTATTGCTATATTAGGCAAATAATATTTAAATCTAATCGTCCTCTAAAAGGTAAACGACCATATTATTAAATTCCCCCTTCCCCTTCCTGTCCTCTTACTCTTCCCTGAGCCATGTGTGGTATTATTAATCTCCCTCATCCCCACGGGTGTGTTTAAAAATGTGGAGACGAGGGACGGATGGAGTAGAAAAAGTGTTGACTTGGCATGGTGAGAGACAAGACACCTTCATCTTCCCTTTATATATTTTTGGAAACAATACACTTATTGATTTGTTTTAATTGAAGGTAATGCGTTTATAAACGTGAAAAAAAAATATGAACGATGTAACATTTCATACTTTGCTTAGATAGATATGTTTGTAATGTTTCTGGAGACGCTGGTGTTCCCATGTAAATATACATTGCTGCGGTGCGGCCTCCCGCTGCTGGTATGAGTTCCCATAGAGAGAGAGAGAGAGAGAGAGAGAGAGAGAGAGAGAGAGAGAGAGAGAGAGAGAGAGAGAGAGAAATGGTATGAGATGAGAATGGTATTTTCTTAGGTACTACACACACACACACACACACACACACACACACAATATGCCATCTAGAGACGTAAACGTGATCACACCTCGATCTTGCCTGGAGAGAGAGAGATAGAGAGAGAGAGAGAGAGAGAGAGAGAGAGAGAGAGAGAGAGAGCGACTGTAAGGAACATCATACAAGACAACACTGCCTCCTAAGTAAAACACTCCATGACTAATTTTAGTGCTTCTGGGTGGCTCAGTTTCGCTGTCTCGGCGCTACACTCCCCAGGGAAGGAAGGGAGGGGAGATGGATGGCGCTGCCAGAAGTACGATACCTTCCATGATTTCTTCCCCCTTCTCTCTCTCTCTCTCTCTCTCTCTCTCTCTCTCAGTGAACAGACGTGTTGAGTGAGCAGTGACCTGACGCTATAGCTGGCTAGTGTAGACATGGTGCCTCCTGTTGCTGAGTCGTTTGGTTGTGTTTATTCTCCTGTTCTCGAGGCCTTCGTTGCGGAGGTTTCAGAGATGGAGGCTGAGTTCCATCGAAGGATTTTGGAGGTGCAGGTTGATTTTCGTGAGAGGATCTCAGACCTGCAGGCTGAGTTCTCTGAGAGGATCTCAGCTCCTCTGGGAAAATCGTGGCCCACCATCATCTTACCTAGTAAGGCGACGGAGGAGCAGTGATCGGTTGTGTGCATGGGCGCCAAGAGGCAGAGGGTTCTCAGGGCTCCTTGCGTGGAAACGAAGAATCCTTTCAGTGTGCTGGAGGGAGTGAAGGAGGAGGAGGTAGACGTCGTGGGAGGAGACAAGGCGCAGTTACCCTGCCCCAAGGTAGAGTGCTTGTGTTTGGTGATAGTCAGGTTAGGCACTTAGATAGTTTGTTTTGTGCCAGAGACAGGAAACGTAGGTCGAAGGTGTGTTTGCCGGGTGCTGGAATTGGGAAGGTAGCAGACACAGTAGCATGAAAGCTAGCAGGCTAGACATGTGCTTGGAAAATGATGAAACCAAGCCCATTGTTTTTCTCAGCGCGGGAGGGAATGACCTTGGTAAGGTCAGGAGTGAGGAAATGTTTGGGAGGTTTCGACATGCTTTGGATAGGATTAGGGACAAGGGAAGGATCCCTGTGGTATGTGGTGTCTTGCCGAGGAGGGGAGTTGGTGCTGAGTGGCTGTCCAGGGATATTACAGTGAATCGCAGGCTCACAAATCTTTATAAGAGTAATGGATGGACGTTCATCGACAACTGGGACCTCTTCTATGGTAGGGACGCCTTGTACGCCAGAGATGGAATGCATTTATCACGCCAGGGTGTTCGGGTTTTGGCCAGAACACTCGAGCGGGAGGTAACTGCACTCCAGCACTTTTTTCGTTAGTCAGGAGAGAAGAAGGGGTTGTGAGGTCGAAATGGACAAATTAGCTAAATCTAGAAAGGTAACTAGCTCAGAGCAGGTGAGAAATAGCTTAAGTGTGCACTACACAAATTGTAGAAGTATTTTGAATAAAACAGACTTGCTAAAAGGAATGGCGTGTGTAGAGAACCTTGACATCATTGCTTTAAGAGAAACTTGATTAGATATGTCAGGAAAAGTATTTAATCCAGAAGTTAAGATAGATGGTTATACACTATACACGTTAGGGACACATTTCAGTGTTGTATTAACAGTAGAACTAAAACAGATAGCAAAATAGAGTTGATATCGGTAGATATTAAGGAAGGATCACAGTCAGTAGTACTGGGAGTAGTGTACAGGCCACCGAACAGTACAAAGGAAATTAACGCTTCACCATTGCAGGAAATAAATAAAGCAGAAAGGTATAGTCAGGTATGTGTGGTAGGAAATTTTAACTGGAGCCTGATGATAAGTAACAGGGAAGCAGAGGAATTTCTTAAGGTTATTCAGGATATTTTTTTTTTTTTTAACAAGTCACGCAAGTAGAGGTTGGAGGACAGTGACCTTCGGGAAATTAGGTACAGATTATAATGGGAAGAAATTTTTAGAAGCAAAAACACTAGTAAAATACCTGACTTTAGGAGAGCAGATTTTGAGGAATTAAAAATGTACCTCCAAGAAGTTGACTGGCAACGGATGCAGGGTGAGGTCAGGTCCGAGACGGAGTTGAAAGAGATAAGGCAGGATGAGAGAGGTGAAGGGAGGTGTGATGGTGTAGGGCAAGACGAGGAAAGAAGTATCCGGAAGGGATGGAGGAGGGAGAGAGGGGGAGATATGTGTGAGTATGTTGGAGGGTCAGGTCATGCTGAGATGGGAGAGGTGAGGTCGAGGCGAGTAGATGAGGGAGTGGAGAGGATGGAAGGGGCCGAGATGAGGGGATTAAATGAACTAAATGTTCGCATAAAATATTTCGTATTTCGTATCAAATATGAATCGTATAAATATTTTGTATATAAACTGCATACAGGACAGTCAGCAGACATCCCGTATAGAGCAATACGATCACAAAAAAATTACCCTAAATGGATGACTGTTAGGTTAAAACACTATATAGGGCGGAAGAGAAGTATATATATATATATATATATATATATATATATATATATATATATATATATATATATATATATATATATATATATATATATATATATATATATATATATATATATATATATATATATATATATATATATATATATATATATATATATATATAAGATTAAAGACAGGGGAAGAGGTTTTAAGGTCACAACATAATGAATTAGAACAGTCAGGTGGTTAACGAGAAATCTAAAACCAATTATGAATTAAAGATAGCCAGCCACACGAAGATGGACCCCAAGGGATTTTATCTGGTATATAGGACGAAGAATAAGGAAACTATAGGTTCATTAAAGGTAGAAGATGGGGAGCTGTTTAGTTCCGGGGAAGAGATTGGTAAAATTCTGAATGAGTATTTTTTAACTGTCTTCACCCAGGAAAATATGCAGGATATGCCAAATAGTGAGCAAATGTTTAGAACAGATGAGAATGAGAAGCTGACAGACATTATCGTAATTAAGGAGATAGTGGAACAGGATATAGGCTAAAAAAAAGTTCAAGACACCAGGACCAGATGAAATATATCACAGAGTACTTAAGAAATGCAAAGAGGTGATTTATTACTGTGCCGTTAGAATCTGTCTTTAGGAAATCACTTGAGTCAGGTGAGGTAGCAGTAATGTGGAGGCAGGCTAATGTAGTACCCATCTTTAAGAAAGGATATTAAACTTTAGCGTCTAATTATATACTTTTTTTTTTTTTTATGTAGGAAGGACACTGGCCAAGGGCAACAAAAATGCAATAAAATAAAATGCCCACTGAAATGCCAGTCCCATAAAAGGGTCAAAGCAGTGGTCAAAAATTGATGAATAAGTGTCTTGAAACCTCCCTCTTGAAGGAATTCAAGTCATAGGAAGGTGGAAATACAGAAGCAGGCAGGGAGTTCCAGAGTTTACCAGAGAAAGGGATGAATGATTGAGAATACTGGTTAACTCTTGGGTTAGAGAGGTGGACAGAATAGGGGTGAGAGAAAGAAGAAATTTTTGTGCAGCGAGGCCGCGGGAGGAGGGGAGGCATTCAGTCAGCAAGATCAGAAGAGCAGTTAGCATGCATATAGCGGTAGAAGACAGCTAGATATACAACTTTGCGGCGGTGAGAGAGAAGCTGAAGACAGTCAGTTAGAGGAGAGGAGTTGATGAGGCGAAAAGCTTTTGATCCCACCCTGTCTAGAAGAGCACTATGAGTGAAATCCCCCCAGACATGTGAAGCATACTCCATACATGGACGGATAAGGCCCTTGTACAGAATTAGCAGCCGGGGGGGGTGAGAAAAACTGGCGGAAGACGTCTCAGAACACCTAACTTCATAGAAGCTTTTTTTTTAGCTAGAGATGAGATGTGAAGTTTCCAGTTCAGATTATAAGTAAAGGACAGATCGAGGATGTTCAGTGTAGAAGAGGAGGACAGTTGAGTGTCATTCAAGAAGAGGGGATAGTTGTCTGGAAGGTTGTGTCGAGTTGATAGATGGAGGAATTGAGTTTTTGAGGCATCGAACAATACCAAGTTTGCTCTGCCCCAATCAGAAATTTTAGAAAGGTCAGAAGTCAAGCGTTCTGTGGCTTCCCTGCGTGAAATTTTTACCTCCTGAAGAGAGAAGGATAGAAACCGTAGGAGGGTAGTTTGGAAATCAAAGCTTTGTGCCAGACTCTATCAAAACCTTTTGATATGTCTAAGGCAACAGCAAAAGTTTCACCAAAATTTCTAAAAGAGGATGACCAAGACTCATTAAGAAAAACCAGAAGATCACCAGTAGAGCGGCCTTGACGGAACCCATATTGGCAATCAGATAGAAGTGATAGATGTTTAAGAATCTTCCTGTTAAGGATAGATTGAAAAACTTTAGATAGACAGGAAATTAAAGCAATAGGACGGTGGTTTGAGGGATTAGAACGGTCATCCTTTTTAGGAGCAGGTTGAATGTAGGCAAACTTCCAGCAAGAAGGGAAGGTAGATGTTGACAGACAGAGCTGAAAGAGTTTGACTAGGAGGGACCCCATCAGGTCCATAAGCTTTCCGAGGGTTTAGGCCAGCGAGGGCATGGAAAACATCATTGCGAAGAACTTTAATAGGTGGAATGAAGTAGTCAGTGGGTGGAGGAGAGGGAGGAACAAGCCCAGAATCATCGAAAGGTTTGAGCGAAGAGTTCAGCTTTAGAAATAGATGTGATAGCAGTGGTGCCATCTGGTTGAAATAGAGGAGGGATAGAAGAAGCAAAGTTATTGGAGATATTTTTGGCTAGATGCCAGAAGTCACGAGGGGAGTTAGATCTTGAAAGGTTTTGATATTTTCTGTTAATGAAGGAGTTTTTGGCTAGTTGGAGAACAGACTTGGCATGGTTCCGGGCAGAAATATAAAGTGCATGAGATTCTGGTTATGGAAGGCTTAAGTACCTCTTGTGGGCCACCTCTCTATCATGTATAGCACGAAAACAAGCTGTGTTAAACCAAGGTTTAGAAGGTTTAGGATGAGAAAAAGAGTGAGGAATGTACGCCTCCATGCCAGACACTATCACCTTTGTTATGCGCTCAGCACACAAAGACGGGTCTCTCACACAGAAGCAGTAGTCATTCCAAGGAAAATCAGCAGAATAGCTCCTCAGGTTCCCCCAAATAGCAGAGGCAAAACGCCAGAGGCACCTTCGCTTAGGGGGTCCTGAGGAGGGATTGAAGCGATAGGACAATATAAAGATATGAGATTGTGATCGAGGAGCCCAACGGAGAAGAATGGGTGGCAGCATAAGCAGAAGGATTAGAGGTCAGGAAAAGGTCAAGAATGTTGGGCGTATCTCCAAGACGGTCAGGAATACGAGTAGGGTGTTGAACCAATTGCTCTAGGTCATGGAGGATAGCAAAGTTGTAGGTTAGTTCACCAGGATAGTCAGTGAAGGGAGAGGAAAGCCAAAGCTGGTGGTGAACACTGAAGTCTCCAAGAATGGAGATCTGTGCAAAATGTCAAGTCAGAATGTGCTCCACTCTGGAAGTTAAGTAGTCAAAGAATTTCTTATAGTCAGAGGATTTAGGTGAGAGGTATACAGCACAGATAAATTTAGTATGAGAGTGACTCTGTAGTCGTAGCCAGATGGTGGAAAACTCGGAAGATTCAAGAGTGTGGGCAGAAGAGCAGGTTAAGTCATTGCGCACATAAACGCAGCATCCAGCTTTGGGTCGAAAATGAGGATAGAGAAAGTAGGAGGGAACAGAAAATGGGCTATTGTCAGTTGCCTCAAACACCCGAGTTTCAGTGAGGAAAAAAAAGATGAGGTTTAGAAGAGGAGAGGTGGTGTTCTACAGATTGAAAATTAGATCTTAGACCGCGAATGTTGCAGAAGTTAATGAAGAAAAAGTTGAGGAGGGTGTCAATACACTTAGGGTCGTCGACAGAAAGGCAGTCCGACCTGGGGGCATTTATGGTCCCCCCCCCCCGAATGGGAATCCGAGGCTGGTGTAGGAGTCGCCATGATGATTTTATTTTTTTTTTGAGTGAAGGATGTGTGTGTTATTAGGTGCTTGTAGTTTTGTGTGGAGGAAGAGAGTTGTCTTTAGAGGGCAGGCTGTGACTGCCCCCTTGTGTTGTGAGACACAAAGGGAAACGTTCAGTGAGGTCACAGCTGGGTTTAATGATAAGTTCACAGCACCCCCTGAACAGTACTCAATGGGAGTAATTATCGTTTCGGCAGGTGTTTACTGCCTCCTCCTCTGTTTTAGGTAAAATAATGAAGTCAATGATAGCAAAGAACGTTAGGGAGCATTTAGACAAACATAACTTGATAAATCAGTCACACCTTGGCTTCACGAAGGGGAAGTCTTGACTGACGAACTTATTAAGATTTTACAGTAAATTGTACGGGGCAATAGAATGATGAAAGTTATGGCATCTTATATCTAGACTTTAGTAAACCGTTTGACAAGGAACCCCATCAGAGGCTCCCAAGAAAGGTTAGGGCACACGGGATAGATGGGAAGGTGTTAGGCTGCATAAGGTCATGGCTAAGCGACATGTGAAAGAAAGTTGTAATAAACGGCTCTAAATCCGAATGAGGCCATGTAATTAGTGGGGTACCACTGGGATCAGTATTAGGGACATTGTTGTTTTTAATATATATCATTGACTTGGTTAGTGGAATTAGTAGATATGTTAGTAAATTTGCGGATGACATAAAGATAGGTAGATTAATTAGGTCAGAATTGGATGCTATCGCCTTGCAGGCAGATTTAGATAGGATGAATGAATGGACGGACAGATGGCAAATGCAGTTCAACGTCAACAAGTGCAAAGTATTTAGCGTAGGTATAGAAAACCTACACAGTATGTGCACAATAAACAACGAAATTTTGGTAGGTTCAGGGTACGAAAAATATTTAGGAGTTATGGTTACCTCTGAACTCGATCTAGGAAAGCAATGCTTTCCTAGATCGTATTGCAGTCAAGTGAAAATAAATGTCTAATCCTGACAAAACTGGTTCATAGTAGGAGTAATGAAACAACCTTGAATTTTCTATTAATTATATTATAAACATAGATAAAAGTGAATAATGGTGTTTCTTTGCGTTACCATCTTCAATCCTCGTAGTGGATTACCACTGCGATTACCAAATAGCCGACAGTGTGTGTGTGTGTGTGTGTGTGTGTGTGTGTGTGTGTCAGGATTTTGTTATTTGTACTCTTCTGGCAGGGTCGTACATCGTCAGCAGCTTTCTGAAAAAAAAGTAATTTGTAAAATAATAACAATGATGATGATAATAATAATAATAATAATAATAATAATAATAATAATAATAATAATAATAATAATAATAGTAGTAGTAGTAGTAGTAATAATAGCAATAATAATAATAAAAATAATAATAATAATAATAATAATAATAATAATAATAATAATAATAATAATAACATTAAATAAATATATAAATAAATGAATAAATCAATAAAAAAAAAAATAATAATCATTATTCTCAAACACCCACAATAATTAGATAAAGTTCAACCTGTATCAGTCTAATTTCGCAGTTATTTTATTCATTGTAGGATTTTTGTCATAGATGATAAAAATATCAACTCACCTTGTTAATCAAATTCCAACAAATCGTTGTTTGCATCTAGTTCCGTATCGTTCTCATTGCATGGTAATGGTGGTAATCTTGTAGTAATCTGTCTCTCCTGGTGCGAAACTAGTTCCTTAATGTAGGGGCATTTTACTGTATCGATGAAAGCTAACAAATGTTTAGGGCTTGCCAACTTTCCAGCTTTCAAGATGATGGGTGGATCACATTTTTGTGGGAGTGCTGTTAGACTAAGGTCGAACAGATTCTGAGAGAAGTTGCTTCTACCAGGCATTTACCTCTCTCTCTCTCTCTCTCTCTCTCTCTCTCTCTCTCTCTCTCTCTCTCTCTCTCTCTCTCTCTCTCTCTCTCTCTCTCTCTCTCTCTCTCTCTCTCTCTCTCTCTCAATCGTCACACAGGAGCAGCATTTCGTTAATTCGGGACGTGATGGACATGTCGGAAGGCATTTTCAAATTTCACACCTTAAGTTAAAGTACACAGAAGCATGTATAGAGTTCCAGAGTTTACCAAAATCAGGGATAAATGATTGAGGGTACTGGTTAAATCTTGCATTAGAGAGGTGGAAACAATAGGGATGACAGAAAGAAGATTTTTTTTTTTTTTTTGCTGCAAGGAAACGGGAGGAGGAAAAACATGCGGTCAGCAAGATCAGAAGAGCAGTTAGCATGTAAATAGCGGTAGAATATAGCAAAAAATGCAACATTGCAGCAATGAGAAAGAGGCTGAAGACAGTCAAAGGAAAGGAAATGATAAGACGAAAAGCTTTTGATTCCACACTTTCTTAAAAAGCAATATAAGTATTATCCCCATACATGTGAAGCATATCCCACATATATATATATATATATATATATATATATATATATATATATATATATATATATATATATATATATATATATATATATATATATATATATATATATATATATATATATATATATATATATATATATATATATATATATATATATATATATATATATAATTTTTTTTTAGAGGGTCACTGTCCAATAGAAACAAAAAAAAAAAAAAATCCCACTGAGGTGCCAGTCACAAAAGAGATGTCAAAAGAATCATCAAAACTTGAAGGCTAAGTGTCTCCAAACATCCCTCTTGAAAGACTTCAATTCATGGGCATGATAAGGCCCCTGTACACTGTTAGGAGATGGAAGGGGTGAGAAAAACTGGCGGAGACAATTCAGAACGTCCAACTTCACAAAAACTGTTATAGCTGGAGATGATAGGTGAAGTTTGCAGTTTAGATTATAAGTAAGTGTGACAGACAAAAGAAGAAGGGAGAATGCTAGTGTCATTGAAGAAGAGGGCATAGTTATCTGGAAAGTTGTATCGAGTTTATAGATGGATGAATTGCGTTTTTGAGGCTATGAACAATAACAAGTTTGCTGTGCTCCAGTCAGAAATTTTAGAGAAAACAGAAGTCAAGCATTCTGCTGATTCCCTGTGTGAACTGTTAACTTCCTTAAGGGTTGGACGTGTGTGAGAAGACGTGGAAAAGTGCGGGGTGGTATCATCAGACCAAGAGTAGATAGGACAGGATCATTGAAGAATAATAAGCGAGTGGGTGACAAGACAGAACCTTGAGGAAGACCGCTGTTAATAGATTTAGGAGAACAGTGACCGTCTGTTACAGCAGCAATAGATCGGTCAGAAAGGAAACTTGAGATGAAGTTACAGAGAGAAGGATAGAAGCCGTAGGAAGATAGTTTGGAAATCAGAGCCTTGTGCTAGGCTCTATCAAAAGGTTTTGATATTTCTAAGGCAACAGCAAAAGTTTCACAAAATCTTTAAAAGAGGATGACCAAGACTCAGTAAGGAAAGCCAGAAGATCAATAGTAGAGCGGCCTCGACGGAAACCATATTGGCGATCAGAGAGAGAAGGTTGGGAAGTGGTAGGTGTTTAATAATCATCCTGTTGAAGATAGATATAAGGACTTTAGAGAGGCAAGAAATTAAAACAACAGGACAGGAGTTTCCTTCCAGCCAGAAAAAAAGTTAGATGGTGATAAAGTTGGAAGAGTTTGACTGCGCAAAGTGAAAGCATAAAGGCACAGTTTCGGGAAACAATAGATCCCATCAGATCCATAAGCCTTCCAAGGATTAAGGCTAGCGAGGGTATGGAAAATATCACGTCGAAGGATCTTAATAAGTGTAGCATGAAGTAGTCAGAATATGAAGGAAAGGGAGGAATGAGCCCTGAATCATCCAAGATAGAGTTTTTAGTAAAGGTTTGTGCGAAGGGCTCACCTTTAGAAATAGCTGAGATGGCAGTGGTGTCATCAGGTTGAAATAAAGGATGCAGAAGCAAAGTTATTGAAGATGTCCTTACTGAGTCTTGGTCATCCTCTTTTAAAGATTTTGTGAAACTTTTGCTGTTGCCTTAGAAATATCAAAACCTTTTGATAGAGCCTGGCACAAGGCTCTGATTTCCAAACTACCTACTACTACTACTACCTACGGCTTCTATCCTTCTCTCTGTAACTTCATCTCAAGTTTCCTTTCTGACCGATCTACTGCTGCTGTAACAGACGGTCACTGTTCTCCTAAATCTATTAACAGCGGTCTTCCTCAAGGTGCCAGGTGAAGTAAAAACTGCCTTTTACTTTTGGCAGGCCTTTTGACATTTAAACATAATGCCATTTTATCCTTCTACGTTTCTTCGAACTATTGCTTTGTTTCCCTGTATTCTTCTGTATTAAAAAAAAAATAATAAAATCTATATTGAACAGGACTATTCTTATGTATCTGTCACTCTACAAACCAATGTCTGATCCTATGGGTTAGCCGTGGAAGCTTTAATGGGATTATAAGACGAGAAGGAGTAACGGTCTTCAGAGTTTTCATTTGTATATGCTACAACATACAAAATGTACAGAGATACGTATAATGGTTAGAGAAACTCCCGATGCTGGTGTGAATCAAGTCTCTAGAACACTCACTCAGGTCGTAACTTTATAGTGTAAGGAAACTCCATACCTGGATATATATATATATATATATATATATATATATATATATATATATATATATATATATATATATATATATATATATATATATATATATATATATATATATATTCGAAGTAACATGCCCTTTTTTCTTTTTTTTTGGGGGGGTGCGCCTTAGCCTATTGAAAAAAGAAAAAAAAAAGTTTGCCTGTAAGATACCTTTTCCTGCATAATATGTGGGTGGAAATCGAGTCCCTAGAACAAAGTGATAACACCGGAAGTCTGGAACGTGCCCGTCTTTGTAGCAGAAGTGAGGATCTTCCTTGGCCTCTACACGTACTATAATAGTGTAGGAAAGAAGTTTAAGATGATTGCCACTCCGCTCTTTGCCGCTCGTACTATGGTAGGTTTGAAAAGAACCTTGAGATGATTGCCGCTCCGCTCTTTCAGCTAAGCAAGAGGGCACGTTTCACCTGGGACAAGTTGTGCCAGTGGATCTGTGAGAACTTAAAGCAGGCTGTAGAGGACGCATGCGTGTTACTTGAATCACCCCGAGCGTTCTAAATAGCAGTGCGGATTGGGCAGCCAGTGATGGCCATGACCAAGGAAGAGCATACTGTACTGCGTATTTTAGCACCATGTTCAGCAGTTCTGTAGGCAACTATTGCGTTTTTATTTCTATTTATTTATTTATTTATTTTAAGTAAGAGGGTCACTGGCCAAGGAAAACAAAAAAGAGAAAAAAAATCCCACTGAGGTGCCAGTCCCAAAAGAGATGTCAAAATAATCACCGAAAATTGAAATATAAGTGTCTTGAAACGTCCCTCTTGAAATAGTTCAAGTCATAAGGAGGGAATACAGACAGGGAGTTCCAGAGTTTACCAAGGAAAGAGACGAATGACTGAGAGTACTGGTTAACTCTAGCATTAAAAAGGTGGACAGAATCAGGATGAGAAAAAGAATAAGTTGAGTGCAGCGAGGCCGCAAGGGGAGGAGAGGCTTCAGTTAGCAAAATCAGAAGAGCAGTGAAAACAGCGGTAGAAGATAGCAAGAGATACAATACTGTGACGATGAGAAAGAGGCTGTAACTGAGTTACAGGAGAGGAGTTAATAAGACGAAAAACTTTTATTTCCACCCTGTCTAAAATAGCGGTATGAGTGGAACACCCCCAAACATGTGAAGCCTTTTCCATACATGAACGGATAAGGCCCCTGTAAAGAGTTAACAGCTGGAAGGGTGAGAAAAACTGGCGGAGATGTCTCATACGCCTAACTTCATAGAAGCGGTTTTAGCTATAGATGAGATGTTAAGTTTCCAGTTTAGATTATAAGTAAAGGGCGTACCGAGGATGTTCAGTGTGTAAAAGAGGGACTTTGAAGAAGAGGGAATAATTATCTGGAAGGTTGTGGGGAGTTGATAGATGGAGGAATTGAGTTTTTGAGGCATTAAACAATACAAAGTTTGCTCTCCCCCAATCAGAAATTTTAGAGAGATCCGAAGTCAGGCGTTCTGTGGCTTCCCTGCGTGATTTGTTTACTTCCTGAAGGTTTGGACATCTACGAAAAGACGTCAAAAGTGTAGGATGGTATCATCAGCAGAGGAATGGATACGACAAGAAGGATTAGAAGATCATTGACAAATAATAACAAGAGAGTGGGTGACAGGACAGAATCCTGAGGAACACCACTTTTAATAAACTTAGAAAAACAAAGCAATAGTATGTCCAATATATAAGAAAGGCAGTAAAACAGATTGTGCAAATTATAGAGGTATATCCCTGTTATCTCATGTTGGAAAATTGTATGAAAGAATAGTTGAGAAAAGATTAAGAACCTGTGTCGAGGAGAAACTAGGAATATGGCAGTATGGTTTCAGGCCCAATAGGAGCACGACAGATCTAGTGTTCACTTTAAAGATGATAATGGAGAAGAGTTGGGAGTGGAGCATTGATAAATATGTGGCTTTTATAGATCTGGAAAAAGCCTTTGATAGAATTAGAAGAGATTGCTTGTGGAGAGTCTTACAACATCAAGACTACGGCATAAACTCTAAACTGATACGAGTAATTAAGAGTATATATAAGAACACGGAGAGCAGAGTCAAGAACAGAGAGCTGGAGAGTGAATGGTTTAGCATTAAGACAGGAGTAAGACAAGGGGGAGTGCTCTCTCCTTTGCTATTCATTATATACATGGACAGATGCCTGAAGGAAGTGTGTGTAAGGGAGGATAAAGAGATCACGCTGGCCCATGCAGACGATGTCGCTGTCGTGACAGGAAGCCAACAAGATCTTCAAGAGGCCATGACAAGATGGAATGATGTCTTAAATAGGGAAGGAATGAGAATGAACAAACAAAAAACAGAAATAATGAAAGTTGACAGAATAAAGGAGGAATGTAATATTTACATAGAAAACGTTAAACTGAAGCAGACCGACAAATTTTGTTATCTGGGAGTACTTTTCGACGAGGAAAACAGACAGAATATAGAAATTTTAAATAGAATACAGAAGTACAATGCAAATGTCAGTGCATTGTATCCCATACTTAAAGATAAGAATATTCCAACAAAAGCTAAAACCATAATATTTACAACAATACTAAGACCAGTACTTCTATATGGGTCAGAAACTTGGACACTGACAACAAGAACATCTTCACAAATACAAGCAGCAGAAATGAGAGTTCTGAGAATGATCCGAGGTGTGACCAGACTTGATAGAATTAGAAATGAAGAAACCAGAGAGAGATTAGGGATAACATCTGTACTGAAGATAATTGAAAAGAACAAATTGAGATGGTATGGACATGTCCAAAGAATGGAAGATACAAGATACGCAAGGAAGTTTCTGGAATGGGTTCCTCTAGGCAAGAGGCCGGTGGGACGACCTAGGAAGCGATGGATGCAGGGAGTTGAAGAAGCTACTGAACGAAGAGGAAGAAATCTACAAGAAATAACCAGAGATGAGGATTTCATGGATAGAGACCTTTGGAGAAGATTCGTAGAGGCCGGACACTGACAGGCATTGCCTACCTTGCGTCTGGTGAGAAAGGTGAGAAAAGAAAAACAAAGACCATCCCCCACATCAGCAATAAAACGGTCAGAAAGGAAACTTCAGATGAAGTTACAGAGAGAAGAATAGAAGCCGTAGGAGGGTATTTTGGGAATCAAGGCTTTGTGCCAGACTTCATCAAAGGCTTTCGATATGTCTAAAGCAAAGCAACTGTTTCCCCAAAATCTCTAAAAGAGAATAACCAAAGCTCAGTAAAGAAAAGCAGATTACCAGTAGATCTAGTAAATTAGTAGTAGATTACCAGTAGTAGAAGAATTTCCCTGTTGAGGAAAGATTCAAGAACTTTAGAGAAGCGGGAAATTAAAGTAATAGGATGGTAGTTTGAAGGATTAGAACGGTCACACTTTTTAGGAACAGGTTGAATGTAAGCAAACTTCCAGCAAGCAAGAAAAGTTGATAAAGAGAGTTGGAAGAGTTTGACTAGGTAAGTTGCAAGCACAGAGACAAAGTTTCGGAGAACAAGAAGAGGAACCCCATCAGATCCATAAGCCTTCCGAGGGTTTAGGCCAGCAAGGGCATATAAAACATCACTGCGAAGGATCTTAATGGGTATCATGAAGTAGTCGTATGATGGAGGAGGGAACATAAGAACATAAGAAATAAGGGACGCTACAAGAAGCCATCAGGCTTACACATGGTAGTCCCTGTATGAAATATACCTACCTATTTCCACCTATCATCCCCATCCATAAATCCGGGAAGAGCAGACCCTGAATCATCAAAGGTATAGTTCTAGCAAAGGTCTGAGGAAATATTTCAGGTTTAGAAATAGACGAGATGGCAGATGTCATCAGGTTGAAATAAAGGAGGAAAAGATGAAAAAGCAGTGTTATTGGATATGTTTCTGGCTAGGTGCCATGAATCTCAAAGGTAGTTAGATTTTGAAAGATTTTGACATTTTTTATTAATGAAGGAGCTTCTGGCTAGTTGGAGAACAAACTTGGCATGATTCCGGGCATAAATATAAAGTACATGAGATTCAGGTGATGGGAGGCTCAATTACCTTTTGAGCTCCACCTCTCGATCATGTATATAACGAAAACTGGCTGTGTTGAACCAAGGTTTGGAAGGTTTAGGGCAAGGGAAAAAAAAATGAGGAATGTACGCCTCTATGCCAGACACTATCACCTCTGTTATGCGCTCAACACAGGTGTGAATCTCTGACCTGGAAGCAGTAATCATTCTAATTAAAATCAGAATAATACCTGCTCAGGTCCCCTCAATTAGCAGAAGCAAAACGACAGAGGTACCTCCGCTTTGGGGGATCCTGAGAAAGGATTAAAGAAATAGGACATAATGCAGATATGAGGTTGTGATCGGAGGAGCACAACGGAGACAGCATAAACAGAAAGATTAGAGGTTAGGAAAAGATCAAGAAAGTTTGACACATCTCCAAGACAGTCAAGAATACGAGTAGGGTGTTGTACCAATTCATGGAGGATAGCAAAGTTAAAAGCTAGTTGACCAAGATGGTCAGTGAAGGGAGAGGATAGCCAAAGCTGGTAGTGAACATTGAAATCTGCAGGAACAGAGATCTCCGTTAAAGGAAAGAGAGTTAGAACGTGCTCCACTCTGGAAGGTAGGTAGTCAAAGAATTTCTTATAGTCAGAGGAGTTAGGTGAGAGGTATACAGCACAGATTAATTTAGTTTGAGAGCTACTTTGTAGGCGTAACCAGATGGCGGAAAATTCGGAAGATTCAAGAGCGTGGGCACGAGAGAAGGTTCAGTCGTTGCACACATAGACGCAACATCCAGCTGTGGAATGAAAATGAGGATAGAAAAAGTATGAGTGAACAGAAGAGGGGCTACTCTCTGTTGCCTCAGACTCCTGTGTTTCCAGAAAGAGACTTCTAGTGGCGGTGAAAAGCTTGGGCCATTTCAATTCCTATTTATACAAGGCTGAGTTCATCGTCAGGATGGGTCACGCCGTTTTGGCTGAAGACATTAAAGGAGCCAGCAAGGTGGGTGGACAAGCTAAAGGAACGTAACTACTACGCTGAGCACTGATCGGGACGGTTGGTTTTGTGGGATTTTTGTTGTATTTGCCTGAATTTTGTTGTGTCTATGTAATATCTGCTGTCTGTGAAGCCCACTGTGTCTACAGAATTCTCATTGTGACTGCAAGACTCCGGCTATGTGACGCCTGCAATATCTGCGATCTACACAGAATCTGTGTGACTTCCGCTGCCTTCATGTGGTTCATGGTGTAGGTTGTAAATTAAATGTACCCATATTATGACTAGATCGAATGAAGAGTGTGTGTACCTGATCGTTGTGCACGTAATTAGTCCATTTTCAGAAAAGTGATTCACGAAACAACAAATTTCTCGTAAATTATAAATGCACCAATGGACTTTTCCCTCCCTTCTAAGGATGTGTGTGTGTGAATGTGTGCACGTGCAAATGACGACTGCTAATGTGAATTTCAGACTCACCTGTCGTTCAAACTCGCCAAGCATACCAGTAAATGTCTTATTTTCTAGCTGACGTCCCCAGTCCATTTCCTCTGGCACGTTTATATGGAAGCTAAGTAAAGGAAGGGAAAATGTGAAAAATTAGAGATAAAAAAAATATTGACTTTAACTTAACAATTTGGAATAGTTTTAAAAAATGAGAAATGCGGTCTATGAAAAAAAGAATTAATATATGTGTGTTTGTGTGTGTGTGTGTGTGTGTGTGTATATATATATATATATATATATATATATATATATATATATATATATATATATATATATATATATATATATATATATATATATATATATATATATATATATATATATATATATATATATATATATATATATATATATATATATATATATATATATATATATATATATATATATATATATATTTATTTATTTATTTATTGCTACGCTTACCAGAAGTCGAGATGGCTAGCAACGATATCCATGACTTTCAGCATGATCCCAGTGAACTGGTAGGGCGCCTTATTAGACGAAAACGTTATGAAAGGCGGCCACTGGTAAAGAGAAGTGTTACATCAATTACTTGTTAAATACTGATGAGGGCTGAGTAGTTGGGAAATTGCCATGGGGGTCGCCCATCCTTATATGGCAAGCCATGACGGCCCCCATTTCATGGGGGGCCGTCATGGCTTGCCATGACGGCGACACTGACGGAGAAGAGGTGAGGGGGCGTGCGTCCTTATGCTTCGGCGACGATGGAATGACTAATGAATCAATGATGGTGGGCGGAAAATAATTGAGTGAAAAGGGGGTGGAGGGGGGGAGGGGAGGTGGGGGGGGACTGGCGGCCAGACGTGGAAGTCGTCCACGCACACGCGTGGTTAGGGGGACTCTGACGGCGTTGCCATGGAAGTCGCCTTTTCACTCACGTGAATCCTGGAGGGTGGGATGACTGAGTGTTACCATTGTGTGTTCCCTCCGACACCTCAGTACATTCCAAGGTTGCCACCGCTGGATGGTCAAGGTCGGGTGGAAGGGAATGGGGTGGGGTGGGGGGGGGGACCGCACGTGTCAGGAAAGTGGCAGGCGATGTCCGCCAGGTCCCATGCGGCCTTACGCCGCCAGGAGTCATGCAGGTTTTTTTTTTTTTGGGCGGGAACGGGAAGTTGAGGGCTTAGAATGAGCCGCCACGTGGGCGTCACGCGCTAGTTGCCCGCGCGGATCCTGGACAGTCTGGGTGGCGAGACTTGCCATCACGCGTTCCCTCCGACATCTCAATACATCCCCTATGGTCAAGGTCGTCGCGACAGCCTCACGAGGTTCCGTTACCTGTCCATCGTTTTTACCTGGAGGAAGCGTCTGTGACGGTCAGGGCGGAGTGGCGGCCTCTTCCACTTTCACCGACCGCCAGCGGCGTGGCTGACGTAATACTTATGCCGGATGGTCACCTTATTATTATTATTATTATTATTATTATTATTATTATTATTATTATTAGAAAGGTTATGCAGAGTCGATGGAACATTTTATTTTTTATTAGGACAAATACAGCTCATTGCTTATTAGGGCAAATACATCTCTTTCATTCAAAACATTTGCGAATTGAAGGCGAAGAGATCATCGTCATCGCTGTCAATGACGGGCGTAGTTTTAATAACTCTAGGAACCAGCTTCTTACGAGGGGCGGCTGGAGCAACGGGGAGTTTTGGTGTGCTGTCGTCCTCTGGCGTGTTAGGGGGAATATTCTTTTTTTTTCTGTTTTCCTGCGACTTCTTCACCTCCTGACCCTCTTTGCTGCCTACTGTCGACTCATCTGACCGTTGCGGCTGTGCTTCGGTCGGAGGTGGCATCAGCGACTCCTGAGGTGGTGGAATCGACTGCGATGTCGGCTGCTGCTGTTGTGACTCCTGTCCTGATGGAGCGTCAGGAGGTGGGCTGGCCGGCAGTGGCGACATGTCGTCATCACTAAAGATCAATTTCTTCTTTGCAGGTTCTGACATTTTCTCCACATTGACATCCTCATGGTCAGCACGGCTTCGCTTACCCCCAGCATCGCCCAGATAGATATCAAAGTGGAAAGAGATGCGTTCTGTAACAGACAAAAAAAAAAAAAAAAAAAAAAAAAAAAAAAAAAAAAAAAAAAAACGATGAGAACAATGGAAAAGTTTTTATTTCCCCTCCCACTCTCCCTCTTCTTATTCATTGGCAAACAACGTTAATGTAATTTACAATGGTGAAGATGTCAGATGCCGTGCAAGGTAATGGCGTACTCACCCGCAGTTCTCAAGATGAAACGTTTGTTAGCTTGCTCCATTCTTGGAGATGAGGCTTCGACGTCCGACTGGGTTGAGAGGTGATGGCGAAGTGACGCTTATCCGTCAGCAATTACCCCATATTGACCCCCTTTCCCACCCCCACCCCACCCCCCAATCTACCTTATTACCGCTTTACAGATGTTACGACATCTCGCCCGGCTGCCGGCTGGGCAAAACGTAGGCATGCAATGCGGCATATTACGAAATATTACGTATGCCATACGAGTAATTTTTTTGTCATTATATAGATATTGATGCTTTTTGAAGGTGGCGTGAATAATGCACATTGCACGTTTTAATGTATGCCAACTCAGTAGAAGGCAAAAGAACATGCAATAAATGCCACACACGAGGGAATTCAACCCCTGAAGTCGATAATTTAATGTGCTAATTTTCATATGTGGACAAGTTTGCATAAAATGATGTAAGACAGCGGAATTGTATTTGGGATGCAAGTTATAGCTATCGTAATAGCCTATGGTCTGACTTTGAAAATTAAGATAAACAGTAATCCAGTGGCCCATGGTCTTTGAGTCACTCAATGTATTTAGAATGAAAACGCATGGCTTCACCTGTTTTCTGGCAAGATTTATCAGATCTGTCACATGGCGATGATCGTGACAGCCTAAAAAATAAACTCGATCGCCCAAGATGCCTGCTAGACCGGCCTGTATTTCACGTGCATTCATGACGGATTATGCGCGGACAATGCAGCGAACGTGACGATAATGATCAATTTCTATGACGCCAGTAGTGTCGGCGAAAAACATTATGACGCGGTTGTGATTACGTCCCTTGGCAAACGACAGATTAATTCTTAGATTTCCTGATTTATCCAGAGGGATGGCATTGTGCACGTCCTCCGTCACAAAGTTAAAGAAACATACTGTCCGACCTTTATTGAATGCATCAAATGTTAGGGAATTACGCGTGTCCAATCCTAGTGACTCAAGGGTCGTGTAAAACAATTTTGACGCGTGATGCGGGAAAGAGCTGCGAACGTTATAAATGGTCGCCCCGTTCACGGTGATATGTACATGTGACAGATCGGCGTGTTGAAAATATAAACCATTATCAATTACGCCTTGTAAGCTGTCCATATCAACTATTGCCATGGTCAAATTTTGAGGTATGATTTGCGCGAAAGGTAATTCGGCAATCAAAGACGTTTGATTGGCGGCTAACACATACGTTTTATTGAGCGTTCTATTAAAAGTGTATTGCATTGGATTTCGAGTCAAGGAGTTATTTAACGATTCTAAGGCGGGCGGATGTGGCGTGACGCGGTCAACCCATAACTTAGCCATCTCGAGCTTAAATTTGAAACTGCTGGCATCTTGGTGTGAATTAAGAATCCATGTTTTGTTAGCCAATTCTAATCGAATTCTCACATCAACAGAGTCAAGCAGATAAGCGTCCAGACTTGATATATCTGAAAACAAAGGCGCAGTCATCGAAATGCCGTGCGTTTTACAATCTTTCATCATTTGTTTCTCGTCTTTATTCCCTCCCGTGAAATAGTCTTCATCAAATTTATTGATTATGCCTTTTGATCCATCATAATCGCGGTGGTAGAAGGCGACGCGACCGATAGAGTCAATTTTATCCTGAGGGATTGTTGTAATCATTTTAATGAAGGCGTGATAGTTGAACAAAGAGGATGACTCCACAAGCTGTTCGTTAAAATAACAAGCGCATGACTTAAACATCGTATTATTCAAACCATTACTAAAAACGACGTGATCGCTATCGTCTAGTGGCGCGCCGTCTGCCTTCGTCGCGCTAACTCGCAATTCTAGAGACAGCGTTGATAGATCCAAAAATTGCCCTGGAATACCAGGCAGTCTAAATTCAATGTAAGGATCGTTGATCCCCGCATGATTATTAGCATTTGCATCTAAATTAACGGGTAATACGTCCAACTTTCCCCTCGCAGCGACTGACGATTCGATGGTATGCAAGCGATTCACCCGCGGAAAGTTCTCACTCACGGCCGTCAGATAATTGCTCAGGGGGGTGGAGGTCGCTCCACCCTGCACATCCGGACCGTAATGAGTCATCTTTGCGACTAAGCTAAATATTGAAGATATCTGCTTTATAGCAAGTCTTTCTTTTCAGTTGCCTGGTTGGTGGTTTTCTCTTTTTTTTTTTTTTCCGACTCCAACTTTCCTCTTTTTCATTATTCGTCCGCCTCGAACTATCCTTTCCCCCACACCCTTCACGGCTGCAACACCTCTATTTCTTAATGATTCGCGAAGTCGCTTCCCTTCTAAAACATCTGTTAATAAACCTTTTCCCATTTGGAGCGCTTCGGGTGCTACAGTGCGCATGAGAAAGGGAATTGCTCTTTTAGCAAAGCCACTCAAAACGGAAAATAGACCGCCACCTCTTCTTGAATGGGGTGGAATAAAAACCCGGATGTCGTCTAAACCTCCACCTTTGCTTTGTGTAAAAAGCAAGTCGTATTCCGCTCGAGTGGGAAGTGTGAACGCTCTCGTCATGATGGTTGTCACGTCATGAATAAGACGTCGAGCATAATCACCGGCTATTTATTTCTGTCTGATATGCTGCTCCCGCCATGATCAAAATAAATAATAACGGTCACCCCAATTAAGGAATACATTTATACTCGATTTGTCAAACACACATCAACTTTATTTTAAAATTTACATGATATAGTTATTCAGACTTCCTCACCAGAATAGTTTCAACTCCAAAAGGTTGAAGTCGCTGCGCCAGCCCTTCCACCATAGGCAGGTAATTATTCTTCCACTCATCCTGGCAGCGACCTCTACATCCCAGTCCTTCCGGGATAATAATTTGCTCTACTTCAGCGTTCGCCATGGCTAGCAGGGCAATCTTTTTCAGGCAATTCTGGAAGTGTTGACGTCGATTCACGCTTGTATCCATCTTGAGTCCTTCCACGTAAGGCAAATCCTTCGACGTCGCGATTGCCTGTCGCGCCTTCTCGTTTCCCTCGACGGCCTCGCCCCAACCATACTGAGTCACGCAGGCCACCAGGTGAGGGAGATTTACGCTTCCTGTGGGAGGCGCGTGGATAATTATACGTCCTGGGTCATCTCTCGTGTTTGCCGTGGCCCGATGAAGCGAGTAGAGTCTCTTTCTAGCTGCATGTGTATTCTCGTATGGGTAAATCGTTTTGAGATCCCGCGCAATCCCACTCGGTTCGGTGGAGACGGCATTTACTGAATAAATGATATAACAGCGGCGGTCGCGGAAGATGCCATCGGTCAGCTTGCCCTCGACCGCCTTCATCTTGACGAGTAATTGGAGGGCTGATCCACACGTTGAACCCTCTGTGAGGGGAGTGAGGGGGAAATGTGACATCGCGGACCTTTATTCGCACGTATTGGTCGATATTACACCTTCTGCGTAGTAGAATTTATTCATTCAAATTGACGCAGGTGTTATTTTTTTTTCCTTTGTTGGTGGGAAGGGATGGAGGTCTGGGAACGTATTATTTATTAGGGGATGTGGGTTAGGGGGGGGTGAACCTTTTTTTGACCATAACCCTCATCAATTATCCATCCGTGGGCCTGCACCCCTGACGCGCCTAACACGTGCTCTCATGTATTATTGATGTACTTACTCGTTTACAGAGTAAGATGGGGGGCTTTCTCATTTAATATGCTTCCCAGATGTCACCGACCCCGCCACCTATCAGTTTACTTCGTTGAGTCGTATTTCTGATGGCATCCGCGGGGAGTTGCGCCATGCGAAGTAGCAGTGATAATAATGGACGCTTATCGGGTGAAAGTCTTTTCGCGGTCCCCTTTTCGTGACCGAGTACTCGTATGAGATCAAACACGCTTATGCCAGAAAATGGTGGAAGTAAGTTACCGCGCTCATCCCATGAAATCCCAGGTTTACCCTCCAATAATTTCAAGAGAGATAAACCATATTCTCTAAAGGAAGGAGGAACGGCAACTCGAATCAAATCATCCAAGGGT
Organism: Scylla paramamosain; assembly: GCF_035594125.1. Taxonomy (NCBI): domain Eukaryota; kingdom Metazoa; phylum Arthropoda; class Malacostraca; order Decapoda; family Portunidae; genus Scylla; species Scylla paramamosain. The sequence goes on from NC_087169.1 coordinate 8,726,474, forward strand.
GGATTGACAGGTGCGCGTGGTGGTGGTGGCGTCACGGTGGCGGCGTCGGGGAGGGCGGCGGCCGGCAGTGGAAGTGAAGTTTTTTTTTTTTTTCTTGACTTGTTTTGACGTGAATCGGTGCTGAGTTGCGCTGTCGGTCGGTTTAAACTTACACCTCTCGGCAACTGAGACGGGAACTAAACAATATTCTTTCATCTCTGTAGTAAACTTGTTATTGCCGACACGGCTATCGGGAGTAACGCGGCCAATATGTTGCCACCTCGTTTGGAGATTAGAATGGCTTTCTTCTTGTACACGGGCGTCTTCTTCAAGGCTACAGTGCGAATATCACTCTTGAATTTTTTCAGGCGGTTAATGATGGTATCGTCGTCCGTCAGACGTCTCTTCAAAAAGTTGGCGGATATTTCCGAGATGCAATTGACTTCGCGCTTATTCAAACTTTGCAAGACCTGCTTCCGCAATTTAGGGGTGACGTGCGAGAGGAGAAAAACCAAATCCTTGTACTTCAATATCAATGGTTTTTCCTCATCCATATCTTATACTAAGTCGTCCGCATCTATCCAGCTGTCAAATTTATCTGGATACCCACGCCAGTGGACGAAGTACTTTCTCTTACCTCGCTCGACCTTCGATCGTAATATATCGACCTGGTAATGTGAGGGAAGAGAGGACTTGATTAATTCTTCCCTGTAGAAAGCGCCGGTCACGTCCTCCCCCGCCAAATCCCTTATGAAATAAATAGGGATTTTATGTGAGTAATCCACACGACTTATCTTAAAAAGCTCTTCGGTATTGTTGACGGTATAACCCTTATTGAATTTAAATTGCGTTCGGGAAGCACGTTGCAAGCGTACAATGTCTCCCACGTCTAATTTATGACTGACAACTTTCTTTCCCCTTGGCCGATTTAAATACATTCGTTTAAATTGCTTCCTGACTTGTGACAGCTCGCGGAGGCGGTGAACCTGAGCCGGCGTTTGGCTGCCGCCCAAACCGCGGTGTGGGGTGTGATTGTACGTATTTATTAGGGTGGGCAAGACGTTAATATACGTCAGTGTGTTGTTCTGCGTGAGATATTTATATATTTTTGTCTTTATGGTTCGGATGACCCTTTCTGCCAAACTCGCCTTTGTTTCATGCGAGTAATTGGAATACAAGGTAATACCTTTCAAAGTTAGATATTTTTTCACTGCTTGATTATAAAATTCGGATCCCTGATCGGTAAAAAGACGCGACACGCCTGTAAAACTCTCCGACTCTAGAACTTTTTTCAGCGCTTGCAGGCTACTGTGTCCGGATTTACTTGTCAGCGTTGCCACTTTCAAGTATCTGCTGAAAACGTCCAGGCAAAAAAAAAGGATTCTTATCCCTTTTCTTCCCCTCTCTGTAGAGTGCTTGCACACCTCCTAAAGCCGCAGGATTCGTCATATCCCGGTAAAGTTCGTCCAAAACGGCGTTCATAGCAGATAGACTTTCTCACAGGGCGGCTCATCCACAATATTCGTGCGCAGTTGAATTTCTTCGGGTGCGTTCGGGGATAAATCACACAACAAATAACCGTGATCTCGTCTAAGCACGACATTTTTATAAATTTCCACAAAGTGTTTGGCGCTCTCCCTTCCATAAAGTTGCCTGCCCAGACATTCAATTTGATATATATCTCTGTTTTTCATAAGAATGTAATGTGAGGCATTTAAAGTTATCGTTCTAGCATACTTTCCGGGGAAAAAGACATTCTGTGCTATCATTATAACTGACAAATTTTTATGTCTCCCTTTGGTGAAAGCCTCTGCTATCATTTGAGAATTGCCAGCCGTGAGGAAATTGTCATCTAATATCAGGAGTGTGTGCGTTTGCGGGTCGGCGTATGGACTGTTATCATCCATCACGGGATCAATAATTTTCTCATGCACTTCGACCTTATCTTGAAAAGGGGAATTCTGCTGCAGCGAATGCGATGAGACGCCACAAATGATAATTCTGTTAAATCCATGCTGATATTTCTCTATAATTTTATTGCAGAGGTGTGTTTTGCCGGAATTTGTATAACCTGCAATAATTATGCGTGCAGGATATCTGAAGAGATTCAGCATCTCTTCGCTAAATGTCTTGTCCATGTTAAGTTCAGAGGGTCACTAAAAGACGCTACGATATGTTTACAGTATTTATTGCTTAACCTTTATTTACATGGTCATGTAGGTAACAGCATAACTAAACTCCCAGCTGCATCCTCATCCCTGCCTTCTAATTATGACGTGGATCTCCCCCGACCCACACCTCTTCCTCAACCTCCTCCCCCCCCCCCTCTCCTTAACCTAAGTACAAATGTTCTTACATTACCTCCTCCTCCTCATCCTCCTTATCCCACGTGGACAGTACAAATGTCCTTACAGTACATGAACAATCTCCTCATTCCTCTCCTTAACTCCATACTCAAAACAAATGTTCTTACATTACATGAATGGCAGCTGCTAGCGGCCGCGGTCTCTCTCCACCCCTTAATTATGACGTGAATAATGTCATGGAAGGCCACTCCCGATCACGACACAACCCATCCCCCGCCTCCCCCTCTTCCTTAGCCTACGTGGTCAGAGCAAATGTTTTTTTACATTACATGAAGGGCGTCTGCTAGCAGCTGCGTCCTCTCTTTCTCTACCCCTTAATCATGATGTGAATAATGCCGCGGAAAGTCTCTCCCGATCACGCCACAGACCACTCATTACCCCATCCTCCCCCTCTTCCTCCCCCTCTTCCTCCTCCTCCTCCTCCTCCTCCTCCTCCTCCTCCTCTTCCTCATCCACCTCCACCTCTCCCACATCCACCGCCACCTCCTCTTCCATCTCATTCTCCACATCTCTTTCCCGCGGATCATTGTCGGGGTGATAATACGCCCTTGAGGTATAGCCATCGACGTGAAAGCGCTTGTCGTCAAAATGTGACAACGTACGTTTTCGCATACGAGTGGTACAAATTTGTCCTTTCACATTCCTGATATTATAGCAATCCACCATCCCACATGCGACATTATTAAGTGTTTGCCTATACTGCTGATGCAATATATTTTGCTGAAGGTGAGTTGGAATGCCTTTACCTCGAGATACTTGCTTGTCATCTTCCAACAGCAGCGAATACATCTTTGGCTTTAATATAATCGCCTCTTTGATGAGCGTGGATCCGGTTTCAGATTTCAACAAGCCTAGTTGACCCTTCCGCTCCCCATTAAAACACGGGTGATCTGAAGCAAAGTTACTGGTGTCGAGAAAATTTGCCATGGGTCCATGTTTCAGTTCATCATTTAAGTTTGTAGGTATGTGCAGACTGAAAATGAAACTGTCAGTATCTTCATAAGCTAATTTAGCTCTCTCCCCATAATTAGCTTTGATGACACGATACCAAAAGTTGTACATGTACTTCTTTGCCACTTCTAAAATATGGTATCCCAAGTAATTTGGCTGCCTGATTTTAATCGTATTCTTACTGTTGACACATATGACTCGGTCCTCGCCTAATTGGTGGACCCTTTTAAAGGATGGATTTCTTGCATACTTCAGGAAAGACTTTCTTTTTGTCACTAATTTCTGCTGGAGGCCATACTTCACTTCAGATAACATGGATCTACCATAAACTGCGTTTGACATCAGTTTGCAAATGCGATTTTTAATGGCGCACGTCTCATTTTTACGCTGAGCGACGTTCCTTTCTATGAAAGGTTTCAGGTATGGAGCCTGTCTGAAGCTATATATAGCATGAACACATTGTATTTCCAGTCCAAGTGAGAGTAAAAGTTGCAGCAATTCCAGACTGATGAGATGATCTTTCAGTCCCTTATGACTGGCCACGAGTTTACGATTTTTCCTCCCCAGCTTACGACCCTCAGCTTCTAACAGTCTTTTACTGTACGGCGAGATGTCATCTTCTGTAATAGTCATGTGTGCGAGGCACAGAGGGAACTCGTCCGTGATCCGAGCCACGTCGGGGGAAACGTCACAGCTGTCTAAATGCAGCCAGTAACCGACGTCGCCATCTGTCGCATGATTCTGGATGCCAACTTCAAAAAAATCATCCATCTCTGACTGAGAAAGCTTTTTGATGTCACCCATAGGCAGGGGGGAACACATAACGCTTGCATATAATGAATTATAGTCCAGATAAAACACATAGGTGCCGGGTCCACCGTCGGGTTCGTGGTTTGACTGCAGGTGTGGCCTGACGCAAGTTACAAAGCCTCCTCGTACATTTCTTTTGATCAGGTGATACATGTTAGGGTCGTAAGGTGGATCAAGTTGAACGCCTGTCGACTTTAAAAAAGCGTCATAAGCATAAGAAGACAGTGACACGTAATGTGACACGTCCAGCTCATAAAATTCATGCAGGTATGATCTATATTTGAGATATGTGTCGGCTAATTATCCCACATCAATCTCACAATACAGTCTTATGTAATCGCCTAAAGTGCGGCAGGATGTCATACTCCACACGCTTTGAGCGTGTTCATATTCTCCAGGTGGCAGAGCCTTCCCCTTGAGCGTGTCATAAAATGCCTCACGAGGTGGCAATTGTCGATCTTCTAAGCGGCCAAGGTCGGTGATGTACTCATAACAAAGAAACTGTTTTTGAGTGCAAATTACACGCCTTACATCCTCGGGGAGGTAATTCACCATTTCCTGGGCGTAACGCGTGCTATAGCCCGCTTGCACGTGACTCTGAGCGAGATGACCGAGGCCAGCATTCATAATGGAAAGCGTGTCCTGAAACTGCAATTCCTTAATCCTTACTTTCAATAAATGCGATTCTGACTTGGCAAGGATGTCCACGTGCGACTCTGGCAAGTGAAGGTCTTTTATGATTAAGGAGACGTCAAAGCTCATATTATGTGCCAGAGTGATGAGATATTTCCTCATGTCACGACACTGGAGGTTGCATCGCGCGCACAAAGCCCCCTTGTAATTATTTTGTGGTAATGAGTGGTCGTGATGTTTATGAGGTGGGGTTTTCACATTAAAGGGTTGATGGCAGAGCTCGCAGTGACGCTAACGTTTGAAGTGGGCTTCATCCTCCGCAGACATGCTAATTGGATAGCTAACTACACTTTCCTTGATGATTCCCCAAGCATTGGATAGGCTATCAATGAAATTATTCACGGGATCTTCACCGAAATAACTTCTCTTTTCCACGACATCTCCATGCCTATTGATGATGAGATACGAGTATCCAATTGGGTCATGTTCAGCTATCACACTCCTATTCTCCTTAGGTTTTATCATAGTTTCAAAATCAAAAAATGCTAAGTATGCAGGCTGATAGGTGTAGGCAAAATTTTTAAATTTTACTTTTTCACCGTCACCTGGAAAGAGAAGAGTTTGAGTGAAGTCGCAGTGACACTCGTGATCGCTCAAACTGACAGACTTGGGAACTGAGCTGAAACATACTTTGCAAAACTGATGACCCTCTGGGGTGGGGCTGCTTCTCGTCAATTTCCGGTGCAGCTTCTCCACGTCTTTAATGAGCGTCATATGTTTTCCACCTAGTAAAAGGAGTGAGACTACAGTTTTATACTTCCGCGAGCCTTTTCTTGATAATGTTAAATAGTATATCTCACCGCTTTTTGTCAGTGTATAAACGTCCAGAGACAGACAATTTAACCTTTCTAACTGACTCAAGTTCTCCCAAGTCACTGGACTGCCTACTTTTCCGCGCGTGACGTATTTCTCTCCGCCATGCCGTCTCCGTAATATTTTTGGAATTCTTTTCCAAGGTACACCTCGAGCATGAAGTCTGAAAGCCGCCAAACACTGAATAACACAGGATGAATGTCGGCCATCAGGATTGAAAATTTCATTCCCTCCTCGCACGCCTCTAGGATAAGCAACATAATCTCCTATGCCACTACATGCGACGTGCAAGCAATAGTTGATAAAAAAATTCTGTACTCTTGAAATGATAAAACCAGATCCTTCAGTCTCGCTGGTAAGGCTTTCCAGCCGACTGTTCAGCTGATGGATCCATAAATCAACAAGGTCAGGCACATCTTGATAGGTGATCAGTCGTGCTCTAAAAGCAATATGAATGACTCGATGTTCATCCTCGCCTAAGGTAGAGAATTTCACTAGTAACAGAGAAATGTGTGAAAATATTTTTAGGGTGGGGGGGAATGGCGAGCCGTGTGACGTGAAATATGATCTAATTTCCCGTATAAAGAACTCCCTGTATTCGGTAAGTAGACCGAGTGGATCTCTGCTTACATGATCAGGTATGTCATATTGATGTCTGGCGAAGCTCCTCATAAAATTTTCCCTCGAGTCAATTAACCGCGGCTCTTCCGGCATCCCGCGCTCGTCAAGGTCTGCATCCGCCGACTCTCCTGCCATGCTGCGCTCATCGTGGTCCGCCTCCGCTTGTGGCGTGCCTGGGAAGAAAAAATAGAAGTAGCAGCGACAGTTTATTATTATTATTATTATTATTATTATTATTATTATTATTATTGAATTGATATTTACCTTGTGTAGGTAGGGAAGGACTTGAAGTCTCGGAAGAATTGAATACGTTCCCCGATAATCCACTCGGTCCCGGCCGTGGCGAGTCTTAAAAAAAAAGAATATTAGTAGTGGCGGTGGCACCGTATTTATTGCTTTATTATTTGTAGTATTTTTTTTTTCTCACCTCTTCCCCCGCCTCCGCGTGGGATGTCGCCTTGTGACGTCCGCCGACGTGGGCCTTCTACGCCGCCGTTCTGCTCAACCTCAATCGAGTGTGAGCCTGTACAGGAAGATGTGCTCAGAGCTCAAACTTGTAAAGATTGACAGTCATTTCATCTTTATTATTATACATTCCCGCCAAAATAAGTAATAATGCTTACCAGAAGAAGCAGGATTGCCAACTTCGCAGGTGTGTTCTGGCGGTGGATGTGGAAACAGAAGTCCACACCGCTCGCATAAATCACACTGGTCTTCCACACATGAGGGGCAGGATGGATTAGTGCGCCATCTCCCACACACTTCACATAAAATCCGCGCCTCTGCTGTTCCACAGTGAACACCCATTTTCTTTTCTTTTTTTTCTATAACATTGTCAACACTTTGTCCCGGCCGCCATGCCGTGCGGGGAAACACTGAAGCTTCCCGCGCAGATGGTCGCGAGGCGCGTGCCTTGACTCGGAAGTAGGCAACACCTGCCTGTTTCATTATCCTCCACTCCACCCATTATCCCACCTTGATCGATTCTCTTCAAAATTTTACGTCCGAGACGCAAAGTTAACGTGGTCTTATATGTAACACGCAAGTAACACTGTTTTCCCCATCTTCAAACTGAATAGGTTTGCCTCTTTGATTAGCAATTTTGATGGCCACACTCTCTATAGTTGATGCAGAAAGTGGTTTATACGTAATTGAATTCGCACCTTTACTGGTGCTGTCGCCGGGGAGTGGTATGACGTCTAATATATTAACTAGTTGGTTGCCAAATCGCGAGGGGGAAATGATGTCGGTATAAACGTACATATAATCCGTCCCTGCATCAGCTCGCGGTACGTATTGAGCGAATAATTTTATGGGTGATGAGGAGGAAGCTTCGCTGGCGTCGGAAGATGAAATGCCGTCGCCAGATCTTTGAAAGTAGACGGTGTAGCGAAAATTTGGATTGAAACCCAGAATGTGAGCTATATGCGATGCAAATTTTATACTTATATCACTGTAAATACGATCGTCATTAGGAGGGACAATCGCGTTATTCACAACGACCCGCTCCAAGTCGCGGTCATAATAAATGATATCCGAGTAAGGGAAATAGATCTTAAAGGAGTCATTCAAGATTGCTTGAAGTTCTTTCACTATCTGTCCATTAATTGCCTTAGTTATGGCTGGTATGTTCTTATCGGTAAAATTGGAGATGATATTCCTTTCCGGTAGATAGGTATACATATTATATTCATACATATCAAAGTCTGACTGCTTAACCCGACCATAGAACGATATACTGGAATTTGGATCCCCTTCCGCAATGCAGTAGAAATATTTAGGGAATAAAATATTACACAGGCCGACTTCATAATCCCTGCCGGTGTCTAAATGAATGGGTAAGATTCTGTTTTCAAATTCTGTTGTTGTGTTGTTGGGAAATGACCTACCACCTGCAAGAGAAGATAGGTATACGTATATATCGTCACTATCTCTCAATGACATGTTTTTTAAACCCTGTCAACTAACAGACTGACTTTAAACTTTACCTTTTCATGACATATATACGTCGGCAGACTGGAGATTATGGCGGTACGGCGTGGATAGTCGCGACGACCTTGACCATAGGGGAATGTACTGAGATATCGGAGGGAGCACGTGTCGGCTATAATAATAATAATAATAGTAATAATAATAATAATAATAATAATAATACTCGTAATAATAATAATAATAATAATAATAATAATGATAGTAATAAGACCGCCATCCGACATAAGTATTACGTCAGCCATGCCGCTGGTGGTCGGTGAAAGTGGAAGAGGCCGCCGCTCCGCCCTGGCCGTCACAGACGCTTTCTCCAGGTAAAAAGGATGGACAGGTAACGGGATCTCGTGCGGCAGTCGCGACGACCTTGACCATAGGGGATGTATTGAGATGTCGGAGGGAACGCGTGATGGCAACACTCAGTCATCCCACCCTCCAGGATTCCGTGAATGAAAGGGAAAGGGCGACTTCTATGGCAAGCGCTGTCAGAGTCCCCCTAACCACGCGTGTGTGGCGGGCGGCTGCCACGTCTGGCCGCCAGTCCCCCCCCCCACCTCCCCTCCCCCCCTCCACCCCCTTTTCACTCAATTATTTTCCGCCCACCATCATTGATTCATTAGTCATTCCATCGTCGCCGAAGCATAAGGACGCACGCCCCCTCACCTCTTCTCCGTCAGTGTCGCCGTCACCGTCCCTCCCCCCTCCCTCCCCCCCCCACCCACCCCCTGATGTCGCCGTCATGAATCACCCCCTTCCCAACCCCCACTAATCTACAGCCTGGGCCTCCATCCTGAAATGGACTGCCACTGAAGTCTACGGAAAATTGCTGTCAGGTTCCCCATTTGCAACTTGATGAGGTCCCTACTCGCAATATGGCATGCCATCAGAGTCGCTCCTGCGGGTGGGGGTGGGATCCCCATCCTGCCCCCCCCTCCCCCCTCCCCCCTCCCCTCTCCCATCCCCAACACCCTATTTACAGCCAGGGTCTCCATCCTGAAATGGATCGCCACTCCGGGTAATTGCCATGGGGGTCGACCATCCTTATATGGCAAGCCATGACGGCCCCCCATGAAATGGGGGCCGTCATGGCTTGCCACATAAGGATGGGCGACCCCCATGGCAATTTCCCAACTACTGGGCTGTTCTGTTAATGCCTCATATGTCTCAAGCCACAATTAAAGTTTTCATCTGAGTTAATAAGATCATCATGATATGCATTTACAAACCTCTAATTAGAAATTTTTTGCTGCAGAAGTATAATCCCTGAGAGATTATACTTAATAATCTCTGAAAGGGATGACACTATGTAACAAAATTTCACTTTTTTTCTTCTCCTTGGACCCAAACCATAATTTTCCAATTATTTCCATCTAAACAAAATAGTAAAAAAAAGGGATTTTATTCACAAAACTTTGCTTTTGTGTTTATTTTATTTTATTTTATTTATTTATTTATTTATTTATTTTTATGTAGGAAGGACACTGGCCAAGGACAACAAAAATCCGATGAAAAAAATACCCACTGAAATGCCAGTCCCATAAAAGTTTCAAAGCAGTAGTCAAAAATTGATGAATAAGTGTCTTGAAACCCCCCTCTTGAAGGAATTCAAGTCCTAGGAAGGTGGAAATACAGAAGCAGGCAGGGAGTTCCAGAGTTTACCAGAGAAAGGGATGAATGATTGAGGATACTTGTTAACTCTTGCCTTAGAGAGGTGGACAGAATAGGGGTGAGAGAAAGAAGAAAGTCTTGTGCAACGAGGTCACAGGAGGAGGGGAGGCATGCAGTTAGAAAGATCAGAAGAGCAGTTAGTATGAAAATAGCAGTAGAAGACAGCTAGAGATGCAACATTGCGGCGGTGAGACAGAGACTAAAGACAGTCAGTTAGAGGAGAGGAGTTGATGAGACGAAAAGCTTTTGATTCCACCCTGTCTAGAAGAGCAGTATGAGTGGAATCCCCCGGACATGTGAAGCATACTCCATACATGGACGGATAAGGCCCTTGTACAGAGTTAGCAGCTGGGGGGGACTACAGCAGTGTAAAGCTTCTACTGGAAACTTTGAACTACAACAAGTATGGCTGGGAAGTTACTGGAGACTTCAAGATGATAGCTTTCTTGATGGAACTGCAAGGAGGTTTTATTTGTTTTCTTTGCCTTTAGGACAGTAGAGAAAAAATCAGCACATTACCAGAGAAAGCATTGACCTCCAAGGACTGGCACTACAGTGGGAGCACCCTATCAAACATGAGACATTGGTGAATCCTCAACAGGTTTTTTTTCTTTCACTGCACATCAAACTGGGTCTCATGAAACAGTTTGTTACAGCTCTTGACAAGGAGTGTGGTGCCTTCAAATATCTTCAAGACTTCTTTCCTAAGCTTTCCAGGCAAAAGTGAAAGCTGGTATCTTCATTGGACCACAAGTAAGGAAAATTATGGAGTGTTCAGAATTTTTACAGAAGCTCACAGAAAAGGAGAAGCTTGGGAGTGTTTCATTGCTGTAGTACAGGGCTTTCTTGACAACAACAAGGCTGATAAGTATATGCAGCTGGTTGAAGCTTTAGTGAAAAGCTATAGTGAGATTGGCTGCAGAATGTCCTTCAGGATCCATATCCTAGATGCTCACCTTGACAACTTCAAGGAGAAGATGGAAGCATATTCAGAGGAATAAGGGGAGCACTTCCACCAATATATAATAAAATTTGAACAGAGATATCAGAGATCCTTCAATGAAAACATGATGGAAGACTACATTTTAGGGGTCATACGTGAAAATGATTTGTTGTATTCACGCAAATCAAGAAAACTTACTTTTTAATCCTAAAAAAATTGTTTCAGAAGTTTTTAAATAAATTTTTGAGTCATTTAATTTTTGTCCAAAAATAATGAAAATGGTGAAATTAAGGTATTTTGGGGCAAAAAAAAATCATTTTAAAAGCCACAAAAGCAAAGTTTGATAGGAATAATGGACATTTTCTATTGTTTACAATGAAAAAAGTTGCTTGCCAAAGGCAAAAATCGTGTTACATAGTGTTATTTATCAACAAATTCTAGTAATATATATTTTTTTTATTTTAAAAGGAAATGAAGTGCCTCTTTATTGTCAAGCTATTGGTGATAACTATTTATAGTATGGCTAATCAGTAATAAAAAAAATAGGAAAGTTACTTAAGGTATGTATATTCAAGAGACTGAAGATATGTTATTATTATTTCAAGCTGGAGCTTTACTTTTAAATGCCTAACAACTCGCAGTGCCAATAACACTTGTCTTACCTTGAAAAGTAATGGGGTATGAATGTAAAAGACCAATCACTGTTGATGTTAATACGTACTTTACCATTGCATGAGTTCCCAGAACTGAAAATAACATTATAGCAGTTTTCAAGTCAAGGGAAAGCGTATCTAAACTTTTCACCGGGAAGATGACAGCATGTGATCAAAGATCAAAGTGTCACATCAGCGATTAGAGTATTACGTCTCATAAATATGGGGCTGGAATTAGAAGACATTAAATGACTGGTTAAGAGACTTGCCTGCTAACTTTATTTTTAGTTACGATATGTGAGTCAAACATATATTTATACTTATTATGTAATATTGTGATTAAATACATTTATTTTTTTTCAGTAACGTTGCAACGGATGCTAGTTTTGAAAGTGTTTTTAATAAAATTCAAGGAACACATGATCTTATATATCAAGGATTCTAGGACTCGAAACTCCAGGACACCGCTTCGATGAGCGCCACGTGAAAATGAAGAATTTTTTCAGTGTGTTGGAATGAGTGACGGAGGAGGAGGTGGAGGCTGCAGAAAAAGACAAGATGAAGAAAGGGGCAGACGTAGTTATCCTGCCCTCAGGTAGAGTGTTTGTGCTTTGAGATAGTCAGGTTAGGTACTTAGTTTTTTTTTTTTTTTTACTGACATTACATATGATAAAGACCAAGGAAGAGGTCCTTTGGGTATGTGATATCTTATCGAGGAGAGGAGTTGGCGCTGAATGGCTGTGCAGGACTATTTCAATGAATGTCATGCTCGTGACTCATTGCAAAATAATGGATGGGCATTTGTCGACAACTGGGATCGCTTGAAAACTGTGATATAGTTGAACAAACACTGCCTCATCTGTGAATATAAACAAAATTCGCCTAACTATTAAGGTAAGTTAAAGAAAAATATAAATATTTATAAAGGGAGATTCCTTATTTCTCCCTCTGCGTGCAAGTGGGAAGCAGGGCTGCCAACATAACACATACTCGTAGGACCCGCTCAGATTCTTTCTCCGAACGGACTTTAGTAGAAGCAAAATTCCAGAGGCACCTCCAGTTTGAGGGATCATAAGAAAGAATTGGAGCAATAGGACAAAATACGAGATTGTGATCGGAGTAGCCCAGCGAAGACAGAGTGGCAGCATAAGCAGAAGGATTAGACATTTACTAAACATTAGGAATGTAGGATTCATCTCCAGGACAGGCAGGAATACATGTAGGATGCTGCAATAGTTGCTCTAGGTCATGAACGATAGTTAGTTTCTTTATGATAGTGTGGTTGAGCAGTCCTCTGCGGCGACAATATTTTGCAATTTATCTATAATATACTTACTACAAAATGTAAGTGATGATGATGGTGATTTGCCAGTGCCCTTTAAACATTGTATTTGGATGTGGATCCATAGATATATGTTGGGATGTTGTTCTTTTTATACATAAGTATCGTAAGATTTATATTTAGTGAATTGATAGTCAGTAGACCTCTAACTTCCGTGTCAACAAATTAAATAACGTAATGGAACCGGTTTATTGCACCTATAAAATAAATTCATGACACTATCTAGAAGTTTCCATATACCGGACCACCAAAAGAGGTCAGAGAAGGGAAAATGGGATGAGGTACGAGGAGGGGGTTAGGAAGGCAAGCCATGCTGAGATGGGTGAGGTGAGGTCAAAGTGGAGATTATGGAGGTGGTCGATATGGAGAGATTAGGGGAAATAAATGCTGATATGTTATATAAATATTTCATTAATAGGTTACGGACATGCCAGTCAGTAAATATTCCATATAGAACAATGAGATCACAGGAAGAATGGAAGAATGGATACTTATCCAAAAGTGGATAAGTAGTAGGTCATGTACATAGGACTGGAAAAAAAGTATTTAAAAAAATAAAGGCAAGAGAAGAGGATTTAAGGTTTATATATAATGAAATAACCTGGTTAGAACAGTTGGAAATTTAATGAAGAAAGTTTAAATTACGAGTTAAAGGTAGCTACGCAAGCGATGAATGATCCCAAGAAATTTTATCAGAAATATACTAGTAAGACGAAGAATAGAAAAATATTAGTTCCATTACTGACATCTGACTGGCAGTTATCTATTTCTGGAGAAGAGATGATAAAAATATTCTGGACGAGTATTTTTTTGCATTTTCACCATGGAAAATATGCAGAAAATGCTGGATATAGAACCTTTTTTTTTTAGTATAAGTGACTGAAAAGCTGATAAGTATTCGTAACTAAGAAGACAGTGGAATATATAGTGGGATAGCAGGATATATATGCTGGAAAAAATGTCACCATGGCCCATATTAACAAAGATTCTTAAATAGAGAGATTGTGTTTAGCACAAAAATTATGCTTAGCTTCATGGTCAGATTTCCAAAGTGCGCTTAAGCTAAGCACAAAAGTTAATCTCGGTGCAGTGACGCCTTAATTTTGTGCTTAACGTTAAGAATTAGATGGCTGATCATCAAGAAGCCCGATCCGACCAGTTCAAGAAGTATCAACCCCGCATCAAGAAAACATCATGAAGAAAATCATAAACGCTGAACTCAGTATCACTTTCAACGAAATATGTACAAGAGAAAACCTCCTGCCCATTTATACACTCAATATTCCCAGTGATGGGGCATAAGAAATGGCAAAAGACGCCTTCAGAGACCTAGCGACGAGGAAAGGAAGGAGTTTATGAAGAAACGTATCAAAGAACTTCATTTAACACTATCTGATGGTACACAGTACCATCAAATTAAAGAGAGATGGGTTGGGATAGATATAGACAAAGAAACAAAGGAAAACTTAGACATTGCACTCAGAAATTTTAGATCAACATCGCAACACCACTCTCAAGGCTAATCAAAAGAAATTGGCCAACCTAAGCGGTGGAGGAATCAAACACCAGAGACCAAGTAAGGGATATATCAACCTTACTGAGAAAATACTCACCCCAGACCAAGAGGAGCTACTGAACTTTGGCCTTAACTGCCACTTTCTCTCTAAGCCAAACAAGCTCCTGAAGAGAGTAGAATGCGTAATACTCATCGACGACATAGACACTCTTGCCAGGAAGGGAAAAGTAACAGTAAAACCAACATTCAAACAAGAGATCACTGCAGAATCGTCAAAAATCAGAGGTGGTTTCAACAGCAACATTATTGAAGCAAGACACATACAAGCTGCAAAAGAACTGAAAGAAGACCCCCACATCACCATCAGAAAAGCTGACAAAGCTGCTGCCTACGTATTTATGGACAACACCGAGTTCTTGAACAAGATCGACGCTATTTTAACTGACGAATCAAAATTCGTGAAAATCAGCAAGGACCTTAAGAAGACCTTAAGAAGAAACTGAACAAACTAATAACAAAAAACAATACCAAAGGCACAAGCACCAAGTTCACCAAAGTCACCGGGGAATATGGAATGGGCTACTGCTACGGCACAATAAAAGCACACAAACCGGGGAATAAGCTTAGACCCATCATTTCACAAATCCCTACCCCCACCTACAACATCACGAAGAAACTCTGCAAGATATTTACACCCTATGTACCAGCAACATACAGCCTGAGCTCGGCAATAGATTTCCTGGACATCCTGAAGAACAGCAAGACAAAAAGAACCATCGCTTCACTGGACGTCGAGTCGCTGTTCACTAACGTACCTGTCGACCGCACTATCAACTACATCATCGAACGAATTGATAGAGATGACACGAAGCCGCCACTAGATGTCGCTGAAGAAGTCTTACGAGACCTGTTACAATGTTGCACCAAAGAAGCACCCTTCACCTGTCCTCGAGGACAGAAATATCAGCAAGTAGATGGTGTAGCAATGGGATCACCACTCGGAGTCCTCCTGTCAAATTTCTTCATGGGCTGCGTAGAAGAAGTCTTCAGTAAAATCAGCAAATCAGACGTCTACTGCCGTTACATTGACGATATCTTCATCAAAACAAAAGAGGAAGAGGAAATTGAACATCTAAGAACCTACCTGCAAGAGACTTCTGGACTAAACTTCACCATAGAGAAAAGCAGTGAAGGAAAAATGCCATTTCTTGACGTGTTAATCACACAAACTGAAGAGAGTTTCTCCACCAGCCAATCAAACCAACTAACACAGTGTTTAAATGGAGGAAGTGAGTGCCTCCAACGCTACAAAGACTCGACATAAGAAGAGCCATCACACACCGCAGCGAGTGGAAAGAAGTCCACGAAGAGATAAAAAGATCCACGAATATTCTCCTCAACAACGGATTAACCGCAGAAGAAATAAACAAGCAAATCAATAAAATACTGAATGAATATTGCAGCGGGAAAGCAGACAAGAAGGAAGAGAAAGAAAGCATCAAGATCTACTACAAGGCACACTTCTCAGCAAGTTACAAGGAAGATGAAAGAATTATACGGCAACTCGTCAAGAAAATGTCACACCAACAGACCATGAGAAGAAGTTAACCCTTACCATCTATTACAAAAGCAAGAAAACCAGCCACCTCCTACTCCGAAACAGTGCACCACAACAAAAGGAGAAAATGCAGCAGTCTCATGTTGTATATAAGTTCACGTGCACCCAAGGGAACTGTGCATTCTTTCAATCAACTTATATCGGCATGACGACAATGCGATTAAGCAGAAGACTCAGCTACCACCTAACATCAGGCGCGCCCAAGACCCACGTGACCCAAGTGCACAAAACCGCACTCACTAGAAAATACCTTGAAGAACAAACGGAGATCATCACCACATGCAAGGATAACAGACACCTCCCCATCTTAGAAACCCTACATATCAAGAACTTAGAACCAAAGCTTAACATACAGAACCAAGACCTACAAGCGCTCCCGAGCATGAAGCGAAGCCTAAACCCAACCGCTCCCAGCCAATCAGAAGCCGAGCTGCTCGCGCCCAGACCCGAGGCAGCTGTATAAAAGGAGCCGGACGCCCCAGATCCTCCCGTCAGAGGAAGCAGGTCCGCCCTAGGACAGAACGATGACTCGACTAAGGGTAATCCAGCACAATGTACTGGCCTGGAATGGACGAAAGTACGACCTAAGCAATACATACAGACAATTTGACCCTGACATTATTCTCATCAACAGTCACGGTCTGACAGATGACAAGACTTAAAATACCAGGATATAGGATAATACAACGCAACACTACTAACGAACTCCACGACGGTGTAGCAATAGCCATTCGGACTAGACTAAAATACTCAAGACTAGAGGATGAGACGCTTTCCATTGACGTAGAAACAGATGACGGACCTCTGACTGTCGCCACTTCCTATCTTCCCCCCCGGTGCCCCTTCCTTCCCCATCCTGTCAACCTCTCACCTCCAGCGATCACCTCCCCATGACGATTGACATTTACTCTTTCCCTATTATCATCCCCATAACCCCCACTTTTTCCTTCCACTCCGCTGACTGGGACAGCTTCAAAGAAGACGACCTACTCGACATGACAGACCAACCAGACATCTCCCATGCCAGTCTGGAGGAGATTGATGATGCTCTGGATTACTGGATGCAGACAGTTAGGACAGTAGCTGACAGACACATACCTAAGACGGCATGCAGGACAATCCCATGCCGGAGAGTCTCAAGGACAACACAAATGACCAGAATACAGTTCCAGGCTTTGCGTGACCAAGCAACTAGGACAGGTTGGACTTACGACAATTTCAATCGATACAGACAACTTCGACAGACATTAACTGACTCCAGACGGGAGGAGGCCGCAAATTGTTTGGACATACCCTAGCAAGACAGGCCTCTTCCCACAAGGATCCTAAGAAATTCTGGGCAAATATAAAAAGACTCTGGTTGAGCCACTGGACCTGACTCAGCCTATCTGACTGACGGAAGCGGACACCGACACTACTCAACCATGGACAAAGAAAGACTACTGACTGCTATATGGAAGCCTGTCTTCCAGGAAGATGACGAGGACTTTAAAGACAATGACACTGTGTTGGATTACCTCAGACAACACGTAGACAGAACCACTCCATATGACAAGACGGACCCTACGAGGCTGTCCGGCACTTCGACTCTTGACTGCCTCATCTTCTCTGAAAAGATCCGATGCACCATGAAGAAAAGCAAAGCAACCTGCCCAGGAGCTCAATCAATAAGCTCATCCTAACTCATCTTCCGGACCAGGCTGTGGGGAGGCTGCATGACATCTTTAATTCTGCCCTCTCTGCAGGCTACTTCCCCGACGGTTTCAAGGGAGCTGAGATGCGGATGGTAGTGAAATCTGGGAAGGATCCTTCCCGCCCAGAAAGCTACCGCCCCATCTCACTTCTGGAGATATCAGGGAAACTGCTGAAGAGGGTAGTCAACAAGCGCCTGCGCAACCACCTGGAGGGAGCTGGTGTGTACGGTCCCGGGCGATATGGATTTCGGAGAGAAGTAGGGACGAGCCATGCCATCGCGGTAGCCACAGAGACCTTGGCAGTTCAGGAGGGAGCTGATAGCAGATGCAACCTCGTCCTTCGGGATGTCAGTAAAGCGTTCGACAAGGTGTGGCATCTTGGACTCAAGTTCAAGTTACTACCCCTGGGGCTCCCCAGCCCCATAGAGCGTTTGCTTTGTGACTTCCTGGAGGACAGGATTGCCAGGATCAGGATTGGCAACCACGCTGGGCCACCGTTTCCTCTCTCCGCCGGGGTCCCCCACGGGAGTGTCCTCTCCCCCACACTTTACACCATATATACCCGGGATTGCCCAAGCTCCAACGCCGGAATAAACGTCCATTATGTGAACAACATCACCCAGGTCATTTTCCATCCAGGGAGGTCGTCCAGAATGCTCAATTCCAGGACCGGGAGGGAGATTGCCAGAGTCAACACGTACAAGGAGGAGTGGCGAATCCGGACAAACCTCAATAAGTTCGCGGTCATCCCCCTGGCCACCAACAAGCCTGCACCTCTACTAGTGGAGGGAGACCTGGTCAACTTCCGACAACGTGGGAGGCTCCTGTGGCTACAACTCTCAGGACATGGCTACATCTCCCACGTATCAGAACGGGTCCAGCAGGCGAGGAGGGCCCTGGGAACTTTATACCGCTTCAGGGACCTGGACCGCGAACTTAAACTCCACCTCGTCAAGACTCTGATGATCCCGGTCCTGACGTATCCCCCCATCCCCAGGCATGCCTTCAGTGGGTCCGCCATCAGCAGGCTCCAACGAGTTTAGAACGCAGCCCTGCGATTTGCATTGGACGTTCGCTGAGACGACTTCCAAACAGCGGAAGCCATGCACGTGGAGGCCTCCATCCCTGCCCTCAACGTTAGGCTCCACGACCTTGCAGCCAGAGTCTGGCAAAGACTGGGGGACATGAACTGGGAACAGATCACTGCCATACAAGACCTAAACAGAAAGGCCCCCAACCGCCAACATTCATGGTTTCCGCGGAGCCTGCTGATACTCGAGAGGGACCCCACCCCAGCACCCCGGTACCGGTAGATGAGTTAACACAAGCCATAATCTTCCCTTATATACGATCGCACTTTAATTATTTCCCTTATATTTATACATTTATTTCATCTGGTTTAATTACTTATTTATATATTTATTTATTAAATTAATAACACATGTCACATTAATTAATGTATACTAAAAAAAAATGCTATCTGCATTATGCGGCTATGTGTACCATCATATCTTGTATATATTCTGTTATCATGTCATTGTTTTTTGTATCATGTTGTATATATTCTGTTATCATGTCATTATTTCTTGTATTATATTGGTTTCAGTTATCATGTCACGTTATTGTCTTGTATCATTTGCTATTCATATTTGCACTGTTTTCCTCTGCCAAAACGGTAATTACTCCCAGTGAGGTCTAAAGCACTGTTCAGGGGGTGCTGTGAACTTATCATTAAACCCAGCTGTGACCTCACTGAACGTTTCCCTTTGTGTCTCACAACACAAGGGGGCAGTCACAGCCTGCTCTTGAAAGACAACTCTCTTCCTCCACACAAAACTACAAGCACCTAATAACACACACACCCTTCACTCAAAAATTTTAAAATCATCATGGCTACTCCTACACTAGCCTGGGAGTCCCCATCTGGGGAGGGGACCATAAATGTCCCCAGGTCGGACTGCCTTTCTGTCGACGACACTAAGTGTCTTGACACCCCCCCTCAACTTTTTCTTCATTAACTTCTGCAACATTCGCGGTCTAAGATC
The DNA here is from genome assembly GCF_035594125.1 of Scylla paramamosain. Classification (NCBI taxonomy): domain Eukaryota; kingdom Metazoa; phylum Arthropoda; class Malacostraca; order Decapoda; family Portunidae; genus Scylla; species Scylla paramamosain. The sequence goes on from NC_087169.1 coordinate 8,746,172, forward strand.
TAATTTTCAATCTGTAGAACACCACATCTCCTCTTTTAAACCTCATCTTCTTTTCCTCACTGAAACACAGGTGTCTGAAGCAACTGACAGTAGCCCCTTTCCTGTTCCCTCCTACTTTCTCTATCCTTATTTTCGATTTAAAGCTGGATGCTGCGTTTATGTGCGCAATGACTTAACCTGCTCTCGTGCCCACGTTCTTGAATCTTCTGAGTTTTCCACCATCTGGCTACGACTACAGAGTCACTCTCATACTAAATTTATCTGTGCTGTATACCTCTCACCTAACTCCTCTAATTAAAAGAAATTCTTTGACTATTTAACTTCCAAAGTGGAGCACATTTTGACCCTCTTCCCTTTTGCAGAGATCTCCATTCTTGGAGACTTCAATGTTCACCACCAGCTTGGAGATACGCCCAAAATTATTGACCTTTTCCTGACCTCTAATCCTTCTGCTTATGCTGTCACCCTTTCTTCTCCGTTGGGCTCCTCCGATCACAATTTCATATCTTTATCTTGTCCTATCGCTCCAATCCCTCCTCAGGATCCCTCTAAAAGAAGGTGCCACTGTCGTTTTTCCTCTGCTAGTTGGGGGGACCTGAGGAGGTATTTTGCTGATTTTCCTTGGAATGACTACTGCTTCCGTGTCAGAAACCCGTCTTTGTGTGCTGAGCGCATAACAGAGGTGATAGTGTCTGGCATGGAGGCGTACATTCCTCACTCTTTTTCTCGTCCTAAACCTTCTAAACCTTGGTTTAATACAGCTTGTTCTCGTACTATACATGATAGAGAGGTGGCCCACTTACTTAAGCCTTCCATCACCAGAATCTCATGCACTTTATATTTCTGCCCGGAACCATGCCAAGTCTGTTCTCCAACTAGCCAAAAACTCATTCATTAACAGAAAATGTCAAAACTTTTCAAGATCTAACTCCCATCGTGATTTCTGTCATCTAGCCAAAAATATTTCCAATAACTTTGTTTCTTCTTCTTTCTCTCCTCTATTTCAACCAGATGGCACCACTGCTATCACATCTATTTCTAAGGCTGAACTCTTCGCTCAAACCTTTGCTTAAAACTCTACCTTGGACGATTCTGGGCTTGTTTCTCCCTCTCCTCCACCCTCCGACTACTTCATGCCACCTATTAAAATTCTTCGCAATGATGTTTTCCATGCCCTCGCTGGCCTAAACCTTCGGAAGGCTTATGGACCTGATGGGGTCCCTCCTATTGTTTTTAGAAACTGTGCCTCCGTGCTTGCACCTTGCCTAGTCAAACTCTTTCAGCTCTGTCTGTCAACAACTGCCTTTCCTTCTTGCTGGACGTTTGCCTACATTCAACCTGTTCCTAAAAAGGGTGACCGTTCTAATCCCTCAAACTACCGTCCTATTGCTTTAATTTCCTGCCTATCTAAAGTTTTTGAATCTATCCTCAACAGGAAGATTCTTAAACATCTATCACTTCACAACCTTCTATCTGATCGCCAGTATGGGATCCGTCAAGGCCACTCTACTGGTGATCTTCTGGCTTTCCTTACTGAGTTTTGGTCATCCTCTTTTATAGATTTTGGTGAAACTTTTGCTGTTGCCTTGGACATATCAAAAGCTTTTGATAGAGTCTGGCACAAAGCTTTGATTTCCAAACTACCCTCCTATGGTTTCTATCCTTCTCTCTGTAACTTCATCTCAAGTTTCCTTTCTGACCGTTCTATTACTGCTGTGGTAGACGGTCACTGTTCTTCTCCTAAATCTATTAACAGTGGTCTTTCTCAGGGTTCTGTCCTCTCACCCGCTCTCTTCTTATTATTCATTAATGATCTTCTAAACCAAACTTCTTGCCCTATCCACTCCTACGCTGATGATACCACCCTACACTTTTCCACGTCTTTTCATAGACGTCCAACCCTTCAGGAGGTAAACATATCTCGCAGGGAAGCCACAGAACGCTTGACTTCTGATCTTTCTAAAATTTCTGATTGGGGCAGAGCAAACCTGGTATTGTTCAATGCCTCAAAATCTCAATTCCTCCATCTATCAAATCGACACAACCTTCCAGACAACTATCCCCTCTTCTTCAATGACACTCAACTGTCCCCTTCTTCTACACTGAACATCCTCGGTCTGTCCTTTACTTATAATCTGAACTGGAAACTTCACATCTCATCTCTAGCTAAAACAGCTTCTATGAAGTTAGGTGTTCTGAGACGTCTGCGCCAGTTTTTCTCACCCCCCCAGCTGCTAACTCTGTACAAGGGCCTTATCCATCCATGTATGGAGTATGCTTCACATGTCTGGGGGGTTCCACTCATACTGCTCTTCTAGACAGGGTGGAATCAAAAGCTTTTCATCTCATCAACTCCTCTCCTCTAACTGACTGTCTTCAGCCTCTCTCTCACCGCTGCAGTGTTCCATATCTAGCTGTCTTCTACCGCTATTTTCATGCTAACTGCTCTTCTGATCTTGCTAACTGCATGCCTCCCGTCCTCCCGCGGCCTCGCTGCTCAAGACTTTCTTCTTTCTCTCACCCCTATTCTGTCCACCTCTCTAACACAAGAGTTAACAAGTATTCTGAATCATTCATCCCTTTCTCTGGTAAACTCTGGAACTCCCTGCCTGCTTCTTTATTTCCACCATCCTATGACTTGAATTTCTTCAAGAGGGAGGTTTCAAGACACTTATTCATCAATTTTTGACCACTGCTTTGACCCTTTTATGGGACTGGCGTTTCAGTGGCCATTTTTTTTTAGATTTTTGTTGCCCTTGGCCAGTGTCCTTCCTACATAAAAAAAAATTGTATTATTTGCCATTTATATTTCAAATGTTTTTCTTCTGCATTATGTTATATAAATTCCCCATGTTATGCTCTCTATTACATATGTAATGTACATTTCTGTGTTATAAATGTAATATATTCAATGTATATTTCATCACTATTTGGAAAAATAGCTTCCCGGACGCCCGGACACTTTTTACCTACCACAGTATTTCGTTTATTTCACACACTTTTCCCCCCTCTCATTCTACACCCCTGGCCCCGCTCCTTTATAACACCCACTTTCTCAATAAAGTGTTAAACTGTTAAACTGTCCTGTCATTCCAAGAAGACAACAACCTCCTCTGCCAATGAAGAAAGGTCAAGGACCCGAAATCGCGATCTGGCGAAGAAGATATCCTACGGGAAAATCATCAATATTCTTACCAAAGAGAATAAGACATTCCTTCGAGAAAAAGAAAACATCATGAAGAAAATCATAAACGCTGAACTCAGTATCACTTTCAACGAAATATGTACTAGAGAAAACCTCCTGCCGATTTATACACTATATATATATATATATATATATATATATATATATATATATATATATATATATATATATATATATATATATATATATATATATATATATATATATATATATATATATATATTAGATAGGCAAAAGTGTTATTCGTGACACATTTGGGGAGAGATACTTTGAAGAGCCCTACAGGAAGGAATGATGCGTTGACTCTAGAAATTAAAATAGTAATTACAATGTTATCTAGCCAATGGGAGGTTCAGCTCTGCAGCAGTGGTGATTTTAACCCCTTCTGTGTCATGTTTTTGTGTCTCAATTACTTTGGTAAAAGAGGTTCACGCAGCTTTTTTTTTTTTTTCCTCTCTCTTTTTTTCGCTTAGTGAGTATAGAACTTGATTAGCCCATCAAGCTCCTTCTTTCTTCATGTACTAACTGAAAGGGGAAGGAAAGAAAAAGGATACGAAGAAACCAGAATTGCTGAGTGTCGCGGCCACGCGGGATAAAGGTCGGAAACAATGACAAAATTCTCGCGACAAAATTATGCTTAGACCAGACTCAAGTACGACCTGAAGATAAGCACAACCTTAAGCATAATTCCAAGAATCTTTGGTAATTTGGACCAAACCCAGAGTACTAAAAGAGTGCAAAGAAGTTATTAGTGAACCGCTAGTTACTATCTTTACGAAATCACTACATTCAGGAGAAGTACTGGAAAAATGGAGGCAAGATAATGCACTGTACCATATTAATTTCATTATCTTGTGTATTTCATTATCTTATCTTATTATTTTATGTATTTCATGCACACGGCCACATGGGCGCACACCACAAAGTGGACACGCGCCCCTCGCCTCTTTACACTTTACCTGACTCCTCTACGTGCGTCTGTCCCATGGAAAAATACTTAGACGCACACCTTTCGCCGATTATCATCTCCACGCCCTTATCTCCTCAACCACGTGACATGTTGACGTATGTGATTGGTGTGCAGTGTCCAAATGAATTAAGGTAGGTTTATTATATCAGCATTACACTTCAAAGAGAGTGGAGTCTGTATTATTCTACACAAAATAAGTGGCCTAAGCTTCAATACTGACTCCTTCATCCCATAACGCCAATCTGAAGGAGGCAGGATAGGAGTGCAGCTGGTACATAATGACGACGTACCACGCAGGTACAGTAGTAGTGATCTTTGAAAAAGATAAGACATTAACGTCGAATTAGAGACCTGTCAACTTAACTTTATTTGTAAGGTAACATATAGGAATCAGTTATTGCGAAGAATGTTAGAGATCATTTAGATAAGCTTAATTTGATAAATCAGTCTCAGCATGGCTTCAAGAAGGGAAAGCCATGCTTTACAAGTTTGTTGAATTTTTAAAGTAAGGTTTACGAGGTGGCAGATAATGGAAATAGTTATGAACTACTATATTTTGACTTTAGTGAGGCGTGTCAAAGGTTCAAGAAGATTAGGCCGCACGGAGATGTTAAAGTATTAGGTTGAATAAGGTCATTGTTATGTGGCAGGAGAAACAGTTATAATCAATGATAATCAGTAGAAGTCCTAAAATAATATGAAAGTTATATTTGGTCCTGTCTAGTTCTGATTCTCATATTACAGGAATGTTGTAGGTCTTAAATCTAAAATAGAGATAGGAAGAAATTGGTTCTCAACGAGAGTGGCAGATGAATGGAATGTGTTAAGTAATCAGTGATGATATTGTTAGTGCGTTATTGTTAGGGAGCTTTAAAAGATTAGAGAGAGAGAGAGAGAGAGAGAGAGAGAGAGAGAGAGAGAGAGAGAGAGAGAGAGAGAGAGAGAGAGAGAGAGAGAGAGAGAGAGAGAGAGAGAGAGAGAGAGAGCTGATGGGTGGAAATAGGTAAGTATGTTTCATGTAGGCCTGATGGCTTCTTGCAACTTTCCTTATTTTCTTGTGTTCTTATAATGATAGTCAAAATGCGTACAAAACGTTATGTTATTGTTAGAAGTAGTGAACAACATTATTTTGTAAATTGCACGCAATCAAAATAGAACAAGAAATAACGGGTTCCAGCTTGAGAACTTAAATCTAAAATTGAGATAGGAAGGAATTGGTTCTCAACGAAAGTGGCAGATGAATGGAATGTGTTAAGTAATCAGTGATGATGTTGTTAGTGCGTTATTGTCAGGGAGCTTTAAAAGATTTTATATATATATATATATAGAGAGAGAGAGAGAGAGAGAGAGAGAGAGAGAGAGAGAGAGAGAGAGAGAGAGAGAGAGAGAGAGAGAGAGAGAGAGAGAGAGAGAGCTGGTGGGTGGAAATAGGTATGTTTCATGTAGGCCTGATGGCTTCTTGAAACTTTCCTTATTTTCTTGTGTTCTTATAATGATAGTCAAATTGCGTACAAAACGTTATGTTATTGTTAGAAGTAGTGAACAACATTATTTTGTAAATTGAACGTTTCTGCCTGTAATTTGACTTGTGATACTCACAGATAGCGCCGCCACTTTCAGGCACCCATCTCCTGCCTTTCCCTCCATCACTACTGGCTGGCTACGAGTGCCTCAGATCGCTGCTGCACCAATCACACAGCTGTGGATAATATATGTAATCAAGCCTTCCATCGCAGCTGATTTGATTATCATATTTTTTTTTTTCTGGGTAAAGGTAAAACAATTTAGTTTTTTTTTCTCTCAGGTTATAATAATGATGATTACGATGATAATGATAATAGTAATTATGCTGTAACAACAATAATGATAATAATAATAATAATAATAATAATAATAATAATAATTATTATTATTATTATTATTATTATTATTATTATTATTATTATTATTATTATTATTATCATTACTACTACTACTACTACTACTATTACTACTACTACTACTACTGCTACTACTACTACTACTACTACTACTACTACTACTATTGCTACTACTGCTAGTTTTATTTTAAAGGATGATAATAATAATTATTATAATAATAATAATTATATGATTATATAATAATTATATAATAATTTAAGATGAAGGTAGGCGTCCAAAAAAAGAAAAAAAGTTAGAAAACACTGCTCCATTTTAGATGCACTGAGCATGTAGCAATGGCCGTATTTTCCATGTAAATTTTAAGTAATTTCCTTTGAGTAAACTTGATTTTCATATAAGGACGATACTGAATCTATACTAGGGATGAAATACTGTTTCGGTGTAATAATAATAATAATAATAATAAACGGTTTATTATTTAGGCAGTTGACAAACTGAAAATGTACATAGGGGATGGGGAAAAACTTAACATTAATCCTAAAAGTAAGTCTAATCTAGGAGGGAAATACTATTGATTGATGGCTCGCACCATGGTGGGAATCGCACTGAGCCTGTACCGGTCCGTGCGCGGCGCCTTCAGGGGCGTTATTTTGTTGTGGTGTCTGGTGGCACGGACCGGGCGAGGTGCGTCGGGCGGCAGCATGTTTCTGAGACGTGGATGATGCAGTAGTCCCCTCCCAAACTTCTCCAGAGCGTCTCGGTGCCTGGTGGATATTCTGGACAGACTCAGGGTGGTCAGGGCTTCTTCATAGGTGGTGTATGTAGGGCCAAGGATGACCCTGCACGCCCTTTTCTGCACACTCTCTAGCTGTAGCTGTTGAGTGTGTGTGAGGGAGGAGGACCACGCTGGGGAGGCGTACATGAGTTTGGGGAGGATGAAGGTAAGGTACACCCCACTTAACTCATCTGTCGGCGTCCCCAGCGACCTGAGTCTGCGCAGCATGTACAGCCTGTAGGTAGCTGATCTCACGGTGCTGGCGACATGCTGCTTCCAGGTCAGCTGGCCGTCCACCGTGACTCCGAGAAGCTTGGCACATTGGACCACCTGGAGGGGGTGAGGGCCCACTGTGAGCCGGGGAGGGGGCACTGGTACAGAGGAGGTACAGAAATGCATCACCACAGTTTTGCTGTGGTTGATGGTCATCCTGCTCTCCTCTGTCCACGTCTGCAGTCGCTCCAGAATTGCTTGCAGTGGCGAGTAGTCCGGGTTCTTGGTGGAAACTGGGACGCCCACGGTGCAGTCGTCCACATACTTCCAACGATGGGGGGTGTCAGTGAGGGCGTCGTTGATGAGGAGGAGGAAGCATAGAGGACCCATCTTGGTCCCCTGGGGAACTCCACATGTCAGCTGTTGGAAATTAGAGACAGAGCCCTGATAGCGAACGGCCTGACGTCTCCCTGTGAGGAAGTCGGCTAGCCACGCTATCAGATTAGGAGGGAGACCCAGACTTACTGCCTTGCTGATGACAGCAGTTTGATCAACAAGATCAAAGGCTTTTTTGAAGTCCACAAAAGCAACAGCTAGAGAGGTGTTTCGCTTGTCCAGGTGGCTGTGGATGAATTCAAGGAAGCTGGTCAGGTAATGTGAGGTGGAGGTGGCTTTAATATTTCCGAATTGTCTGATATCCACGGTGTTACAAATTTTGGTGTATGCCCAGTCATATACAAAATCTTCACAAATAAGGCTAGGGATGGGAGTGATAGAGACTGGCCTGAGGTCATTGAGTGACTGTGGACTGGAAGTTTTGGGGATGGGGGTGACGTAAGATGTCTTCCAGTCCGCGGGGCAAGAGTGTTGGGAGAGTGAGGCCTTTATTATGGAGCATAGCGGTGTTGCTAGCTCTACAGCAAATTCCTTGTAAATTTTTATAGGAAGGTCAGTGGGTGTGGTGGATCTTGGTTTAAATTTAAGTATTCTCTTAAAAACATCCATCGCCTGGACAGTGTGTGGAGGGGAGGGAGCGGGAAGATAGGCAGGAAGCGGAGTGGTGTGGAGGGGAGGAAAGGTTTGACAGATAGCAGCAAAGTGATCGTTCATCTCCTGAGCCGCGAGATTAGCAGGAAGGTGTGAGGTGCAAGGTGTGTGTGTGTGTGTGTGTGTGTGTGTGTGTGTGTGTGTGTGTGTGTGTGTGTGTGTGTGTGTGTGTGTGTGTGTGTATAATGATAATAATGATAATAATAATAATATTAATAATAATAACAATAATAATAATAATAATAATAATAATAATAATAATAATAATAATAATAATAATAATAATAATAATAATAATAACAATAATAATAACACAAATATACATACATACTTGTACCAAAGCTGTTTCCTCCAAAAGAGAAGGGTCGCAAAGGCAAAGCACACAATTTTCACATTCGCACCACTCTTGGCCCCTTGGCCTGATACAGAAAAGAGAAAGTACACATGCCTTCACTTTACAGAGATCAGCTACACAGTTTAGACACTTTCGTCCGGAAAAAATAGTTCCTTCATAGCAAGTACCCTCCCTACTGCACCTGATTACCTCACACCTGTGTGAGACTATCGATGTGTGGTGTCTCTCTTGGAGGTCAGAGGGCCACGTAATTCCTCACGCACATAAAACTGCTCTCTATGTGCTTCTGTCACGCTTCGCCACACACACAACAGTGATGGTTATCTGGAAAATTGGTTCGAGTTGATAGATGAAAAAATTAAATTCTTGAGGTATTGAACATAAGGAGGAGGCAGTAGATACCTGCCGAAACGATAATTACTCCCAGTGAGGTCTAAAGCACTGTTCAGGAGGTGCTGTGAACTTATCATTAAACCCAGCTGTGACCTCACTGAACGTTTCCCTTTGTGTCTCACAACACAAGGGGGCAGTCACAGCCTGCCCTCTAAAGACAACTCTCTTCCTCCACACAAAACTACAAGCACCTATTAACACACACACCCTTCACTCAAAAATTTTAAAATCATCATGGCGACTCCTACACCAGCCTCGGAGTCCCCATCTGGGGAGGGGACCATAAATGTCCCCAGGTCGGACTGCCTTTCTGTCGACGACCCTAAGTGTCTTGACACCCCCATCAACCGTCCTATTGCTTTAATTTCCTGCTTATCTAAAGTTTTTTTAATCTATCCTCAACAAGAACATTCTTAAACATTCTTAAACATTCTTAAACATCTATCACTTCACAACCTTCTATCTGATCGCCAGTATGGGTTCCGTCAAGGCCGCTCTACTGGTGATCTTCTGGCTTTCCTTACTGAGTCTTGGTCATCCTCTTTTAGAGATTTTGGTGAAACTTTTGCTGTTGCCTTGGACATATCAAAAGCCTTTGATAGAGTCTGGCACAAAGCTTTGATTTCCAAACTACCCTCTTACGGTTTCTATCCTTCTCTCTGTAACTTCATCTCAAGTTTCCTTTCTGACCGTTCTATTGCTGCTGTGGTAGACGGTCACTGTTCTTCTCCTAAATCTATTAACAGTGGTGTTCCTCAGGGTTCTGTCCTGTCACCCACTCTCTTCTTATTATTCATTAATGATCTTCTAAACCAAACTTCTTGTCCTATCCACTCCTACGCTGATGATACCACCCTGCACTTTTCCATGTCTTTTCATAGACGTCCAACCCTTCAGGAGGTAAACATATCACGCAGGGAAGCCACAGAACGCCTGACTTCTGATCTTTCTAAAATTTCTGATTTGGGCAGAGCAAACTTGGTATTGTTCAATGCCTCAAAAACTCAATTCCTCCATCTATCAACTCGACACAACCTTCCAGACAACTATCCCCTCTTCTTCAGTGACACTCAGCTGTCCCCCTCTTTTACACTGAACATCCTCGGTCTGTCCTTTACTTATAATCTGAAGTGGAAACTTCACATCTCATCTCTAGCTAAAACAGCTTCTATGAAGTTAGGTGTTCTGAGACGTCTCCGCCAGTTTTTCTCACCCCCTCAGCTGCTAACTCTGTACAAGGGCCTTATCCGTCCATGTATGGAGTATGCTTCACATGTCTGGGGGGGTTCCACTCATACTGCTCTTCTAGACAGGGTGGAATCAAAAGCTTTTCGTTTCATCAACTCCTCTCCTCTAACTGACTGTCTTCAGCCTCTCTCTCACCGTCGCAATGTTGCATATCTAGCTGTCTTCTACCGCTATTTTCATGGTAACTGTTCTTTTGATCTTGCTAACTGCATGTCTCCCCTCCTTCCGCGGCCTCGCTGCACAAGACTTTCTTCTTTCTCTCATCCCTATTCTGTCCACCTCTCAAACGCAAGAGTTATTCAGTATTCTCAATCATTCATCCCTCTCTCTGGTAAATTCTGGAACTCCCTGCCTGCTTCTGTATTTACACCTTCCTATGACTTGAATTCCTTCAAGAGGGAGGTTTCAAGACACTTATCCACCAATTTTTGACCACTGCTTTGACCCTTTTATGGGACTGGCGTTTCAGTGGGCATTTTTTTTATTAAATTTTTGTTGCCCTTGGCCAGTATCCTTCCTACATAAAAAAAAAAAAAAACTTTTTCTTCATTAACTTCTGCAACATTCGCGGTCTAAGATCTAATTTTCAATCTGTAGAACACCACCTCTCCTCTTCTAAACCTCATCTTTTTTTCCTCACTGAAACTTAGGTGTCTGAGGTAACTGACAGTAGCCCCTTTTCTGTTCCCTCCTACTTTCTCTATCCTCATTTTCGATCCAAAGCTAGATGCTGCGTTTATGTGCGCAATGACTTAACCTGCTCTCGTGCCCAGGCTCTTGAATCTTCCCAGTTTTCCACCATCTGGCTACAACTACAGAGTCACTCTCATAGTAAATTTATCTGTGCTGTATACCTCTCACCTAACTCCTCTGACTATAAGAAATTCTTTGACTACTTAACTTCCAAAGTGGAGCACATTCTGACCCTCTTCCCTTTTGCAGAGATCTCCATTCTTGGAGACTTTAATGTTCACCACCAGCTTTGGCTTTCCTCTCCCTTCACTGACCATCCTGGTGAACTAGCCTACAACTTTGCTATCCTCCATGACCTAGAGCAATTGGTGCAACACCCTACTCGTATTCCTGACCGTCTTGGAGTTACGCCCAACATTCTTGACCTTTTCCTGACCTCTAATCCTTCTGCTTATGCTGTCACCCTTTCTTCTCCGTTGGGCTCCTCCGATCACAATCTCATATCTTTATCTTGTCCTATCACTCCAATCCCTCCTCAGGATCCCCCTAAGCGAAGGTGCCTCTGGCGTTTTGCCTCTGCTAGTTGGGGGGACCTGAGGAGGTACTTTGCTGATTTTCCTTGGAATGACTACTGCTTCCGTGTCAGAGACCCGTCTTTGTGTGCTGAGCACATAACAGAGGTGATAGTGTCTGGCATGGAAGCACACATTCCTCACTCTTTTTCTCATCCTAAACCTTCTAAACCTTGGTTTAACACAGCTTGTTCTCGTGCTATACACGATAGAGAGGTGGCCCATAAAAGGTACTTAAGCCTTCCATCACCAGAATCTCATGCACTTTATATTTCTGCCCGGAACCATGCCAAGTCTGTTCTCCAACTAGCCAAAAACTCCTTCATTAACAGAAAATGTCAAAACCTTTCAAGATCTAACTCCCCTCGTGATTTCTGGCATCGGGCCAAAAATATCTCCAATAACTTTGCTTCTTCTTCTTTCCCTCCTCTATTTCAACCAGATGGCACCACTGCTATCACATTTATTTCTAAAGCTGCACTCTTTGCTCAAACCTTTGCTAAAAACTTTACCTTGGACGATTCTGGGCTTGTTCCTCCCTCTCCTCCACCCTCTGACTACTTCATGCCACCTATTGAAATTCTTCGCAATGATGTTTTCCATGCCCTCGCTGGCCTAAACCTTCGGAAGGCTTATGGACCTGATGGGGTCCATCCTATTGTTCTCAGAAACTGTGCCTCCGTGCTTGCACCTTGCCTAGTCAAACTCTTTCAGCTCTGTCTGTCAACATCTACCTTTACTTCTTGCTGGAAGTTTGCCTACATTCAACCTGTTCCTAAAAAGGGTGACCGTTCTAATCCCTCAAACTACCGTCCTATTGCTTTAATTTCCTGCCTATCTAAAGTTTTTGAATCTATCCTCAACAGGAAGATTCTTAAACATCTATCACTTCACAACCTTCTATCTGATCGCCAGTATGGGTTCCGCCAAGGCCGCTCTACTGGTGATGGCTTTCCTTACTGAGTCTTGGTCATCCTCTTTTAGAGATTTTTGTGAAACTTTTGCTGTTGCCTTGGACATATCAAAAGCTTTTGATAGAGTCTGGCACAAGGCTTTGATTTCCAAACTACCCTCCTACGGTTTCTATCCTTCTCTCTGTAACTTCATCTCAAGTTTCCTTTCTGACCGTTCTATTGCTGCTGTGGTAGACGGTCACTGTTCTTCTCCTAAATCTATTAACAGTGGTGTTCCTCAGGGTTCTGTCCTGTTACCCACTCCCTTCTTATTATTCATTAATGATCTTCTAAACCAAACTTCTTGTCCTATCCACTCCTACGTTGATGATACCACCCTGCACTTTTCCACGTCTTTTCATAGACGTCCAACTCTTCAGGAGGTAAACATATCACGCAGGGAAGCCACAGAATGCCTGACTTCTGATCTTTCTAAAATTTTTGATTGGGGCAGAGCAAACTTGGTATTGTTCAATGCCTCAAAAACTCAATTCCTCCATCTATCAACTCGACACAACCTTCCAGACAACTATCCCCTCTTCTTCAATGACACTCAACTGTCCCCCTCTTCTACACTGAACATCCTCGGTCTGTCCTTTACTTATAATCTGAACTGGAAACTTCACATCTCATCTCTAGCTAAAACAGCTTCTATGAAGTTAGGTGTTCTGAGACGTCTCCGCCAGTTTTTCTCACCCCCCTAGCTGCTAACTCTGTACAAGGGTCTTATCCGTCCATGTATGGAGTATGCTTCACATGTCTGGGGGGGTTCCACTCATACTGCTCTTCTAGACAGGGTGGAATGAAAAGCTTTTCGTCTCAACAACTCCTCTCCTCTAACTGGCTGTCTTCAGCCTCTCTCTCACCGCCGCAATGTTGCATATCTAGCTGTCTTCTACCGCTATTTTCATGCTAACTGCTCTTCTGATCTTGCTAACTGCATGCCTCCCCTCCTTCCGCGGCCTCGCTGCACAAGGATTTCTTCTTTCTCTCACCCCTATTCTGTCCAGCTCTCTAACGCAAGAGTTAACCAGTATTCTCAATCATTCATCCCTTTCTCTGGTAAACTCTGGAACTCCCTGCCTGCTTCTGTATTTCCACCTTCCTATGACTTAAATTCCTTCAAGAGGGAGGTTTCAAGACACTTATCCATCAATTTTTGACCAATGCTTTGACCCTTTTATGGGACTGGCATTTCAGTGGGCATTTTTTTTTATCAAATTTTTTGTTGCCTTTGGCCAGTGTCCTTCCTACATATATATAAAAAAAAAAAAAACAATATGTTTGCTCTGCCCAATCAGAAATTTTAGAAAAATTTGAAGTTAGTCGTTCTGTGGCTTTCCTGCAGTTGTTTTATTCCTGAAGAACTGGACGTCTACGAAAAGACGTGGAAAAGTGCTGAGCGGTATCATCAAGACAAGAGTGGATGAGAAAATTTGGTGTGGCTAAAATAATTGATTAATAATAAGAAAAGAGTGGGTAACAGAAAAGAACTCAAAGGAAGATCACAACTTAGAACAGTGACTGATCATTTACCACAGCAGCAATAGAACGGTAAAAAAGAAAATTTGAGATAGTTACAGAAAAGAAAAAAAGAAAAGGTAAAAGCTGTAAGAGAGTAGTTTGGAAATCAAAGCTTTGTACTAAACACTTTTGATATGTCTAAAGCACCAGCGAGTTTCACTAAAATCCATAAAAGAAGATTACCAAAACTCAGTAAGATAGGCCAGATCATGAGTAGAGACGCCACGGCAGAGCCCATATTGGCGATCAGATATAGGGTTGTGAAGTGATAGATGTTTAAGAATCTTCTGTTGAGGTTAGATTAAAAAAAAAAAAATAGCAAAATTCCACCAAGAAGCAAAGATAGGTGTTGACCGACAGAGTTGGTAGAGTTTGACTTGGCAAAGTGCACGAACGGAGGCACAGTTGGAGAAAAGTAAGAGGGACACCCTTTTTCCCATCAGCTCCATAAGCCTCTCCAGCGAGGGCATGGAAAACATCATTACAAAGAATCTTAATAGGAGGCATGAAACATTCATAGAGTGGAGGAGAAGGAAGAGCAAAGTAGACTTTTCAACAAAGGTTTAAGGGAAAAGCTCAGCTGTAGAGATAGATGAAATGGTAGTGTTGCTATTAGGTTAAAATAAAAGAAAGATAAAAAGTTGTTGGGGATATTTTTAGATAGATGCCAGAAGTCACGAGGGGAGTTAGGTCGAGAAAGATTTTTTTTTTTTTTTTTTATTAATGAAGGAGTTTTGGCTATGGATTTCAGGTGTAGTCCCCTATTTTTTTTTTTTTTTTTTCATAATGTCTCAGAAAGCGTCGGACAAGGATATAACTTTAGCAGTGGATGTTTGAGACTCCTACCTAATTGATAAAATAATGTCTTGGTGCCAACTGTGGATAGTTAAGGCATTTATAAAAGTGAAATTAGGGTAAACTAAGCTAAGATATTCAGAGGCACGTAGCGAGGCTGGCTGCTGTCACAATGCATGCCCGATCGTGACATCGGTGAGACGTTTAACAATGACGTAATAGTAATCATCTACTCAACTGGCAGTCTCTCTCTCTCTCTCTCTCTCTCTCTCTCTCTCTCTCTCTCTCTCTCTCTCTCTCTCTCTCTCTCTCTCTCTCTCTCTCTCTCTCTCTCTCGCAAACACACACACACACACACACACACACACGGTCTGGTAGCGCAGCGGTTACCACGCCCGATCCACAATCAGGAGTGGCCGGGCTCGAATCCCGGGTCAGGTCAGAAGTCTTTGGGCGGATTTCTTTACAGTGTAGCCCCTGTTCACCTAGCAGTGATTAGGTACCTAGTGTAAGTCGGAAGATGTGACCAGCTGCTAGTAGGAGAAACAAACTTTGAAAAGAAAAATACACATGGAGTAGCCGGACCATCCAGGGTCTATCTATTAGGTTGACCGCGCCATCTGGCAGCCATAGCATAAAACTGTAAATATATATGTATGTAAGTAAGTATGTAACATGTGGATTTTCAGTTGTAAGACTGCAAGATTAATAAACCTATTATTATTATTATTATTATTATTATTATTATTATTATTATTATTATTATTATTATTAACATTATTATTATTATTATTATTATACATGCACACACACACACACACACCGAAGCAATATTTCATCCCTAGTATAGATTCAGTATCGTCCTTATATGGAAATCATGTTTACTCAAAGGAAGTTACTTAACATTTACATGGAAAATACGGCCATTGCTACATGCTCAGTGCATCTAACATAGAGTAGTGTTTTCTAACTTACTTTTTTTCTTTTTTTGGACGCCTACCTTCATCTCAAATAAAATTTATAGAAATATAAAACTGCATCAGTAGCATGTTTAATCTAACTGATTGATAATAATTATGGGGAAATATAATAAATTCTTAATATGGTCTGACTTCCTGCCAGGAAACCAACCAAATCCCAGGTTATAAAATAAATAATTGACATAGAAATGCATTATAGTATTCGGCAATAATAGGTGAAGACATCATAAGTATACAATGATGTAAATAACATGTTCAGCACAAGTTAACTTTTATTCATCATCACTATACAAGTTGGAGTCTATGTCTTCGTCATCGCTAGTGAGGTCAATGATGATGGGTTCCACAACTTCGTGTATGTTATTTGATGACCAGTATCCGACATCGTAGTCTCGACATCGTCAGACAGCAGCTGCTCACACCACCTTGGTGGCACACAGCCAGGCTTCAGCCAGTCTGGCCTGCAGACTGATGATTGACCCTGGTGAACCGTTGCAGGGAGGAGCGTATGTGTTGTTTAATGAATCCCCACACCTACTCGATGGTATTGAGGTTTGGGTGGGCGGGTGGCATTTGCCCACTCACGGATGATGATATTCGCCATGTACTGGGGCTTTGATCGGTTCTGCTGGCGATTCCTACATCACCCTCAGAGTTCCCATCTGGGAAAGGGACCAAAAATGTCCCTAGCTAGGTCAGACTACTCTTCTGGTATCGACCCTAGATGTCTTGACCCCCCACCTTAATTTTTTTTTTTTTTTTGTTCATTAATTTTTGCAACATTTGCGGCCTTAGATCTAATTTTCAATCTGTAGAACACAATCTCTCCTCTACTAAACCTTATATTTTCATCGCCAAAACAGAGGTGTTTAAGGCAACTGACAGTAGCCCCTTCTCTGTTCCTTCCTACTTTCTCTATCCTCATTTTCAATCCAAAGTTGATTGTTGTGTCTATGTGCGAAACGACTTAATTAACCCTTACACTGCCAAGCCGTCGTTCACGAGCGCATCTCACACGCCACTAACCTTCCCGACCTTCCCGTTGTCACTGCAGTCTCTTTTTATCCACAAATTTATATTCTGTGAAATGTCTGTACATGAGAATGTATTTTATTTTGTAGTACAGTACCTATAGTTAAGTATATGAATACATTTTACTTTATATCTTATGATGAAAATGTTTTCTAATAAATAAATAAATAAATAAATAAATAAGAATTAGTGGTGTAGCCTAATTTACGTAATGAATGTTTCATATACATTCTTTTTTTTATACTCTTCCCCTTAAAATGTGTGCACATGCCATAATCAAACGTAATAATGGATTACTGCACTTCTGAGGAGAGGCAATGTCGAATTTACTTCGTTAAAATTTCGCCTTCGGATGCAGCAGTTCCTTGGCGCGTGTGCGTTCGAGTCTTTGGCAGAATCCTATAAAGTAGTATGTAAAATAAAATATGTGTTCATAAAGACAACAAATACTTATAAGAAGGTGTAGAAATAAAAGTGTACCTCATACTGCTCTTCTAGACAGGATGGAATCAAAAGCTTTTCGTCTCATCAACTCCTCTCCTCTAACTGACTGTCTTCAGCCTCTCTCTCACCGCCGCAATGTTGCATATCTAGCTGTCTTCTACCGCTATTTTCATGCTAACTGCTCTTCTGATCTTGCTAACTGCATGCCTCCCCTCCTTCCGCGGCCTCGCTGCAAAGGACTTTCTTCTTTCTCTCACCCCTATTCTGTCCACCTCTCTAACGCAAGAGTTAACCAGTATTCTCAATCATTCATCCCTTTCTCTGGTAAACTGTGGAACTCCCTGCCTGCTTCTGTATTTCCACCTTCTTATGACTTGAATTCCTTCAAGAGAGAGGTTTCAAGACACTTATTCATCAATTTTTGACCGCTGACCCTTTTATGGGACTGGCATTTCAGTGGGCTTTTTTTTTTATTAGATTTTTGTTGCCCTTGGCCAGTGTCCTTCCTACATAAAAAAAAAATAAATGAAATGAAATAAAATAATAAATCAACTACTGAAAGAAATGGAAAATAACTAGATGAATTAATTTTTTTCCCTGGCCTCGAGGCAACGGTTACCAAGGATACAAGACATCGACTGTCAACAACATTCATAATATAATGACAGGTTAGTTCCATTTCATTAGCATGTATACGCTGTGTCCTTAATCTAAGTTCATCCCTTACGTTTATAATCATGTTATGTTATTTACTAATATGTAAATAATAGGTGAAGTCGCGGAAGGAGGTGCAGGGGGTGGGGGTGGAACCTCCCCAGGGAACCCTGGAAGTTCTGGTGCCTCCTATGACTATGAGTGAGTGAGGGGAAGTGGTGAGTGCAAGGGTGCTGCAGACTGCCGGGCTGGCCGGCTGGCAGGCTAGCTGGAGGACGGAGCCTCGTGGATGATGCAATAGGTATGAGTCATCATGTACTATTAGGTTGAGTTTAGATTGCTTTGTTATATTGTGTTTACTTTATTGCAATGAAAATGTCTGGTGTAATCTGGGTGTAGATTTTACTGGAAATTACGAGAATAAATCAGCTAGTATATAGGAGGTAAATGTGGATTGCTCCCGTCCTCTCTCTCTCTCTCTCTCTCTCTCTCTCTTACGGGTGATTCGTGTCCCCAGGAATCATCGGTATTATTTTTTTTTTTTTTTTGTCATGAAAAGAATGCGTAATAGTCTAACTTTGGTGATGCATATATATAAATCAAGGAGAGAGAGAGAGAGAGAGAGAGAGAGAGAGAGAGAGAGAGAGAGAGAGAGAGAGAGAGAGAGAGAGAGAGAGAGAGAGAGAGAGAGAGAGAGAATCTTGAAGTTGGCTTATTTTCATATACCAAGCCCTTGAATCTGCTGCTCAGGTAAAAATAAATAAATGTATAATAACGGACAAAAAGTAAGGAAACAAAGCTAAATGTGTCTTGTATACACTAAATGAATAAATAAATAAATACACTAAATAAATGAGTAAATAAATATACAAATAAAAATTACTGCCTGCATCATGTCCGCTTGTTTCCTGACACAATCCAAGCAGCAACACCATCCATTCCTTCCCTGTTCTTTTAGTTGCTTCACACACCCTGTTCCACACCCTAACGCTATCCTATTTTCCAGGAGCTTAATGTGTAAAGATGTCGTCATGGTTATCTGACTCGGACGTCGACGAACCAAGCCAAGCAATAGATGGTACTTCATCTGACGTGCAACTGAATGATGATGACACCCTTGACTACGCTTCAGAAGATGATGACTTGCGTGATGATGAAGAGTGGAGACGCCTGACAGGGGATGACCGAGGCGCGGTGCCCGTTCACTTTATTGCAACACCAGACCAAAAAAAACATTCGGGAAAATACCAACAAACCAATTGATTACTTCAACTTATTCTTCAATGATGCATTTATTGACAAAATTGTCGAGCAAACAAATGGATGAAAATTCGAGCTTTTCTGGGTCTTGTTCTGAATATGGGAATTGTACAAAAACCCACTGAGATACAATGTACCCAAATATAGACACTCCCTGGTTTCGAGAGCATTTCAAGATTTTTGCATTTCGGTGATAATTCCAGTTACAATGAGCAAAATCTAGATCATGTTCTTTATAAAATTCAACCTCTCATTGATCATTTTCAAGCAAAATTTATTAAATATTTTCATCCTGATAAAAATATATCTCTTTATGAAAGTCTCATTGTTTTCAATGAGACACAAACATCATGCCAAGTTTGGTATAAAGATGTGGTGTGTATGTGATATCAACACATGTACATTAGAAATATACCGTGGAAAGACTCAACAGCCATCACGTGGGACCATCATCATAACACAACACAGCAATCCGACTCCTCAGTCAAGTAAAACTTTTAGATTTAGGTCATAATGTTGGCTTTGACAACTTTTTTTCTCTTCTCCAGCATTGTTCCAGGACCTCTATCAGCGTGGAACAAGAACAACAGGCACACTGAGGAGCAATTGGCATGGCCTGCCATACGAACTGCAAGATAGTAGAGTTGTCAATAATGAAAGAAAGAGGCTGAGTGGCTGAATTTTGTGTGTGAAGTTCAGAGATGGAAGAAAGGATCTCATATCATCTACCTGCAGTGCTGGGTTCACTCAAGTTACCAACAGAAGAAGAGAAAGAGTCATTAGGCCAAACATAGTAAATGAGTAAATGTATTATGATTACGGGGATTATGGGCAGAGATGATTTGAAAGATACAAAACTCTATGCCTACCTCTATGCCTTCCTAAGTGAACAACAAAAGTGGCATTTTACTTTTTTGGAACAGCAATGCTAAATGCATATATAATCTACAAAATACATACTAACGAGACTGTCATGCCCAGGCTAAGATCCATTCATCACTGATGAGTTGGTTTCCAAGTATGATCCACAGAAAGGGCGAATACGGCATAGGAGGAGAGAAGAAATGGAGGAGCACCAGAGGCAGCCATTTGCCATAGTGACACCTAATAACATTGAGCCATAGGCTGAGCACATGGCGTTGCAGGCCATGACTGTCGTGTGCGATCAAACTACATACGTAAAAAGTGTAATGTTGGCTTATGTCTGACTTGCCATTTCGTGTTTCACAACAGACAAAACCGCTAAACTTTTCTGTCACCACTCTCAACCAGTGTATCTTCATTCTTTATTCTCTTCCATTGGTAACCTTTAGGATAATCTACCTTCCTCTATTTTTCCACTCTCCTGTATAGGCACGATGGAAGTATCAGTACAGTACATTTTATATATATATATATATATATATATATATATATATATATATATATATATATATATATATATATATATATATATATATATATATATATATATATATATATATGTGTGTGTGTGTGTGTGTGTGTGTGTGTGTGTGTCAATATGGTGCGTAAAGTGTACTCCCTACACAACACTACACAACATAATATAAAAATTGGGTTTCCACCTCTTCGCTTTACCTAAACTCTGATAACATTATCGTGTTCAGGAGAATCCTATGTGTCAGCTGTTATTATTTACTTTTGCCACACCTTGGTAATTGTGCAGAAATAATCCACATACTCGTAAAGTAAAGCTTGGTGAACATTTATAACAACCGCTTTGACTTATCCTTGTATTCGCCTTATGTTATTTATATAAGTGAATTTGAAATTTATTTATTACAGTTCCAGTGCGCTACCATCCTAAGTTTAGTGATCAAGGAAAGAAATAACTATAAGCGAACCACAAATAATAATTAAAACTTGAAGTACGTAAAGTCTAGCGGGCAGGGAAGGCGAGAAGGGACTTACTGTAAGTTATCCTTTCAACTCGGAACGGATTGCAAATGTGTTGTCGCACATAAGAGATTAAATTGCCGTGTCAGAGCTTATTCTGTCAAACATTTATTGGTACAAAGCACAACAAACACATCAACCCGAGAAAACCTGGAGCTGTTTAGTTTCATTCATCTCATGTACGACAACATGTTTGCAATCTATTTCCAGTTGAAAGTAAAACTTACAGTGCGTCCCTTCTCGCCTTCCCTCTGCGAAACTTCTCGGGAAAAGTTATGCTGCATACGAAAACAATGAATACGGATATGAATAAATAACTATATATATATATATATATATATATATATATATATATATATATATATATATATATATATATATATATATATATATATATATATATATATATATATATATATATATATCTTTTACTCGCATTATCAACTATAACCAAACCACTGCCTGTACAGAGATGTTAGCTATAGGGGGTGGGAATATATATATATATATATATATATATATATATATATATATATATATATATATATATATATATATATATATATATATATATATATATATATATATATATATATATATATAAAGAGGAGGAGGCAGTAGACACCAGCCGAAACGATAATTACTCCCAGTGAGGTCTAAAGCACTGTTCAGGGGTTGCTCTGAACTTTAAAAGTTGACTTTTAAAGTTCACAGAAAAAAAAAAAAACTTTAAAAGCCTTTAGAGTTGCCCTCTAAAGGCAACTCTTTTCCTCCACACAAAACTACAAGCACCTAATAACACACACACACCCTTCACTCAATAATTTCAAAATTATCATGGCGACTCCTACACCAGCCTCGGAGTCCCCATCTGGGGAGGAGGACCATCAATGTCCCCAGGTTGGACTGCCTTTCTGTCGACTACCCTAAGTGTCTTGACACCCCCCTCAACTTTTTCTTCATTAACTTCTGCAACATTCGCGGTCTAAGATCTAATTTTCAATCTGTAGAACACCACCTCTCCTCTTCTAGACCTCACCTTCTTTTCCTCACTGAGACTCAGGTGTCTGAGGCAACTGATAGTAGCCCCTTTTCTGTTCCCTCCTACTTTCTCTATCCTCATTTTCGATCCAAACCTGGATTGTTGCGTTTATGTGCGCAATGACTTAACCTGTTCTCGTGCCCACGCTCTTGAATCTTCCGAGTTTTCCACCATCTGGCGACGACTACAGAGTCACTCTCAAACTAAATTTATCTGTGCTGTATACCTCTCACCTAACTCCTCTGACTATAAGAAATTCTTTGCCTACTTAACTTCCAAAGTGGAGCACATTCTGACCCTCTTCCCTTTTGCAGAGATCTCCATTCTTTGAGACTTCAATGTTCACCACCAGCTTTGGCTTTCCTCTCCCTTCACTGACCATCCTGGTGAACTAGCCTTCGACTTTGCTATCCTACACGACCTAGAGCAATTGGTGCAACACCCTACTCGTATTCCTGACTGTCTTGGAGATATGACCAACATTCTTGATCTTTTCCTGACCTCTAATCCTCCTGCTTATGCTGTCACCCTTTCTTCTCCGTTGGGCTCCTCTGATCACAATCTCGTATCTGTATCTTGCCCTATCGCTCCAATCCCTCCTCAGGATCCCCCTAAACGAAGGTGCCTCTGGCGTTTTGCACGACCTAGAGCAATTGGTGCAACACCCTACTCGTATTCCTGACTGTCTTGGAGATATGACCAACATTCTTGATCTTTTCCTGACCTCTAATCCTCCTGCTTATGCTGTCACCCTTTCTTCTCCGTTGGGCTCCTCTGATCACAATCTCGTATCTGTATCTTGCCCTATCGCTCCAATCCCTCCTCAGGATCCCCCTAAACGAAGGTGCCTCTGGCGTTTTGCTTCTGCTAGTTGGGGGAACTTTCTAACCGTTCTATTGCTGCTGTGGTAGACGGTCACTGTTCTTCTCCTAAATCTATTAACACTGGTGTTCCTCAGGGTTTTGTCCTGTCACCCACTCTGTTCTTATTATTCATTAATGATCTTCTAAACCAAACTTCTTGTCCTATCCACTCCTACGCTGACGATACCACCCTGCACTTTTCAACGTCTTTTCATAGACGCCCAAGCCTTCACGCAGGGAAGCCACATAACGCTTGACTTCTGATCTTTCTAAAATTTTTGATTGGGGCAGAGCAAACTTGGTATTGTTCAGTGCCTCAAAAACTCAATTCCTCCATCTATCAGTTCGACACAACCTTCCAGACAACTATCCCCTCTTCTTCAATGACACTCAACTGTCCCCCTCTTCTACACTGAACATCCTCGGTCTGTCCTTTATTTATAATCTGAACTGGAAACTTTACATCTCATCTCAAGCTAGAACAGCTTCTATGAAGCTAGGCGTTCTGAGACGTCTCCGCCAGTTTTTCTCACCCCCCCCCCCCAGCTGCTAACTCTGTACAAGGGCATTATCCGTCCATGTACGGAGTATGCTTCACACGTCTGGGGGATTCCACTCATACTGTTCTTCTAGACAGGGTGGAATCAAAAGCTTTTCGTCTCATCAACTCCTCTCCTCTAACTGACTGTCTTCAGCCTCTCTCTCATCGCCGCAATGTTGCATCTCTAGCTGTCTTCTACTCTAGCTGTCTTCTATTTTCATGCTAACTGCTTTTCTGATCTTGCTAACTGCATGCCTCTCCTCCTCCCGCGGCCTCGCTGCACAAGATTTTCTTCTTTCTCTCACCCCTATTCTGTCCACCTTTCTAATGCAAGAGTTAACCAGTATTCTGAATCATTCATTCCTTTATCTGGTAAACTATGGAACTATCTGCCTGCTTCTGTATTTCCACCTTCCTATGACTTGAATCCCTTCAAGAGGGAGGTTTCAAGACACTTATTCATCATTTTTTTACTACGGCTTTGACCCTTTTATGGGACTGGCATTTCAGTTGGAATTTTTTTATCGGATGTTTGTTGCCCTTAGCAAAAGAAAAAAAAAAAGAAAAAAAAAAAAAAAAAAAAATATATATATATATATATATATATATATATATATATATATATATATATATATATATATATATATATATATATATATATATATATATATATATATATATATATATATATATATATATTTATACTGATAGGTAGACAGACAGACAGACAGGCAGGCAGGCAGGAGACGGATAGGCAGACAGAAAGGCAGACAGACAGACAGATAGATAGAAAAATGATCGTAACTCTAAGTTAGATCCATTGTTCTCTGAGCCACATCGTGTAATCGATCTCATATCTCAAAACCTTAGTTGAAGAAATCGTCCATGACGATCATTTGAAGCGTGTGAACAAAGGCTTCGATGATGAGTGTGCACATCAGATAACACTTCATTGTGATTCAAGTGATATTCAAAGCTGCTCAAGCAATATATATATATATATATATATATATATATATATATATATATATATATATATATATATATATATATATATATATATATATATATATATATATATATATATATATATATATATATATATATATATATATATATATATATATATATATATATATATATATATATATATATATATATATATATATATATATATATATATATATATATATATATATATATATATATATATATATATATATATATATATATATAAATATATATATATATATAATTTCCTTCTGTCTTTTCATTATTATTTATTGTTGTCTGTGTTATCATATTGTGTGCTATTCTGTGTGTTTTATATCTTTGTGCATATTATTCTTTGATTGTCTGTACGATTCACATCGCTTTATGAAAACACGGTTACAGTCTGCATTATCTACATCACTACCTGCCACAGTGTCTCCTGACAACACCACAACTCCTTACATCAACTTCATTCATGAATCTCAACTTCCATTTTTTTTTTTTTTTTCTGGAGCTGGTACAGAAACTGTTCATGAGTTTATTCAGAGGATTAAGGAGGAATGTACCAGACGTTCAGCCACATCCGATAAAGATATAATATCCATTTTGAAATCATGTATCTGTCACGAAAACTCGACTCTCGCTGGCCTGTTGATGAAATGTGATAAATTCTCTTCTCTTACTACCTTTCTTGACTTACCTCAGAAATCATTTCCATTGGTTTACTGGTGACTCACTGCCAAACGATGAATTAAAAAGACTCGTAGCTTACCTTTTGTTCACCATCTTCCTTGATATTCCCATTTCTTGGTCGCAAGTGACAGTGAATTCAACAAAACAGATTACATATATGATGTCTACAAAGTCATATCTGATAAGTGTCCTCTTCCCAGCTTTAAGCCCGATCAGGTACTTGATACCTCTCCATCTGATTCTTTCATCTCACCTCACCACCCACCTTCTCGTTCTTCTTCACCTTCTCGTGGACGTTACACTAGACGTACATCCCCTTCACCTAGATATCACTACACTCGATCGAAATCGAGATCAAGAAATGCACCTATTGCAAGCTGCCTGGTCATGTTCTCGCGCAGTGTAAGGTTGTTTTTGATAGCTCAGGAAGACACTCATTCAATCCTCATGCATTCCGTTTCTTCCACAAAAGGTTAGGTAATTTCTTGCAAGACTTCAGACATTATCGTGTCTCAGGTTGCTCAACAAACATCGTCAGGAAACTCTTTGCGCCCTTCTCTGGTCATTCCATCATGACATAATCATCAGTTTTCAAATCATCTTATGTACCTAAACAGCGTACAAAGCACAAGGTATGCTTCACTCCATCATCCTAACTCATCACTTCCTTCAATTAACATTAGATATGCTGGATTATTCAATGGCATTGTCACAGATGTTACATGTCACTCTGGATCATACAAAGCTTTATTTGACACGGGTGCTGCGGTTAATCTTGCCAAGATATATGTATTTAGGAAACTCTCTTCCTCTTCTCAGAATCACATCACTGCTTTACCTCCTGATATCAATCGCAATGGTACATCTGGGAGAATTATCTTGCCTCACAGGAAAGTACTCTTATCACTATCTTTATCATCCCATTTTTACACTGTATTAAATGTATCTTTCAATGCCGATCTTTTCATAGGCTTCAACACCATGTGCAAGTATGATATCAACCTTTTCCCTGCCATCAATGAAATCGCTCAAGGGGATACTTATATTGCTACTGTTCTTCCCTATGATACTTCCTCTCTGGTGTGGTAACGTCTGTCGCAACTCTTCCTTCTCCTAGAGACCAGACATTATCTACACGGGATTCTTGTGTTACATCATCTAGTTTACCTGCCTCACAGCCTTATTCTCAACCATCTTCACTGTCAGACCACGGTGTAACTCCTTGTAAACACATTTTGCTATCAGATCCGGTAATTTTATTTGAATGTCTTTTATATGTTGTAAATGCTAAGGTTAAGTCTGCTGTATAAGGCACTGATATACGCTATTATGCACAACAGTCTCCATGTAAATGTGTTGAGTTAGAATCCGTTCTTACCACAGTCGCTGACAATGGATTATGTAGAATCGAATGAAAAAGTGTCACATCTAAGCCTGTCAAGCTCAAACTAGGTATGCTACTTGGAGAAGACTTGCCTTACTCTGAGAAAGTTGTAACCGTGGATGCTTTACCTTCTTTATCAATAATGTATCTGCATCTGACAACCATAACATGTCTTCTCTCCCGCCTATCACGGAGGATCACATATCTATTCTTGATTTCCCAGAATCTCAACAAGAATTACTCGCTTTCCTAAATTCTTTCAGGAATCTTGTCTCACTCCGTGGCGACCCTTTAGGGCACACAAACGTCATCACACACTCTACCCATCTGATGCCTGGGTCCAAGCCATCTTACACCCCCTTGCTACAGTGTGCCAGACAGCCGTAGAGTTCTGCTTGATGAAGCTGTGCAAGGTATGCTGCTTCAAGGTCTTGTCGAATCTGCCTGTTCACCTAATAATGCCCCTTTGTTACTTGTTCTTAAGAAGCAAGGCGACTGGCGTCTCGTTCTCGACTTCAGGAAATTAAACGCATCTACTATTCTTGATTGTTGTCCAATGCTGAGGTTAGGTGATCTTCAGTCTCTAAGTGAATCAAATGTGGTATTTTATACCCTAGATTTACGTTCAGGATTCTTTCAAGTTGAACTCGAGGAACGTTCACGGTCATACATTGCTTTCACTATCTCTCCTTGCCTATTCATGTTTAAACGCATGGTTCAATGTCTGCGTAGCTCGCCTTTAACGTTTCAAGATTGATGAACTCTTTTCTCAGGTCTCATCGGTAGAAATGTGTTCTGCTTCCTTGATGACGTTACCATTGCATTAAAGACTCTTCAAGAATATTTTCACACGCTGTCTCTCGTTCTGTCACGCTTTCAAGCTGCTGACTTAAAAATCAAATTCATCAAATGCTCGTTTCGCAAACAGCAAGTTAAATTCCTTGGCCATAAAGTCGACAGATAGTATTCACACTTTAAATGACAAGGTAAATTCTGTGAAAAATTTCCCTGTTCCTACAAATGTCAATCAGATTAGGCAATTCATCTCTCAGCCTTTCACTTATTTTCTCAAGAAAAATGTTGTATTCATTTGGTCTGAAAAGGAACAAAATGCCTTTGATTTCCTGAAAACTGCCTTGTGTCAAGCACCAGTCCTTGCTTTTCCTAATTTCGTGAAAGATTTCATTTTATAAACTTCAGGCTCTGGAATCGGTGTTGTTGTCATGCAAAAGGGTTCGCTTGGTGAACATCGCGTATTAGCGCGTGCTAACAGACTTTTCAATAAAGCAGAGCAAAATTATGACGTCACGAAGCGTTAAAGTCTCGCTGTGATCTGGGCGTTACGTTAATTTCGTGAACTCATATTAGGCCATAAAATTCATATTTACACTGATCATTATGTTGTCACAGAGATCTTTAAAGGCAACAACTTCACAGGTCAATTTAATCACCGGCAACTTACGATTCAAGAATTTAATCCTACATTTTCATACACTCCCGGTAAGGCAAACTCCCGGTAAGGCAACTCCCGGTAAATTCCCGGTAAGGCACTCTCACGCAATATTGCCACTATCTCAGCCATCACAGAGAATCCTGCCATGCTGACCATGGATGAAATAAAGAAATATCAACATTCAGACGCGTTTTGTTCTAATGTTATATATTACCTTAAATCTGGTGACGAGACAAATCTTCCTAAGTTACAAGTGAGTGCTGATACGTTTTTCATGCAAGATAGTCTCTTATACAAGTCGAGCGATGTCTCTACTAAGAATTTCAGTGAGCGTTTACCTTAGCTCGTGATACCTCAGTCGTTAGTGAATATCATCCTTCACCATGTTCACGAGTCACCCCATGCAGAACACCCAGGTCGAGACACATGCCTCGCACATGCAAAACGATCATATTTCTAGTCCCTCACTTCCCTACCACATCGCTTCAGCTCCTTGGGATTCAGTCTCTGTTGATTTGCTCAAACTTCCACTTACAGAGTATGGTTTGCATGGAGAGTTTCACTCATTTCACCATTATTGTTGCTCTCAAGGACAAAACTGCAAATTATATTGGTCGTGCGAGCATTGACAACATAATTTGTCCTTCTGACTCTCCTCGTGTCATATTATCTGACAATGGCGCTGAATTTAATAACGCTGTCTAACAGAAGATTTGTAAAGAATTTCATATCAAGAAATACAACATTGTTTCTCCCTCGCCCAGTTCAAAAGGCAAAGTAGAGTAGAGAGATAAACGTATCCTTGACGTTCTGCGTTACCAAACAGAAGCAAAGCACTCATGGGACGAATGGGTTCCTTAGCTAGCCTACTCTCGAAACTCTTCACTCTTCTATCAACGAGTCTCCCCATTTCGTGCTCTTTGGTACCGACAAGCGTCTCCCATATGAATTTCTTGACAGCGCGCTGCGTCCTATCTACAACATGGATGATTACGTCAAATGTCGTCTCCGCGATTTTCAGTACACTCATAAGCTCATTCATGATCGCAACGAACTCTCGACTCTCTCAAAAATCCAGCACACGCTGAGACACAAGTATCACACCACTATTGCAGCCAAGTTGCGAGGCATTATCATTTATCGCTTCGACGACATCGTGGGTGCTCTCAACACGGCAAGTCGTGATCCAATCTTGCCAGTCCCTCACCACGCTTCAATCCTGGGTCACCATAAACACCACGTGCTCTCCGCCGCTCCTTCCTATCTCCGCCGCTCCTGCCTCATACTACCGCTGCCACCACTGTATCAGATAGACCTTGCTACCACTGTTTCCGATGATATTCTTACCGCTTCTTGTTTCGATGATGTACTTGCCACTTTCGTATTGATGAGGATTCTTGGTATGGTGGTGATTACTCTGGAGGACCTGTTAGTAGCTTGATATTGTTGGTAGCGTGGATATTGTTAGTAGCGTGGAGGTCGTGGGTAGTGGTTTGATAATGGTTGACTGTACAAGTAAAAGACACAAGTTTTAAAAGTTCTTCTTGATTTAATGATGGACAGGATGTACACGCGTGATACCAAGACAATTGATTACAGACGTGACGAATACTTGATTCTGTCTCTGTGACAATTCAAATGAACGAATCTTGAAGACTGATATGAAATGACTCTCTGAACAGACTGTTATCTCTCTCTGTACTCTCTTCATGTGTTATCTCTCTGGACTCTGTGAACTGACGTCCAGCTACGCATACAGCTCCATTTATGTGAGAAGAAACGGATCAAGATACAGTCTCTGAGATGAGATGAAGGAACCAAGGGTAGGGGTCGTTATTTTGGCCAATGACCAGGAAGGGATGACAGGAAGGCGATGCAGGTGTCTTCCCTAAGAATTGGCAGGGATGTATGGAAGGAAGGTGTGGTATTCCCATGATAGCGCGATAGGGAGGAGTAAGGTTAAAATACACTGAGGCTGACCACGAGGGCACGTGATATGGAATATATGAATGATGAAACACACCGAACGTGGAATGAAATATATGAGTGGTGAATATATATAATAATATTTTTTTTTATGACTGATGCGACTGATACACATTATATATATATATATATATATATATATATATATATATATATATATATATATATATATATATATATATATATATATATATATATATATATATATATATATATATATATATAATATATATATATTTCAGCAAACGAACACACTTACACACGATCATCTGTTTTCGGAGAAGAATTTCTACATATTACATAAAACTGATGCACATTCAGACATGAAAACATTAGAAGTTATTTAAACACTTCAAACCTGAACTAAATAATCAATTGTCATCAACACAGTTAGATCTGTTATAAATTCGGTGTGGAGCTTTGGGTTCCGAAGTCATAACCAACCTAATACACACACCGCTATCCCTTATTCATGTCTCAATATTACTTCAGCTGGAACACACAAGGTTCTTTCTCTTTATCAATAAATGAAGAAGAGTTCCTGGTTCATCTCTGAACACCTCATCTACATCTTAATTTTTTTCTCATATATATATATATATATATATATATATATATATATATATATATATATATATATATATATATATATATATATATATATATATATATATATATATATATATATATATATATATATATATATATATATACCCATGCAGAAGATGAAGAAGATGAAGCAGGAGAGAAAGAGAGAGAGAGAGAGAGAGAGAGAGAGAGAGAGAGAGAGAGAGAGAGAGAGAGAGAGAGAGAGAGAATGAAGGACAGCCTGGGGATGAGAATTTGATTCGTCTCTGACTCGTAGTCTAATTCTAGCACTTAGCGTAACTTTTACCCGCGCAGAGTCCCGCATATTCTCCGCGTAATTTTCCTTACTTCCCATTGTTTGTTCAATTTGAGTCTCACCGAGTATATAGTAGAAGAGTTGTTCTTGATGATAAAGTAATTAGCATTCATCCAACTCTCATAGCTTAGCCACTAGAATTTTTAGAATTAAAGCGTTTTATTCATATAAGCCCGCCCTTAGGCGTGGCAGCAAGCGAGCGGGCGGGTGTATGTGTGTATTTCGCCATCCCCACCCCCTCTCTTGTACCCCACCCCCCGTAGTAGTAGGGTGGGAGAGGATGTGTCTCACATTCTCAAGTCAGTCACAATCCAGCTACCACTCGATATAGATGTACAAAGTCATACAGCGTTGTTTGGAGGAGACCTTTTTTTTTTTTTTTTTTTATACAGTTTGATAGGTCGATTGCAATTTGCAGGTTAAGGGCATAATCCGGTAATTACCGGCCGTACATCCCGGCATATATGGGCAACATAGGACTCACCATAGTAGTCTGCCAGGGAGTGTAGTTAATTACAACGCATTCTATATCAGAGACGTGACCCCTCGGCTGTGTGTGTGTGTGTGTGTGTGTGCAGGTCGCGCTCTGTTACAGTGCGAGGTGAATTATCCTCCTGTTTGTTTTATGAGCACTTACCTGTATTCGTGTTGTTTTAAATGCTACTGTGATCGGGAGGGGGGTGCGTCCCCAGCGCCCTTTTGACATAGAGGATTACTTTACACTGCCTGGCAGTAACTTATCTCTCTTCATTTTGGGAAGAGGGATACTATAGTGCCTGAAAGAGAGGACTAAAATACCTTGTCGGCTGTGGGCGGTCAAAAATCTTGGGCGATAATCCCCTGAGGTATTATATAATGTTATATTATTATCTGTTGTTGTCTCTTGTTATAATTGTTTTTTCCCTAGAACGTTGCAATCGATTCTTACCCAGCTGTTGAAATTGGGTGTTGTATTATTTTCTTGTGTGTGTGTGGGTGGGATAAACAGACTGGTGACCTCAGTAGTGTGACCTGCCATTACGACCAGTTGTGTAAAGGGTGCAGGAGTCATAAGGGACCCAGTACACCCGTATATTAGGCCATGCAGGAGGTGGCTCAGGGAAGCTAGTCTGATTGTGGCAGCTGTATGATGAGCTAGAAATTGTGGTTGTAACAATATATATATATATATATATATATATATATATATATATATATATATATATATATATATATATATATATATATATATATATATGTGTGTGTGTGTGTGTGTGTGTGTGTGTGTGTGTGTGTGTGTGTGTGTGTGTGTGTGTGTGTGTGTGTGTGTGTGTGTGTGTGTGTGTGCACGATGACCTGCTGTATGATATTTCATTCATACCATCATCTTTCATCAGTACCCTTTTGCTTGCTATGTGATTCAATTACGATCGCTGATCGCAGTGCTGCCAACCGGAGATATGCCACGCTACTGCTTCAGTTCTTCCAGCGCTCTCACACCCAAGTTTTATAGAATACCTATAGGCCTTGTTCATTCCGCTCATCAAGCCTTGTGTACGCTTGAGTGATTGTGTTTCTCTACTCTTATTTATTGTGTCATGATTTATGTAAATATGTACCCATGTTCGTTCAACTTAATACATCATCTTGTACTAGTAAAAATGACCAAAAAAGTCTTGAAAAAACCGTAATTCTGGACACGAAGCTGAAGATCATCAACCATGCAGTGAGGAGTTAAAGTCTACTGCCCAGACCCTTTGTTTGTCTCACGATTTTTATTTTCGTATAATTTCATTACTTCTTTTACGTACATAATATGATTTATATAGCTTATTTTAATAGATATCTAGAAATATATACATATTACATATATTGAATCAAGGAAAAAGAATAATTAATAGGTCTAGGAAAAAGAATATTTAATAGGTCTATGAGATGAACCACTGTACGAGGGGGTTTGGTTTTGCGCTTTGGTGCGAAAGTTATTTCTTCACAGCTTGCTCTCTATACCCAATATTGAAAACCAATTACTGTCCTTATTCACTATCTTGAAATAAATAATATATAATATCACTTGTGTAGACTATCACAACATATATTTGAAAATAAAATTCTAATCGACTAGCTTATTTTTTTTTTTCACAATAAACAAATTTTCAACTTTTTTTTTTTATTCAAGTAAAATTTTAAACACTACAGGCAATGAACATAATTTAAGAAGTGTTGCTCCTTGTAGCGTGGAGTTATATCCGTAATGGCCTTTGTTATTACAGAGATTGAGGTTGACACCTCTCGACACTTTCAAAAATTTCCTCTTGAGTTTTTATCATTTCAGGTACAAGAGGGTCAGTGTTATTTCTTGGGAATCTGACTTGGAGCTTTCCATCTGTGTTCTATTTATTTTTTTTCTTTTTATTTTATTATTATTATTTTTATTTATTTATTTATTTATTTATTTATGTATTTAAATGCTGTGCTCTTTTATGGGGGAATAATGGTCTGAGGGTGCTGTCAAATATGACACTAGAGGGTGGCTTAACCTCCGTGTATGCTACTGGGGTCTGTGGCTGTATCTCCATTTGTGCCTAGACGTGATGCACGAGGCGCACAGCTATGTTCATCATAAATTACCAGAAAATGTTCCTTTACTTCAACAACGTCTTTTGCAATTGAAGCTGCTGTAAAATATTGAAAATAAATCTATCTACGAGTATTATCCTCATCACAAATACAAAATAAAAATAAAATCCTTTTACTTTCTCTCTTCAATATCATTTACATTGCACTCCTTAACATTTATATAGTAAACCTTAAACTTGGAATAAAAACAAACATTGAGAATATATAAAAGTGGAACAAAATTTCTATAAAAAGAGATTGACTGCAGCATGCCAAGCACATATTGTTTACTTGGAAATCAAAATAGAATTCACTTAACTTTACACATAAGGCTCTATACTGCAGCGGTAGATAATGCACATAAAAACACTACACCATTAAACCAAACCATGTTTATAAACATTAACAGCATTAACCATTTGAGTATCATTAATGACAACTGAAGAAACTGATGCTTTAAATGACATAACATTTAAAAAGAAAAATTCTTCTGCATCAGGAACTCTTGCAGACCTTGCTTTTCATTCTCTGTCAAATGTGGAATTGCATACTGTCCTTCACCTACAAAGATCAAGACTAATTACATTTCTTAAAAAAAAAAGAATATGTGAAAGAGAGAGAGAGAGAGAGAGAGAGAGAGAGAGAGAGAGAGAGAGAGAGAGAGAGAGAGAGAGAGAGAGAGAGAGTGTGTGTGTGTGTGTGTGTGTTTATTTGAGGGGTGTACTTGGTGGCTTGATAAAGTGACAAACAGTTGCAAAAAAAGCATACCATGTTTGATTACCTTAGTTCATGCTCCTTTTGAGCAAGTTACGAAAGAAAAAAAAAAGATAGGTAGGATGAGACAAGAAATATCTAGCATATATTAATTCAAAAGAATTCACCCATCCCTTATTTTACTAGCAATACGAAGATTGAATGTTTATTATCCTTACCAGCACAACCCTATGATGCACTGGTAAAAAAAAAAAAAAGAAGAAAAAAAAAACTTTGACAAGTCAGATTTTAGTAAAGGCATTTTTTTTATGGTACTAATATTCACAAAGTAGAATAATTATCCTCATATTTTTTCTATTTTATTTTATTTATTTATTTATTTTTATTATTATTTATTTATTTATTTATCTATTTTTATTTACTTATTTTTTTTTTTGCAGTATTATCTCTATGAAATGCTTTTTCACTTCATCCAACAACATTCTAAGCACTCCATAAACTTCTAGTACGAGTAATTGCTTCCCTGTCTACTCTATCACATGTCTTAATTCCATGAGTGTTTATATATATATATATATATATATATATATATATATATATATATATATATATATATATATATATATATATATATATATATATATATATATATATATATATATATATATATATATATATATATATATATATATATATATATATATATATATACGATTTTTCTCTAGTATCAGTCATTTTGCTAAATGTGCTCAAGTTAATACCACTTCAGCTACTATATATATTTAGAACATAAAGTACAACTATATCCCTATAAGGTATTATTATTATTATTGTTGTTGTTGTTGTTGTTGTTGTTGTTGTTGTTGTTGTTGTTGTTGTTGTTGTTGTTATCATTATTATTATTATTATTATTATTATTATTATTATTATTATTATTATTATTGCTATTATTCTTAAGTATTATTATTATCATTATTTGTATTATTATTTTCCTTGTTATTATTATTATTATCATTATTATTATTATTATTATTATTATTATTATTATTATTATTAATAGCAGTAGTAGTAGTAGTAATAGTAGTAATAGTAGTAGTAGTAGTAGTAGTAGTAATAGTAGTAGTAGTAGTAGTACTATTACTATTATTAACATTATTATTATTATTATTATTATTATTATTATTATTATTATTATTATTATTATTGTTATTATTATAGCTATTAATACTATTACTTTTGTTGTTGTTGTTATTATTATTATTATTATTATTATTATTATTACTGTAAGTTATTTGTCTTCCGCAGCCGGTGGTGTATACTTCGTCCTTTTGTATGACTCGTATATCACTGGTATCAACATTACTACTATTATAAATATAAATATTTCATCTTATAATGTTGTATGTCCTATTTTTCAGTATGTCTTCCACGTGGCGAGTCTGATCTATTTTTAAACTCTCTCTCTCTCTCTCTCTCTCTCTCTCTCTCTCTCTCTCTCTCTCTCTCTCTCTCTCTCTCTCTCTCTCTCTCTCTCTCTCTCTCTCTCTCTCTCTCTCTCTCTCTCTCTCTCTCTCTCAAAGGAATATCACACCTCGCATCTCCGCCGTTGTCTCTGGGAGAAACAGCTGTGTAGTTTCCCTCACAGGTCATTGGTACAAATTGTGGTCACCTGATATTGGTTCCTTTTCCCCATTTCTAGGCATCCTTTTCATAAAAAGCCATCTTTTCATCTTTCTTATTGGTCGGCTTCTCCTGACCTTTATTCGATAGTTTCATATAAATACAGGGAAGAGTTGTAGTCAGAGTCTGTTCAGTTCAGTTCAGAGGAGAGAGTCGAGTATATCAAATCGCTCCTGTAATATCAGTCTCTCGAAATCTCACGTGTACTACTTCTACTATATCATTATTAAAAAGAAGAACGGTGACTGTGTCTTGTGTGTTTCCTTTACTCGCACATAAACTATTTAATCTAACAACTACCCACGCCACGCAACTCCACGCTTCCCATCAAGTCAACATCATCCACGCTACCATACATCAACAAACAGTAATCAACGAACCACCAGAATCTGTTGCTGACGCCATCATCTTCAGCCACCCAGTAAATCTATCAGAACAGTGAGTAAGCGGAAGTGACTCCATCTGAATCAG
The DNA here is from genome assembly GCF_035594125.1 of Scylla paramamosain. NCBI lineage: Eukaryota > Metazoa > Arthropoda > Malacostraca > Decapoda > Portunidae > Scylla > Scylla paramamosain. The sequence goes on from NC_087169.1 coordinate 8,782,405, forward strand.
TGGTAGCAGCAGGTGGTAGATATAGCATCCAGAACAAGTGGTGAATAGCAGAACTCCTTCGTCTATATCTGTCTTGTGCTCCCATTGGTTGCTGATGTCACCTTTGCAACAAAGAAACACACACACACACACACACACACACACACACACACACACACACACACACACACACACACACACACCGTCTTGACCTCACACGGGAAGGACGTGTGACCTTAGGCGCTCTCGAGCAGCCTCAGCCACCATGTTGGCCTTCCCTGCCCCCTAGTGATAGTGACCTCAGTTTTTTTCTGTTTTCAACTTTTAGCTTTTAATTTTAGGCTCGCCCTGGTGGGATTGTTGTACTTGTGAACACATTTAGCGAGTGCGTGTCGACACATAAAGAATGATGAGTGTTTCAGTGCAAACGTACGACCGCAACTACCTCCTGCGTCGTAAGCGAGGATCTGGTTACCCGCCGCCCAACGTGATACAGTGCCTTAAGACCTTTAAACTATTTCGGAACCGCGGATCGAGAGGAGGTAAAAGTGTTGTGCGTTCCATCAAGGTAGTGACCTCCAGTGCCAGAGAAGACCGCAGGGTGGAGAAGAGGGAATACAAACACTTTGAAGCGCCGCGTGTGTGGTATAGTCTTCCCTACCTCCTCTTATTTAATGCGACGTCTCTGGCCAACAAGATGGATGAGTTGATTGTGACAGTGAGTTCTACTGGTGCGGACATTGTGGCGGTTACTGAGGCGTGGCAGATTGTTCCTGAGGTGTGCACGATGCAGGACTACCAGCTCTACCATCACCTCAGGTCAGGACGTAGGGGGGGGGGGTGGAGTGGCCGTTTTCTGCCGCTCTGCCCTCAGCCCCTCACATCTCCCTGTCGATATTCCTGCCGGTGTGGAGGCCCTGTGGGTGAGAGTTACGCCCCCCTGCCATCCCAGCAACACAGCCTCCATCATCGTGTGCGTCGTGTACCACCCCCCCCGAGCCACCACAGCACAGTTACTCACCGCTCACATCATTGACGCTGCTGATGCCCCGAGGGTGAGGTATCCTGCCGCCAAGCTGGTCATCTGTGGGGACTTTAACAGATTAGATATCAGCGATATCCTACACCAGCTACACCTCACCCGGGTCATGGACTTCCCCACCCACCAGCAAGCCATCCTCGATCTTATACTGACAGACCTGGGCCAGCAGTACTCGCCCCCCAAGCTGCTGCCTCCCATGGGACGGAGTACCCACCTCTCCATACTGTGGACACCCACACCCACCACCTCGACCCCCCGGTCAGCTGTCACCAGGACCCACCGCCCTATGCCTGACTCAGCCATGAGGGAGTTTGGGCAGTGGGTGACACAACACCCGTGGACCGAGGTGCTGGATGTGGAGGACGTCCACTTAAAATGCCAAAATTACGTCGCCACCACCACAGAAGCCTTCCACCGCTACTTCCCAGCCAAGAGCGTCACAGCGCACCCGTCTGATGCCCCCTGGATGATGCCCCGCATTAAAAGACTCATGCATCAGCAGCCCTGGGCGTTCCACTCCTGCCCGGTCCTATACAGGAAACTAAGAAACAGAGTGATCAGGGAGATTAAGGCTGCCAAGGTAAGCTATTACCCAGACAAGATACACCACCTCAAGCTGGCCAACAAGACAGTGGTACCCTAAGATCAAAGCTTTGTGTGGCATACAACAGCACACTTCATCTCTTCCTTGCACTTCACACCTTCCTGCTAATCTCGCGGCTCAGGAGATGAACGATCACTTTGCTGCTATCTGTCAAACCTTTCCTCCCCTACACACCACTCCGCTTTCTGCCTATCTTCCCGCTCCCTCCCCTTCCCCCATTGTCCAGGCGGTGGATGTTTTTAAGAGAATACTCAAATTCAAACCAAGATCCACCACACCCACTGACCTTCCTATAAAAATTTACAAGGAGTTTGCTGTAGAGCTAGCAACACCGCTATGCTCCATAATAAACGCCTCTCTCTCTCCCAACACTCTTGCCCCGAGGACTGGAAGACATCTTACGTCACCCCCATCCCCAAATCTTCCAGTCCTCAGTCACTCAATGACCTCAGGCCAGTCTCTATCACCCCCATCCCTAGCCTTATTTGTGAAGATTTTGTGTATGACGGGGCCTACACCAAAATTTGTAATACTGTGGATATCAGACAGTTTGGAAATATTAAAGCCACCTCCACCTCCCATTACCTGACCAGCTTCCTTGAATTCATCCACAGC
>NC_087169.1:8789644-8849644 GCF_035594125.1 Scylla paramamosain
CAGCGCCTTGTGGAGAAGACTAGTGAGGAACAGCGACCCCATATGAACATGGGAGCAGCTGCAGAAGAAGATTATTACACATGAACAACGGACCATGTTAACACGCAAGTGGACTATACACACCTATTAGCAGATCGTCGTTGTTATCATCAGAAGTTGTGCTTCCGTCATATTCAGGGCTCGCAGAAAATGTGCGATACCGAAGATCACGAACGTGTCGAGGATTACTATCTACCTTTCTCTGACACCACTCCCGTCACAATGGCAGCCTTATAATGCCCGTCTCAGCATGTCCCAGCCGATCTCACCCATATTTCATCTTTCACTTGACACATGTTGCCTACCTCACAGGCGTCGGTCTTCTAGCTAATGTCTATACTACGAACCCTTACTGTATCTCTGTAAAACATGCTTGCTGCGGCGGATAATGATGAGCAGTCGTCCAGAATCCCCAGATTGTACACAGCTTCTACTACGGAGCAATCTGTTCTTGCAGCAATCATTTTCACTGAGCGGTGGCATCTCTCCACGATGCCCAATGACACATGTTCAGCTCTGAAATGGATGAGCAGACTCTAACGTCAGGTGAACTGAGTAAACAGTTTGCTGGGAAAAGTGCTGTCGTTGTCCATCACCAGTCCATCACAAAGGCCTGCCTCAAACTGTTCGATGATGCACGCACCTGTGTGAAAACTCAGTGGGAGCCAGATGGTGAAGCGTGACGTACAGCCTCTCCCTGGAATGAGTTATGTTTATCCCTACTCGCAGCCTGTACCCATAGGTAGGTAAGGATAGGTAAGTAGGGATAGGCAAGAACAGACAATGTTAAACATCACGGAAGTTGTCTTTGTTAATTTACTGTAGGAAACTTCCATTGTTTTTCATCTGTTGAAATATCGCCAACTAGCACAGCCTGATCAGGAGGTGCTGATGCAAACATGGATGTTGTGTTCAACAATAAATCTTCGCTGTGTGTTAAGCCGGACGTTACTGAAGGCGGGCAGTTGGCAACAAGGTGTGTGTGCGACAGGGAGGAGCGCTACCAAAGAGCCTATCCTGCGTCTCGCTGAACTCTCTGCTGCATAAAACTCTAAAACTAAGTGACGTTATGAGTCTGTTTAAGTAATAAAAAGACACAATGACGTATTCTTAACGTCTCTCCAGTAATTCAAGACGTAACACCACTAAACATTTCACGTTACTCACATTATCCCGTAACGAGTGAACTCACATTCCCACGTTACTACATTATCCCGTAATAAGTGAACTCCCTTGTTGTTGGTGTAAATAAATTGCATATACTTACCTTACTGAAACTTTCTTTCAAGCCTATTAAAATCACGTTACCTTAAATCAAATGTTCCTACCGCTGACTTACAAGCAGCCAAGTATGGGAACATAAATGGTGTCGCAGCTGTACTAATCATTCATAGTAACTTTATGTATTTTTTCTCATTATTCTATCAATGTTGTGGTTTTCTCTGAAAACTCCTCGAAGTTTTCCAGACTTAAAATAAAATTTTATTAATGCATGACCATAATTTCAACTTGTTGCATAGCACGTCCATGTTCAAAAAGAGCAATTAGCTAGAAAATTTGATCGATTGCGTATTTCTCAGGCTGTTTCCTCCAAGACAGAAGATAGTGAGCATTTAGACCTTAGTGATGAGGAGGATTAACCTAGCGAGAATGATGACCTCCGTGAACTAAAGAGTGGTACTCGCCGACTTCCCAAAGAAACCATGTCTAAATCACCTACTAATATCATGGCTACTGTAACTACCACAGCCACTACCTCCACTGGTACTGGTGCTGGACCACAGCTCATGCAAGGTGCAACAAGAGTTCCTCTTAAAGTAATTTCCACCACCATTGATGTCGTTCCCTTTTATGGAACAGAGTTAGAGTACTCAGCCCGAAAATTCATTATTAGGTGAAGGAATGTAATGGCTCATGCTTGTATCATCGAGCCAGGTCATAAAATATCTTTTGTCAGATCAAAATTTCAACCTGGCTCTCTGGCCTATTATTTAATGGACTCAAGTACATTCACAGAGCCAACAGAGATCCAGAATTATGACACGTTTAAAAATCACTTCCTGGAAACCTTTGACGATTATACCAAAACTCATGTGGTCCAGGGTATAAATACAATCTGTGAACGCCTGGCTCAGTCCACTTTCGCGAAAGGAAGATTCGAGACACAAGTCATTGCTATTCAAGTAGCTGCAGACATTGTAAAAATTCCAATTGACAATGGGTGGGGGGCAAAGGGACAATTAATCAAGACACCCTCAGTGACAAGGATCATCAAACATTTTTGTAGATTTTTACCTAAATGCTAGTTTTGAATGGTGGGGAACACAAGGGTCTGTTCTCCATAGAATTTAAGCGTGGTGACAATCTCCATGAGTTTCCCATAAAAATAAAATCCAAACTAAACGAAAGTGCGACAAATTCTCGTTATATGGCATCTACCGTCGCCGCCACTCGACCAGCATCTCCCGGACAAGACCCAGATATGGAGTTTTATGCAGCTGCGGTCAGAGACAACACAGCAGTGCTGACGTGTCATTATTGCAATAAACCTGGACACAGAGAAAACAGTTATTTTGCCAAACAGAAGGACAAGAAAAAAAAATTATGAAAGCTCCACAATCCAGTGTCAATCCTCAGCACTCGGCAGCTGCTTCAGTTCCAGCTTCAAGGGCAAGGGGTGATGCCGCTGTTCGTCCTAAGAAGACCTCAGTGGCTAACCGAATAGTTAACAGCAGTAACACTCAAGGAAATGCTACCTCATCTTCTGGTGTAACTGTTAAATACTGCCGCGTGCACAACACTAGCACCCATTCTACTGATGAGTGTAACAATGGGAAACTTGCGACAAAGAGCGCAAACACAACAAAGGACCAGTGGCGCTTCAGGAGGTTCCCAGTCGGGGGAAGCCACGTGCCCCGTCCGGACCAAACCAGGTTAAACATCAAAAGAACAAAACAGCAGGTGAGAATTGCTGAGCCAGCAGGAGAGGCGATTCACACTTCCCTAGTTGCTACCTGTACTCAAACGAATGCAATGGTTATCCCTGCACAAATAAGGTTTTTGAAGGCTTCGTTTGCCGTAGACACCGTGCTGTCGAAAAAACCCTATTTAGCCCTTAAAAGTGCGTCTCGTGACGGACGTTGGCCTCGGAAACACGCTACAACCAACTTATTAGGCGTTTCACATATCCTTCTTAAAATATTAGGTGTTGTTTGCCTCCCTGTTAGGTTGGGTAAGAACTCCAAGGTTATGAGGATGGATTTCCATGTTATTTCTGATTTCAGCTTGCCTTCAGATGGGCTTCTTGGCTTAGAATCATTAAAGGCAAACCACATGGAGATTCATCTTCAGACCAATTCAGTGAAGATTGGAGCGAGATATTTTAAGATGATGGGTAAACCCAAGCGCTTCATATATGCTTCTCATCCTATCAAAAACATCTATTCAGCTCATAGACACCAAAATATTTCTGGCGTTCAAACATCTACATGAAAAAAAAAATTATCACATTCAGGCTCATACTATACTGACAGTTATCCTGAAATAATTTACGAAAAAGACATCAAAATTGGTTGGAAATCAATTAAAGGCACGGTAACAGGTAATCATTTCCTTCCTGATCGTACCGCTGTCCATATACCAGTATCCATTCTAAATGTACCCATAGGCTGTGATATTTGCCTGGAAGGCCACAGTCGAGTGAGTATATTAGCTGTGGAATCTACATTAAACACAGTCCACTGTTCTTGCAGTAAATACTTCTGGTGGTCCAATAAAATTGAAGCAAGGAGTATTTTTTACCCAGGCTTTACCCAGGTCTTGCCTGAGGCCTTGGAGATCCCTGCTGTTTGTGTCACTTCGGTGCGTAGATCCACCGGTGACATCGAGTAGGGTACGGGCCCTACCCTTAGTTCGTTGATCAACGTCGCGGACTACCCGGAGTAGAAACACTTGTCGCAGGAACTCCTGCGACGTTACAGGGGCGTGATAGCATGACCCGGGAAATCTTTGGGGAGCACTAACAATGCTCAACACTACATCAAACTCTAACCACATGCACAGCCAGTCTATATTCCCGCGTATCGTCTTCCTCATAGCCAGGGCGAAGTTGTAGGCAAACAAATAAAAGAAATGTTAAAACAAGGAGTTATTCAGCATTCCCAGTCTCTTTGGAACAGCCCTTCTTTATAGTACCCAAAAAGGATAGCACTTATTGACCTGTGATTGACTTTAGACAGGTAAATAAAGGCACTGAGGATCATCGTTATCTTCTTCCTGTCCTGAAGGACAGTGTTTTCAGTAGACTAGACTTTATTAAGTGGCTACTGGGAGGTACTCCTGGCACCTGAGTCCAGAGAAATAACTGCATTCACCACACCTAAAGCACATTTGGGATGATTATGCTTGTCTCTCGGATTAAATTATCCGCCAATTACCTTTCAGAGGTTAATGAGCACCTTATTTGCGTCCATGATTGATCAAAATGTTTATGTCTACCTGGACGACTTGATAATCTTCATCATTGATACTGACTCTCACTTCACCAGCTTAAATACCAATCGGTTTTACTAAGGCTGAGAGAAGAAGGACTCAAGGCAAAATTATCTAAGTGTGATTTCCTGCGTAAATCCATCTCCTTTTTTAGGGCATGTCGTTGATGTTGATGGTATTTACACTATGGATGATAAAATTAAACCAGTTTCCAACATTCCAACTAATAAAACAGTAGATAAAGTCCGATACTACAGATCATATGTCAAAGGTTTTTCCAACATGGCGTCGCCTCTAACTACTTTGTTAAAAAAAAAAAAAAAAAAGGACGTACCTTTCCATTGGAATGCTGCCCAGGAACAAAGTTTCCGTAGCCTTAAGTTTGCTCTCACCAACTCGCCTGTTCTTGCCTTCCCGGATTACACAGCTCTATTTATTCTGCACACGTATGCTAGTGCGTTGGGGTTTGGTGCAGTATTAATGCAAACAGACGAAAAAGGATAAAGACAGAGTCATAGGAAACGCAAGTATAACATTAAATTCCGCTGAGTCTAATTACTCTGTGACTCATTAGAAAGCTTTCGCTATCGTATCTCGCTATCGTATCGCCTTAATATCACTCACATATATAATATTTGGATATCCAATAACCATTTATACTGATCATACAGCTGTCACTAAACTTTTCGAGTGTAGAAAACTCTCCGGTAGACTCGCTTGTTATAACTATCCAAGAATTAAGCCATACCATAACGGCGATCAGACAGAAAGTTGTGAAGTGATAGATATTCAAGAATCTTCCTATTGAGGATAAATTCAAAAATTTTAGATAGGAAGGAAATTAAAGCAATAGGACGGTAGTTTTAGGTATTAGAACGGTCACCTCTTTTAGGAACAGGCTAAATGTAGGCAAACATCCAGCAAGAAGGAAAGGTAGATGTTGACAGTTAAGAGTTGAAAAAGTTTGACTAGGCAAGGTGCAAACACGGAGACACAGTTTCGGAGAACAATAGGAGGTACCCCGTCAGGTCCATAAGTCTTCCGAGGGATTAGGCCAGCGAGGACATAGAAAATATCATTGCAAAGAATTTCAATAGGTAGCATGAAACAGTCACAGGGTGGAGGAGAGGGAGGAACAATCCCTGAATCGTCCAAGGTATAATTTTTAGCAAAGGTTTGAGCGAAAAGTTCATCTTTAGAGATAGATGTGGCAATGGTGCCATCTAGTTGAAATAAATGAGGGAAAGAAGAAACAAAGTTACACACGGAGACGCCCAAACAAACAGGCATATACATACACGCACATACACACATATACACACTATCCCACAGGGCACTTTCGTAATACACACACACACACACACACACACACACACACACAGATATATATATATATATATATATATATATATATATATATATATATATATATATATATATATATATATATATATATATATATATATATATATATATATATATATATATATATATATATATATTTTATAAGTTGATAATCTGTCGCTGATGAGAAGCACTACCAGGTGCCCTATTTCTCGCAGCAAAACAAAACTATGGCACCGTAAACTTGTCCTGGAGGTAAATGAGTCTTCACTGTCCTCAAGATCTCCTAGGGCCTGTACCACAGTGTCTTTCAAGGCTTCTGCAGTAGATAGAGCCACTCCCTTCGTCACTGAGTTCCTTGGATGCCCCCTCCTCAGTCTCTTAGTGTCTCTACAGACGGCTCTTACCGGGTCTAGGGTTACCGGGCTACTTGCACCGCTGACGGTTGTGCAGTCCTAGCTCTGCAAGCTACGGATGTGGTGTCCCACTCCCCTCCTATCGGGAAACGCCGGTCTGGTCAATCCCTTGACTGCCAGCCTCCAGGATTCACTCTGCCTTCACGTGTGGAGTTTCTCCACAAAGCACTATGAAGAAATACTCCCCGGCGGTGTTGGTGGACATGCTCTAAGCTATGTGTTCTTACTTAGCCAGGCAATGTGCTTCCTGCTGGCAGGCTTGCCTTTTTTTTTTTCTCCGGACACAAGACTCCTCTCTCGTTTCGAAAGGAAACGTTCTCATTTTGCTTTTATTTTTTGGTGAAGGAGCTAGTCAGTAGCTGTGCACCTCGCTACTCTGTCTGACCCTCTCCTGGAAGCTTTCGGTACCATGCTCTATCCATTGGTGATCACACTGGTCAAAAGAGGCCTTTTCTACCAGCATCCCCCCTGTCGGCAGCGATGCCGTCTCTGTTCTCTGCAGCGGGAGCTGTACCTCCTTCAGTCCGTGGCTTTCGGGCATTCCCTTCCAACGCTACTCAAGCTTAGGAGAGCTCAGCTTGGGGCGCTCACGCAGATCCTACAGTATACATTTGCTGACGATATGTCCAGTGTATCACTAGCTCCCTCGCCTGCTTTCGTGAATAAGATTGGACGGGAGGATCACAGCCTACAAACGCTGTTGGTTCTCTCTTGGCGTAAGCAGGGTGTCTTTCTTAACCTGTGGCCGGTTGCTGCCTTGATGTCCTATCTGAATACCACACCTCACTCCTCACCACTGGTCCTCTTCTCTTAGGAATAAGCGGTTGTCTGCTAGGAAGTTATTGGCTGTCCTCAGAGAGGTCATCGAGGAGACAGATCCTCGTAAAGCTCCTCTTTTTCACCATATTAGGAAGAGTTACCTCGCCTATAGTATTCGCAGGGGCGTATTCCTTTTCCAGTATGATGGTAGGGAATTAGTGCGGTTCTTCCCGCTCCACTGTCTTACGCTACTTTTTTTTCATACTTGGTAAGGACGCCCGTGTCTTTTCCTTGGGGTTCCTCCTTCCCATAATCACCTTTTAATATTTCGTGTCTTTGGTTGGGTGTGGGTTTTTTTTTTTTTTTCCTGAACAATATTCTTTGAAGTTGAGCTTACCTGTTCTTTTGTTTAACAAAGTATCGGTTCGGTTTTTTTTCTTTTTTCCTCGTTTGCCACTCCTGAGGCAAGTAGCACTGCGCACTAGCTGAACGTGTCTCACTAAAATAGAAGCTTTGACGCCTTCGGCGAAAAGCCTATTCTCAGGGAGACGAGTGAAGCTAGTGCACATCAAGATTACCGCACTGACTTCGCACTTCCACCCCCTCTCTGTTCAGGACCCTTTTTGGTGTCTCGAATAAGGATTCCAGCTGGGTAGGGTGCTAAGCGGCTTCCCGTTTTCTATCTTCATTACGCTAGTGCAGCCTAAACTCGTCTAGATGTATTGGTGAGATTATTTCGCGGTCATGTTTTTTTTTTAAATGTGGGGTCGCGTTGCTCCACTATAGAACTGTGCACTAGCTTCACTCATCACCCAAAAAATAGGCTTTTCGCCGAAGGCTTCAAACCTTGTACCTATTATCAATTTTGATGATGTTATAATTACTATTATTATTATTATTATTATTATTATTATTATTATTATTGTTATTATTATTATTATTATTATTATTATTATTATTATCATTATTATTGATGTTGTTGTTGTTGTTTTTGTTGTTGGTTGTTGTTATTATGAATACTGATATAATAATAATAACAATAATAATAATAATAATTATTATTATTATTATTATTATTATTATTATTATTATTATTATTATTATTATTATTATTATTGTTATTATTATCATTATTATTATAATTAGTAGTAGTAGTAGTAGTAGTAGTAGTAGTAGTATAGTTGTCATTATTATTATAACATTGTTATTAGCACCAAAATCATCATCATTATTTTCATAATCATTATTATAATCCAAGAAAAGAAAAAGAAAATTTCGTTACCTTTCCTAGAAAGAAGAAAACTAGTGGAATTGATAATGATCATTATATCAGCTACAATGGAAGTCCTAATTACATCTATTATCCACAGCGGTGTGATTGGACCAGCAGCGATCTGAGGCGCCTAGAGCCAGTCGTGATGGAGGGGAAGGCAGGAGATGAGTGCCTGAATGTGGCTGCACTGTCTGTAAGTATCACTAGTCAAATTACAGGTAGAAACGTGCAGCTATATATATATATATATATATATATATATATATATATATATATATATATATATATATATATATATATATATATATATATATATATATATATATATATATATATTAGTGATAGAAATTAGACTCGCATATCGTAACTAACGTGAAAGCTAGCACACAAGTATCCTTACCCCGCATTTAATGCCTTCTAATTCCACCTCTACGTTTATAGAATGTACTACTTGGATCTTACCAGGAAAAATTTAAGCACGGTTTTTTTTTTTTTTTTTTATTCCTTTTTACTTGAAAACTGTTATGATATTATTTTTAGAACTGGGAGCTGATGTTATGATAAAATGTTAAGATTCTCTGAACAATGAATGGTCTTTTTGGGGGCAACATTTATGCTCATGTACAGTGACCTTTTGACGTTAGTCAAATCTATTGACAGTGTAAGTTTTATGTCTTTTATATAAATAAAATATATAACGAAAACGAATTAAATAAAATATAAATGAAAACTTTAGTTGTGGCTTCAGACACATGAGGCATTGACAGAACTGCCCTTATCAGTACTCGACAAGTAATCTATTTAACACTTCTTACAAGTGGCCGCCCTTCATAACGTTTTCTTCCAACACGGCGCCACGCCAGTTCACGGGGATCATGCTGGAAGTTATGGATATCGTTGCTGTTCATCTTGGTTTCTGGTGAGTGCGGCAATACTTAAATTATTTTTATAAGTACCGCACTTCTAATGAAAAAAAAAAAATGATTTCTTAATTAATGTCCTTATTCTCGATTTCTTTGTATTCATATTTTCCCTTCCTTTGCTAAGTTTCCATATAAACGTGCCGGAGGGAATGGACTGGGGACGTCAGCTGGAAAATAAGACATTTACTGGTATGCTTGGTGAGTTTGAGCGAAAGGTGAGTCTGAAATTCATATCAGTAACGTTCACTTGTACACACACACACACACACCACACACACACACACACACACACACACACACACACACACACACACACACACACACACACACACACACACACACATATTTCTAGATGGGGGAAAAAGAAGCCCATCAGCGCATATATACTTTACCACAATTTTGTTATTTGTTTCGAGAATCACTTTTTCTGAATGTGGACTAATTACACTGATTAATATTATTCACTCACTACTAATACGAAGGTTGAGCACAACGATCAGACATTTTTAGGAACACACATCCTTGATTGGATCTAGTCACAATACTGGCGCATTTCAGTTACAACTCACACTATCAACCCCACAGAGGTCTTACCGAGGCAGCGGAAGTCACACAGACGCAACAGAAATCGCAGGCATTGTAGGCGTCACATGGACAAAGCGATGGTCATGTAGGCATAGCCGCAAAATTACAGCCACAGCGAGGATCTTTCAGACACAGAGGAGGCTCACAAACAAAGATAACAAAGACACTACAAGATTCAAGCAAGTACAGCGAAGGTCGCGCAAAACCACCAGTCCTGACTGGTGTTCAGCATATTAGTTACCACCCCCACCTTGGCGGGTGACTCTCTTGTTCCTTTAATGTCTTCAGGTAAGACAGCGTGATCCATCTTCATGATGAACTCAGCCCTGTGTAGAGAGGGATGGAAGTGAGCCAGATTCTTAACCACCGCCAGGAACTCCTCTCTGGTAACGCAATAGCTGCCTGCTGGACTGATGAACATGATGCAAAAGTACGTATGACACTGCGCGCTCCTGCTCTTCCTTGATTTCAGCCAGCACAGCCCGCCCAACTCTCAATATTGGCACCAATGCCAAACAAATACAGGACGCTCGCGTTGGATTCAAGCGACACACATGCTTCCACAGACCCAGTGGCAAAAGTGTAGGTGGGCGTTATCGCGAAAGAAAAAAAAAAAATATCACGATAAACGATATTGGGTTATCGGTTATCCGATTAATATTTTCCCACGTTATCGGTTCATCGATATCGCCGATACTTTTGATCCCAAACTAGTAACAATCGACAAATTTATTTAATTATTTTTTAACATGAGCATGTTGAAGTTTTAAATTTAAAAAATGAAAGGTAGTTATTTTACTTAAAATAGTATTTTTCAATAGTAAAGAGACAGTAAACATTGAATTTAATTTTTTTTCTAAGATTTTTCGAAGTTTTCTAAGATAAAGATGAAAATAAATGTTTGGATTTATCGTCGTTTTTTTTTTTTATATCAAGATATCAGTATCGTTATCGCTAGTATCGGAGTCTTGGATTTATCAATTTATCGGTTATCAGTTTATCGGGTAATAAATTTATCGCCAGTTATCGATTATCGATATATATATATATATATATATATATATATATATATATATATATATATATATATATATATATATATATATATATATATATATATATATATATATATATATATATATATATATATATATATTTTTTTTTTTTTTTTTTTTTTTTTTATTATTATTTATTTATTTATTTATTTATTTTATTTATTTATTTTTTTTTTTTTTTTTGCACACAGGTGAAAATCAAGTATCGGCTTGTCCATCGTAGTCTATGTCTCGGTATCACGCGTGTACATCTCTATTCATCATTAAATCAAGAAGAAATCTTACCAACTTTGTGTTGCACAATCAACCATAATCCAAACCACTCAACGGGCTCTTCATGCTACCAATAATATTCATCAGAGAGATAGCCAACCACCATCATCTATCCTCCCACCATCATGTCGAGCAACATTCAGTAAGTCAAGCAACCAATGGTGCAGCAAAATGTATCTCATACAAGTGGTAAGCAATCTTTTTTTTTTTTTTTTTTTTGTATGTGGGAGGGACACTGGCCAAGGGCAACAAAAATCCAATTAAAAAATGCCCACTGAAATGCCAGTCTCATAAAAGGGTCCAAAGCGGTAGTCAAAAATTGAAGGATAAGTGACTTAAAACCTCCCTCTTGGAGGAATTCAACTCATAGGAAGGTGGAAATACAGAAGCAGGAAGGGCGTTCCAGAGTTTACCAGAGAAAGGGATGAATGATTGAGAATACTGGTTAACTCTTGCGTTAGAGAGGTGGACAGAATGGGGATAAGAGAAAGAAGAAAGGCTTATGTAGCGAGGCTGCGGGAGGAAGGGAGGCATGCAGTTAGCAAGATCAGAAGAGCAGTTAGCATGAAAATAGCGGTAGAACACAGCTAGAGATACAACATTGCGGCGATGAGAGAGAGGCTAAAGACAATCAATTAGAGGAGAGGAGTTGATGAGACGAAAAGCTTTTCATTCCACCCTGTCTAGAAGAGCAGTATGAGAGGAACCCCCCCAGACATGTGAAGCATACTCCATACATGGACGGATAAGGCACCTTGTACAGAGTTAGCAGCTGGGGGAGGGGATGAGAAAAACTAGCGGAGACGTCTCAGAACACCTAACTTTATAAAAGCTGTTTTAGCTAGAGATCATATGTGAAGTTTCCAGTTCAGATTATAAGTAAAGGACAAACCGAGGACAGTTGAGTGTCATTAAAGAGGAGGGGATAGTTGTCTGGAACATTGTGTTGAGTTGACAGATAGAGGAATTGAGTTTTTGAGGCATTGAACAATACCAAGTTTGCTCTGCCCCAATCAGAAATTTTAGAAAGATCAGAAGTCAAGCGTTCTGTGGCTTGCCTGCGTGAAATGTTTACCTCCTGAAGGGTTGGACGTCTATGAAAAGATGTGGAAAAGTGCAGGGTGGTATCATCAGCGTAGGAGTGGATAGAACAAGAAGTTTGGTTTAGAAGATCATTAATGAATAATAAGAAGAGAGTGGGTGACAGGACAGAACCCTGAGGAACACCACTGTTAATAAATTTAGGAGAAAACAGTGACTGTCTACCACAGTAGCAATAGAATTGTCAGAAAGGAAACTTGAGATGAAGTTACAGAGAGAAGGATAGAAGCTGTAAGAGGGTAGTTTGAAAATCAAAACTTTGTGCCAGACTCTATCAAAAGCGTTTGATGTGTCCAAGTCAACCGCAAAAGTTTCACCAAAATCTCTAAAAGAGGATGACCAAGACTCAGTAAGGAAAACCAGAGAAGATCACCAGTAGAGCGCCCTTGACGGAACCAATAGCGGCGATCAGATAGAAGGTTGTGAAGTAGTAGATGTTTAAGAATCTTCCTGTTGAGGATAAATTCAAAAACTTTAGATAGGCAGGAAATTAAAGCAGTAGGACGGTAGTTTGAAGGATTAGAACGGTCACCCCTTTTAGGAACAGGCTAAATGTAGGCAAACATCCAGCAAGAAGGAAAGGTAGATGTTGTCAGTTACTGGACTGGACAAGGTGCAAGCACGGAGGCACAGTTTCGGAGAACAATAGGAGGGACCCCATTAGGTTCATAAGTCTTCCGAGGGTTTAGGCCAGCGAGGACATGGAAATCATGATTGCGAAGAATTTCAATAGGTAGCATGAAACAGTCACAGGGTGGAGGAGAGGGAGGAACAATCCCTGAATCGTCCAAGGTATAATTTTTAGCAAAGGTTTGAGCGAAAAAGTTCATCTTTAGAGATAGATATGATGGCAATGGTGCCATCTGGTTGAAATATATGAGGGAAAGAAGAAACAAAGTTATTGGAGATGTTTTTGGCTAGATGCCAGAAGTCAAGAGGGGAGTTAGATCTTGAAAGATTTTGACACTTTCTATTAATGAAGGAATTTTTGGCTAGTTGGAGAACAGACTTGGCATGGTTCCGGGCAGAAATATAAAGTGCATGAGATTCTGGTGATGGAAGACTTAAGTACCTTTTGTGGGCCACCTCTCTATCATGTATAGCACGAGAACAAGCTGTGTTAAACCGAGGTTTGAAAGCTTTAGGTCGAGAAAAAGAGTGAGGAATTTACGCCTCCATGCCAGACACTATCACCTCTGTTATGCGTTCAGTACACAAAGACGGGTCTCTGACACGGAAGCAGTAGTCATTCCAAGGAAAATCAGCAAAATCAGGTCCCCCCAACTAGCAGAGGCAAAACGCCAGAGGCACCTTCGTTTAGGGGGATCCTGAGGAGGGATTGGAGTGATAGGACAAGATACAGGTATGAGATTGTGATCGGAGGAGCCCAACGGAGAAGAAAGGGTGACAGCATAAGCAGAAGGATTAGAGGTCAGGAAAAGGTCAAGAATGTTGGGTGTATCTCCAAGACGGTCAGGAATACGAGTAGGGTGTTGCACCAATTGCTCTAGGTCATGGAGGATAGCAAAGTTAAAGGCTAGTTCACTAGGATGGTCAGTGAAGGGAGAGGAAAGCCAAAGCTGGTGGTGAACATTGAAGTCTCCAAGAATAGAGATCTCTGCAAAAGGGAAGAGGGTCAGAATGTGCTCCACTTTGGAAGTTAAGTAGTCAAAGAATTTCTTATAGTTAGAGGAGTTAGGTGAGAGGCATACAACACAGATAAATTTAGTTTGAGAGTGACTCTGTAGTCGTAGCCAGATGGTGGAAAACTCGGAAGATTCTAGAGCGTGGACACGAGAGCAGGTTAAGTCATTGCGCTTAAACGCAACATCCAGCTTTGGATCGAAAATGAGGACAGAGAAAGTAGGAGGGAACAGAAAAGGGGCTGCTGTCCGTTGCCTCAGTCACCTGAGTTTCAGTGAGGAAAAGAAGATTAGGTTTAGAAGAGGATCTTACCGATACAACCGATACAAACGGTGTGCAGCCTTAGTCAGAACAGTGGTGTATCAATCTTACTAGAATAGTGTTGGCAGCATTGTCGTGCGATCGAAGAGCACACGAACTCTCAACTCTCAAAAATCCAGTGGACGCTGAGACACAAGTATCACGCCACCATCGCAGGCAAGTTGCAAGGCGTTATCATTCATCTTAAACGACATCGTGGGTGTATCGCTCTAGACGTGGCAAGTCGTGGTCCGATCCTGCCTGTCCCTCACTACCCTTCAACCCTGGATCAGCACCCCAACGTCCTCTCTGCAGCTTTCCCATAATTTTCTCATGGCCACACCTGTCATCACGCTTGTTCTTGCTCATCACACAGCTTCTCTTCGCTTCTTGTGGTCGCCGTTCCTGCTTCTTTCTAAAGTGTGGGTGTCGCTTGGTTACCTCCCCGAGCCAGCCACCATCCACCACTCTCTCCCATCAGAGTACTCGCGGTCAAGCTTCATCTGGTAATCTTCCCGGGCCGCAGTACACACTGAGTCCCCGCACCTGTCTGCCGCCGTGCACCTCGCCACCACCTGGTCGCTGCGCCTGTCACCCGCCACCTCCTCTCGCCGCTCTCTCACTACCGGGACTAGCCCAAGGTCATCTCTCCATGTCTGCTCCCAGCTGTGGTCTTCCTAGTCATCAGGTCGTCATTTGATCACCGCCAAATTTAAGTATTCCATCTGCTTCCGATTACTCTTGTCTTTTCCACTCTTCCTTCTTCTGATATCAAGTGGTGTCTATCTGTCTATCTATCTATCTGTTTGTCTGACTGTCTGTCTGTCTGTCTGTCTGTCTGTCTGTCTGCCTATCCGTCTCCTGCCTGTCTGTCTGTCTGTCTGTCCATCAGTGTATATATTATTCCTTTCTGTCCTTCATTATTATTTATTGTTGTCTGTGTTATCATATTGTGTTATTCTGTGTATTATACTGTGTGCTGTTCAATGTGTTTCATATTTCCCTGTGTGTTCTTCACTGATTCTCTGTGCGATTCACGTCTCTTATGAAAACACAGTCACAGTCTGCACTATCTTCATCACTCCCTGCCACATTGTCTACTGAAGGCACCATGACACCTCACATCATCTTCATTCATGAATCTGATAAACTTTCATTTTTTTTTTTTTCTGGAGCTTGCACAGAAAACGTTCGTTAGTTTATTCAGAGAATAGAGGAGGAATGTACCAGACGTTCAGCCACATCTGATAAGGAAACAATATCCATTTTGAAATCACATATCTGTCATGAGCCCTCAAGCCTTGCTGGCCTGTTGGTGAAATCAGATAAATTCGCTTCTCTCACTACCTTCGATGACTTCACCACTCAGCTCAGAAATAATTTCCAGTCATTCAAAGCTTGGAGCCACCCATTCCACCCCATTCTCTCTACTCTCAAAATCTATTACATAGTACTTCCGCTCACACACTAATCCTTACAAGGCAGAAAACATTGCTTTCTCTCTGAGCTCGGAATCTATTGCTCAACTCCAAAATTCAAATTGGTTTACTGATGATTCACTGTCAAAGGATGAGTTAAAAGAAACTTATAGCTTATCTCTTGTTCACCACCTTCCTTGATGCTCCCAATTTCCAGATCGAAACTGACATCGAATTCAACAAAATAGCTTACATATATGATGTCTGCAAAGTCATATATGATAAGCGTCCTCTTCCCAGCTCTGAGCCTGTTCAGGTACTTGATGTCTCTTCACCTGAATATTTCATCTCAACTCATCACCCATCTTCTTGTTCTCCTTCACCTTCTCGTAGCCGTTACACTAGACGTACATCCCCTCCGTCTAGATATCAGTACACTCGATCGAAATCGAGATCAAGAAAGGTTACCTGCACCCATTGCAAGCTGCCTGGTCATGTAATCAGGCAGTGTAAGGTTATCTTTGATAGCTCAGGAAGACACTCATTTAACCCTGATGCATTCTGTTCCTTGCACAAAAGGGTAGGCCATTGCTTGCAAGACTGCAAACATTATCATGTACAATGTTAGGTTGCTCAACAAACATCGTTGGGAAACTCATAACATCATAACAATCATAACATTATCATCAATCCTCAAATCATCACCTTCATACGTACCTATAAAAAAAAAAAAAAACGAACAAAGCAAGGTATGCTTCATCCATCATCATAACTCAATACTTCCTTCATTTAACATTAGATATGCTGGATTATTTAATGGTATTGTTACAAATCTTAGTGTTACTCTGCATTATATAAAGCTTTCTTTGACATGGGTGCTGCTGTTAACCTTATCCAGATGGATGTATTAAGGAGACTCTCTTCCTCTTCTCAGAATCACATCACATACATCAAATGTATCTTTTAATGCTGTTCTTCTCATAGTCTTCAACACCATGTGCAAGTATAACATCAGCTTATTCCCTGCTATTGCTTTACTCTGAGAAAGTTATAACCTTGATTGATTTACCTTCTTCCTCTATCAATAATGTACCTGCTGCATCTGACAGCCATAGCATGTCTTCTCTCCCGCCTATCACGAAAGATCACATATCTCTTCTTGATTTCCCACAATCTCAACAAGAATTACTCGCTCTCCTAAATTCTTTCAGTAATGTTGTCTCACTCCCTGACAAACCTCTAGGCCACACAGATGTCATCACACACTCTATCCATCTGACGCCTGGGTCCGAGCCATCTTACACCCACAGCTACAGGGTGCCACACAGCTGTAGAGTTCTTCTTGATGAAGCTGTGCAAGGTATCTTGCTTCAGGATGTTGTTGAACCTGCCTGTTCTCCTCACAACGCCCCTTTGTTATTCGTTCCTAAGAAACAAAGCGATTGGTGTGCCGTTGTCAACTTCAGGAAATTAAACGCATCTACTATTCCTGATCGTTATCCAGTGCCGAGATTAGGTGATCTTCAGTCTTTAGGTGATTCAAATGTGGTATTTTACACCCTAGATTTACATTCAGGATTCTTTTTAAGTTGAACTCGAGGAAAGTTCACGGCCATACACTGGCTTCATTACTCCTCTGGTCAATTCATGTTCAAACGCATGGCTCAAGGTCTACGCAACTCGCCTTTCAAAGATTGATGAACTTTCTCAGGCCTCATCGGTAAAAGTGTCTTCTGTTTATTCGACGACGTTATCATTGTATCAAAAAATCTACAAGAGCATTTTTCACACATTGTATCTCGTTCTGTCACGCTTTCAGGCTGCTGGCTTAAAAATCAAACACAGCAAATGCTCGTTTCTCAAACAACAAGTCAAATTCCTTGGTCATAAATTGGACAGAGATGGTATCCACACTTTAGATGACAAGATAAATGCTGTGAAAAATTTCCCTGTTCCTACGAATATCGATCACACATGACAGTTCATCGGTCTTGCTGGATTTTATCGCCAGTTTACCAAGAATTATAGTCTTATCACTCAACCTCTCACTAATTTCCTCAAGAAAAATGTTACATTCATCTGGTCTGGAAAGGAACAAATTGCCTTTGAACTTCTCAAAACTGCCTTATGTCAAACACCAATCCTTGCACTTCTTAATTTCGAGAAAGATTTCATCCTCTACACTGACTCTTCAGGCTTTGGAATCGGTGGTGTTCTCATGCAAAAAGGATTCACTTAGTAAACATAGCGTATTAACGTATGCTAGCAGACTTCTCAATAAGGCAGAAGAAAATTATGACGTCACAAAGCATGAAAGTCTCGCTGTGATCTGGGCGTTACGTTATTTTCATGAACTCATATTAGGCTATAAAATTCATATTTACACTGATCATTATGCTGTCACTGAGATCTTCAAAGGCAACAACTTCACAGGTCAATTTGCTGGCTGGCAACTCACGATTCAAGGATTCAATCCTATATTTTCATACATTCTCGGAAAGGCAACTCAGTGGCCGATGCACTCTCACGCAATGTAGCCGCTATCTCAACCATCACAGATAATCCTGCAATGCCGATCATAGATGAGATCAAGAAAAATCAACATTCAGACGCGTTCTGTTCTAATGCTGCATATTTCCTCGAATCTTGTGATGAGACAAATATTCCTAAGTCGCAGGTGAGTGCTGATACGTTTTTCATGCAAGACGGTCTCTTGTTTAAGTCGAGTGATGTCTCTACTAATAGTGTCCACAACTCACCCTACGCAGGACACCCAGGTCGGGACAGATGCCTCGCACACGGAAAACGATCATATATCTGGCCGACCATGAGGAAAGATATCTTTCGGTTTTGTGCGCTCTGCTCTCAGTGTGGTTCACACCGTCCATCACTTACTCACGACAGTCCTTCACTTCCTTACCTCCATCGTTTCAGCTCCTTGGGATTCAGTCTCTGTTGATTTGCTCAGACTTCCACTTACCGAGAACGGTTACAAGTATCTTCTATTTTGCGTGGATAGTCTCACTCGTTTCACCATTCTCATTGCTCTCAATCACAAAAGTGCAAATTCTGTTGGTCGCGCGATTCTTGACAACATAATTTGTCCTTATGTTGTTGTTATGTGTCCTTTTATCTGACTATGGTGCTGAATTCAATAACGCTTTCTTACTGAAGTTTTGTAAAGAATTTCATATAAAAAAAATAACATTATCCATCATTCGTCCAGTTCAAACGGCAAAGTAGAGCGTTGTAATAAACGTATTCTTATCGTTCTGTGTTACATAACTGAAGCAAAGCACTTTTGACATGAATTCTTCCTCAGCTAGCCTGCTCTCTAAACTCAGCGATTCACTCTACTATCAACGAGTCTCCCCATCTTGTGCTGTTTAGTAACGACAAGAGCCTTCCATATGAATTTCTTCACGGTGCGCAGCGTCCTATCTACAACTTGGATGATTACATCAAATGTTGTCCGCGCGATTTTCAAGCACACTCATAAGCTCATTCATGATCGCCTCACTGCATTGCAAACTGAGATGTTGCGGAAACAACATCGTAGAACAACAGATTCTTCTATCGAAGTCGATGATATCGTTTTCACCAGAGTTCACGATCGCAACTCTAAGTTAGATCCATTGTTCACTGGGCCACATCGTGTAATTCAAATCTCTCCATGGCCACAAAGTAAAAATTCTAAATCTCTAAACCTCAGTAGAAGAAATCTTCGATTAATGAGTGAGCACATCAGGTAACACTTCATTCTGATTCAACTGATCCTCAAAGCTCCTCAAGCCTAATTACACACACACACACACACACACACACACACACACACACACACACACACACACACACACACACACACACACACACACACACACACACACACACACACACACACATCTTACAGACTGAAACTTCGTTCCCACTCTAATGTTTAATCATTCAGTTTCAATATCCTGTATATATGTGAATATTTTTCTTATTTATATGTGTTGTATATGTATTGTATTCTGTTATCATGTCTGTATATTATTATTAAGGTTATCTTTTCCGTACTCTCTTATGTCATGTATCACACTATGTAACATGATTTTTATCTTTCACAAGCAAGTGTTATTTTATTTTCCACCTCTTTTCATTACAAAACAATAAAAAATGTCCATTGTTCCTGCCAAACTATGCTTTTGTGGCTTTTAGAATAATTTTTTGCCCAAAATAGCTAAATTTTCACCATTTTTTGGACAGAAAACAAAAAACAAATTCAAATGACAAAAAATTATTTTAAAACTTCTGAAACTTTTTTTGGATTAAAAATTAAGTTTATTTTTTTTCTTGATTTGCGTGAATACAAACAAATCTCTTTCATATATGAGCCCCCAAATGTAGTCTCCTATCATGTTTTTTACTGAAGGATCCTTGATATCTCTGTTCAGAGTTTATTATATCTTGATGGAAGCGCTCCCCTTGTTCCTCTGAAAATGTTCCCATATTCTCCTTGAATTTGTCAAGATGAACATCTAGGATATGGACCCTCAAGGACATTCTGCAGCCCATCTCACTATAGCTTTTCACTAAAGCTTCAACCAGTTCCTTATAGTTATCAACTTTGTTGTTGTACTACAACAATGAAACACTCCCAAACTTCTTTCTCCTTTTCTGTGAGCTTCTGTAAAAATTCTGAGCACTATAATTTTCCTTACTTGTGGTCCAATGAAGATACCAGCTTTCACTTTTGCCTCTGGAAAGCTTAGGAAAGAAGTATTGAAGATATTTGAAGGCAGCAGATTCCTTGTCAAGAGCTGTAACAAACTGTTTCATGAAACTCAGTTTGATGTGTAGTGGGGGAAACAAAACTTTTGAGGATTCACCAATGGCTCATGTTTGATATTATGTCATTGGAGGCCAGTGCTTTCTTTGGTAATATGCTGTCTTTATTGTCCCAAAGGCAAAACAGGGATTCTTGGTAAAACCTTCTTGCAGTCCCATAAAGAAAGCCACCATCTTGAAGTCTCAAATAACTTACCAGACATACTTGTTGTAGTTTAAAGTTTCCAGTAGAAGCTTTACACTGCTGTAGTCCTCCTGAAGATGCACGTAATGAGCAGGAAGCAGTTATGGATACTGTTTCTATTGTGCAGAAGTACAGCTTTCAGGCTTTTGGAGGAGCTGTCAATGAAGAGTCTCCATTCATCTGCATTGCAAGCAATTCCAATAGCTTCAAACAAGCCTGATACATAATTTCGGTAGCACAGCCTGTCCTCCTTCGAAAACAAGCTGGAGAAATGTTTGTGACGTTCTCTTTGGCTGGTCACCTGCACACTGTCGTCAAGTAAATCCCATTCTTTTAGCCTTGAAATCAAAAGCTCACCATTTGACTTTGTCAAACCAAGGTTTCTGATGAGGATATTGAGGTCTCTGGTTTGGGTAATAAGGATTCCTCCCAACTACAACTGTATATGTGATGTCACAGTCTTCTTGTCTGTTTAGCACATCTTCTGACGTGCTGCTTTCTTCTGATAGTTGACTTCTTTCTGGAGGAGCTGGTACAGGAAGATCAGCACTGTGTGGTACTGGTGAAATGGAAGATGGAATGTCTGAATAGAAAATAGCTGGTCCATTTTCCCCAGATCGGCGTTTGGACGGATCCACCATGCAAAAAAAGTAGTCAGTTGAGTAATCAGTAGGTTCACGCCATATTATAGGAATAGCAAATTTCATGGCTCTGTTTTCCCCTCTATACCATCCTGTAAAAGAAAAGTTTCTGTTAAACTTATTTTATTTTTATTCTTAATTCTTAAATGGATTTTACTCGAAAAACTAACAGTTATTTTACCTTTTAGTGTTCTCTTACAATGCTCACAAACAAAATCAGGTGCTCAGGTTTTGTCTTAGTCCCTAACTGGCACAGCAAAATATGCTTTGTAATCTTCACACATTTTCCAGATGTTGTCACAGATAACTTCTTTGCTCTTGTCTTGATGAATTGACCACATATGTAGCAAAATGTATCTGGAGGATGATTGCAGCCTGTTGATGCCATTTCACCTCTTATGATGTGTCTTCTCGGGCAACCATGCAAAGCTGAACCGATTGATCGATTGCAAACCCCTACTTAATCTTTCTAGAATGTGTTCCAGGATATTCTCAATCTTTCTAGAATATTCTTGAATATTCTGAAACATTCTAGAAAATTCTTGTATATTCTAAATTTTTTTGTTACTTCTATATATTTCTACTGTATTCTAGAAAGTTCTAGAATATTTTGGAAATGTTTACATGTAATAAAATGTTCCAAAATGTTGTAGAAACTTCTAAAAGTGTCTGGTAGGACATTCTGGAAGAATTGGGATTTCTGAAATGTAGGCAAATTCCTGTAAATATGAGAAATTTCTTGTTAGATCTGATCAATTCAAGAATAATCTTGTTAAAATTAAAAATCCTTAGAACTCCCTGGTCCCTTCCTCCCTGGTCATTGGCCAGAAAAACGACCTCTACCGCTGGTCCCTTCACCCTCTTTAGAGACTGCTCATCAGTGACATTTAACAATAAGGAGAATTTGTTGCAGACAGTATCAGCAGAAGTAGCCTTCTCTAAAGGGCAGAATGAAACAATTGGTGGTTGAGAAAGGCAAGAAAGTATTACAACCATATTAGATGTAAAGTTCGAAGAACTAGAGGGAGGCAGTGTATGTCTCTATCCCATCATCTTGCTATCTTAAGAGAAGATTCCGGCTGGCACTACTTAGACTGACGAACAGAAAATTTGTCAATTTAAGAATGTCTTGCTGAAGACGATACTTCTTGCATTATCGAGAACGTAACGAGTGAGCTTCCCAGCAGGAAGAATTGTACAAATCGTTCCCTGTGCGATCATTACTTTGCCCTTGACTCACACCCTACTTCTGAATGTGAGTCTGAACCTTATTGTTTATAAGGTTCACACTCACATTCAGAAGTAGGGTGTGAGTCAAGGGCAAAGTAATGATCGCACAGGGAACGATTTGTACAATTCTTCCTCCTGTGACCGAACTAATAACACCAGTAACTTTGTAAAGGACTGTCAACAAAAGCTTTTACTGATAAAGAAAGAGGACCAATCTTGATACGATCAGGGGAATAAGAACCATGATCATGTTACTATTTCCTCTAATCTTTGACACCTGTTTAACACATCGGGCACTATTAATGAAGTATACCACCTGAGAATTCCACGTAATGTGCCACAAACCAAAAAGGTGTAGGAACGTGATAGCGTCATCGAAGACGTTGGGACAACCATTTTAGCTGTTTGATCGAATGATCTCATCACTTAAGTTGGTGTATCCAAAACATAGAGAATTTATTGTTTCAAGAGCAGGTTTTGCAGCAATATCAGATGTAAATGTCACATAGCACCAATTGGAAGGGCAGTCATCATCATATTTCAGACGCATACGGAGAATTGTTCCGTAAGGCTTGAAAATAGTGAATAACACGGTAAGAGAAGGATACATATACGTTAGTTAGCAGAAGGGTGTCAAAACCTGACTCAACAGCTGACCAGTGGGTTTTCCAGCACCACAAGCAGCAGTAGGGAGGGAGTATCAGTACCAGCCAGCACGTGCTTAGTATCACCACTTCGACAAGTACTATTCTGAGGACCTTTACGTCGCTGAGTCTTACCAGCGTTCTAGGACGAGAGAGTAATATATTTTCTGTTGTCCCGCGAAGCCTGGAACGGTTCCAGGATGGCGATGAGAGAAGTTCGGGAAGAAGTGTGTCGAGCGGACCAGGGAGAGAGCCATGCCGGGTTAGGGGAGGACTTTGTGCCATATGCTGATAAACTTTCACTTTTCTACTCCCTCACCCACCACGGAATCCAGCAAGTGCAGACTTGATGTTGAAGCCCATACACATGCAACATCCTCAAGGGTAATGGGAAAGTATACTCAGGTAACCGCTGAGAGACCTTGGCAAGAGTGGCCCCAGATGATAGGAGCCACCTATCATCCGAATGCCTGCTTGACCCTAGGCAATGCTTCACAAGCCGAATGATCCAGTGGGGCCACACTGTCTTGCCCCAACCTTCCGCCAAAGAAGCGCGTTGACCACCAAGGAAAACTACACGTACCCTAATCTGCTTTGGAATCAACTTCGAGACGAAAGGCCACGGGAAATATGAGTATATGGGACGCTGCGCACAGTAGACACGTGGGGAAATTCAATCCCCGCCCAAGATGACTGGCGGGCTGATGTGAGCGACATCACCGACAAGCCTACTCAATCAGTGATCAAGGGAGAGTACTTGGTCCACGATGCCAGCGAACACCAAACCCTGCAACGGTAGGTAGGCCACCATTGTAGGTGATGCCACCGACCACGCTTCAAGCCCCACCACCACAGCAAAGTGATCCCCCTCCGGCCGACTTTGTATCTGTTCCCACATTATCATACATTTTACTCTTGTAACAAACTTTTAATTATCTCCTACGTCTGAACAAATGCAATCTTACTTAATTATTACCACATATTTACTTTACTTTTTTTTTTTTTATGTAGAAGAGGCACCTGCCAAGGGAAACAAAATTATAAGAAAAAAAAAAAAAAGGTCCACTGAGGTGACACTCCGCAAACAGTGAAAAGCAGTCGTCAAAATTTAAAGGATAAGTGTCTTGAAACCTCCCTCTTAAAAGAGTTCAAGTCATAGGAAGAATCACGTAAGGAGTTCCAGAGTTTACCAGAGAAAGGAATGAATAAGTGAGAATGCTGGTTACCTCCTGCATTAGAAAGATGGAGAGAAGTTAGCAAGATCAGAACACCAGTCAGCATGAAAGTAGCGGTAGAAGATAACAAGAGATGCAACGCTGCGGCGATGAGAAAGAGGCTGAACACAGTCAGTTCGAGGAGAGGAGTTGCGAAGACGAAAAGCATTTAATTCCACATTGCCTAAAAGAGTGGTATGAGTGGAACCACCCCTTTCCTCCATAAATGTGAGGTTTTCTCCATACATGGACGGATAAGGCTCCATGTAGAGTTAGCAGTTGGGGAGGATGAGAAAAGAGACGACCCAGAACGTCTAACTTCATAGAAGTTGTTTTAGCGAGAGATGAGATGTGACGTTTCCAGTTTAGATTATAAGTAAAGACCGAGGATGTTCAGTGTAGACGAAGAGGACAGTTGAGTGACTTTGAAGATGAGGAGATAGTTATCTGGAAGGTTGTGTCGAGCTGATAGATGGAGGGAATGAGTTTTTGAGGCATTGAGGAATATTAGGTTTGCTATGTCCCAATCAGAAATTTTAGAGAGATCAGGCGTTCTGTGGCTTCCTTGTGTGAGCTGTTTAATTCCTGAAGGGTTGGACGTCCAAGAAAAGACGTGGAAACTAAAAAAAAAGAACACAACAATTCATGCCAGTCCACAAGTTGAAACCTCGCCGACTTTTACTATGTTGACACACTAGCACTATATGTTAACGAGAATTACAGTCATATGTAACTATGAATATATATATATATATATATATATATATATATATATATATATATATATATATATATATATATATATATATATATATATATATATATATATATATATATATATATATATATATATATATATATATATATATATATATATATATATAGGAGTGGGACATGACTATTTCTCCTGTGGGCGTCTCCCATACGAGGTACCAAGTAATGGACTTCAGCAGCCCTATGTTCATGGACGAAACAACTGTTGTATACACCAGGCCAAGGCCAAAGGCGGATATGATGGGTTTCATCAAACCCTACACTCCACTGGTAAGTCTCTTAATTAACGCCATTTTGCACTTCAGTAGTTGCTCCACTTGTCACAACATCATAATCATGAGGAGTGTAAAGGTATATCCATCACAAAAACTTTGCTAGCATAGCAGACAAAAAAAAACTCTGCTAGCATAATATTCCTGCTTATATATATATATATATATATATATATATATATATATATATATATATATATATATATATATATATATATATATATATATATATATATATATATATATATATATATATATATATATATATATATATATATATATATATATATATATATATATATATACACAACTCGTTTTGTAGGGAAACTCCAAAGTTTTCTTCAACTTTATTCTTTTTTTTTTTTATGTAGGAAGGACACTGGCCAAGGGAAACAAAAATTTAATAAAAAAAAATTGCCCACTAAAATGCCAGTCCCATAAAAGGGTCAAAGCAGTGGTCAAAAATTGGTGGATAAGTGTCTTGAAACCTCCCTCTTGAAGGAATTCAAGTCATAGGAAGGTGGAAATACAGAAGCAGGTAGGGAGTTACAGAGTTTACCAGAGAAAGAGATGAATGACTCAGAATACTGGTTAACTCTTGCGTTAGAGAGGTGGGCAGAATAGGGGTGAGAGAAAGAAGAAAGTCTTGTGCAGCGAGGCCGCGGAAGGAGGGGAGGCATGCAGTTAGCAAGATCAGAAGAGCAGTTAGCACGAAAATAGCGGTAGCAGACAGCTAGATATGGAACATTGCGGCGGTGAGAGCGAGGCTGAAGACAGTCAGTTAGAGGAGAGGAGTTGATGAGATGAAAAGCTTTTGATTCCACCCTGTCTACAAAAGCAGCATGAGTGGAACCCCCCCCCCCCCACATATGAAGCATACTCCATACATGGACGGATAAGGCCCTTGTACAGAGTTAGCAGCTGAGGGGGTGAGAAAAACTGGCGGTGACGTCTCAGAACACCTAACTTCATAGAAGCTGTTTTGGCTAGAGATGAGATGTGAATTTTCCACTTCAGATTATAAGTAAAGGACAGACCGAGGATGTTCAGTGTAGAAGAGGGGGACAGTTGAGTGTCATTGAAGAAGAGGGGATAGTTGTCTGGAAGGTTGTGTCGAGTTGATAAATGGAGGAATTGAGTTTTTGAGGCATTGAACAATACAAAGTTTGCTCTGCCCTAATCAGAAATTTTAGAAAGATCAGAAGCCAGGCGTTCTGTGGCTTCCCTGCGTGATATGTTTACCTCTTGAAGGGTTGGACGTCTATGAAAAGACGTGGAAAAGTGCAAGGTGGTATCATCAGCGTAGGAGTGGATAGGACAAGAAGTTTGGTTTAGAAGATCATTAATGAATAATAAGAAGAGAGTGGGTGACAGGAAAGAACCCTGAGAAACACCACTGTTAATAGATTTAGGAGAAGAACAGTGATCGTCTACCACAGCAGCAATAGAACGGTCAGAAAGGAAACTTGAGATGAAGTTACAGAGAGAAGGATAGAAACCGTAGGAGGGTAGTTTGGAAATCAAAGCTTTGTGCCAGACTTTATCAAAAGCTTTTGATATGTACAAGGCAACAGCAAAAGTTTCACCAAAATCTCTAAAAGAGGATGACCAAGACTCAGTAAGGAAAGCCAGAAGATCACCAGTAGAGCGGCCTTGACGGAACCCATACTGGCGATCAGATAGAAGGTTGTGAAGTGATAGATGTTTAAGAATCTTCCTGTTGAGGATAGATTCAAAAACTTTAGATAAGTAGGAAATTAAAGCAATAGGACGGTAGTTTGAGGGATTAGAACGGTCACCCTTTTTAGGAACAGGTTGAATGTAGGCAAACTTCCAGCAAAGAAGGAAAGGTAGATGTTGACAGACAGAGCTGAAAGAGTTTGACTAGGCAAGGTGCAAGCACGGAGGCACAGTTTCGGAGAACAATAGAAGGGACCCCATCAGGTCCATAAGCCTTCCGAGGGTTTAGGCCAGTGAGGGCATGGAAAACATCATTGCAAAGAATTTTAATAGGTGGCATGAAGTAGTCAGAGGGTTAAGGAGAGGGAGGAACAAGCCCAGAATCGTCCAAGGTAGGGTTTTTAGCAAAGGTTTGAGCAAAGAGTTCAGCTTTAGAAATAGATGTGATAGTAGTGGTGCCATCTGGTTGAAGTAGAGGAGGGAAAGAAGAAGAAGCAAAGTTATTGGAGATATTTTTGGCTAGATGCCAGAAATCACGAGGGGAGTTAGATCTTGAAAGGTTTTGACATTTTCTTTGAGGAGGGATTGGAGTGATAGGACAAGATAAAGATATGAGATTGTGATCGGAGGAGTCCAACGGAGAAGAAAGGGTGACAGCATAAGCAGAAGGATTAGAGGTCAGGAAAAGGTCAAGAATGTTGGGCGTATCTCCAAGGCGGTCAGGAATACGAGTAGGGTGTTGCACCAATTGATCTAGGTCATAGAGGATAGCAAAGTTGTAGGCTAGTTCACCAGGGTGGTCAGTGAAGGGAGAGGAAAGCCAAAGCTGGTGGTGAACATTGAAATCTCCAAGAATGGAGGTCTCTGCAAAAGGGAAGAGGGTCAGAATGTGCTCCACTTTGGAAGTTAAGTAGTCAAAGAATTTCTTATAGTCAGAGGAGTTAGGAGAGAGGTATACAGCACAGATAAATTTAGTATGAGAGTGACTCTGTAGTCGTAGCCGGATGGTGGAAAACTCGGAAGATTCAAGAGCGTGGGCACGAGAGCAGGTTAAGTCATTGCGCACATAAACGCAGCATTCAGCTTTGGATCGAAAATGAGGATAGAGAAAGTAGGAGGGAACAGAGAAGGGGTTACTGTCAGTTGCCTCAAACACCTGAGTTTCAGTAAGGAAACGAAGATGAGGCTTAGAAGAGGAGAGGTGGTGTTCTACAGATTGAAAATTAGATCTTAGACCGCGAATATTGCAGAAGTTAATGATGAAAAAGTTGAGGGGGGTGTCAAGACACTTAGGGTCGTCGACAGAAAGGCAGTCCGACCTGGGGACATTTATGGTCCCCTCCCCAGATGGGGACTCTGAGGCTGGTGTAGGAGTCGCCATGATGATTTTTAAACTTTTTGAGTGAAGGGTGTGTGTGTTATTAGGTGCTTGTAGTTTTGTGTGGAGGAAGAGAGTTGTCTTTAGAGGGCAGGCTGTGACTACCCCCTTGTGTTGTGAGACACAAAGGGAAACGTTCAGTGAGGTCACAGCTGTGTTTAATGATAAGTTCACAGCACCCCCTGAACAGTGCTTTAGAGCTCACTGGGAGTAATTATCGTTTCGGCAGGTGTCTACTGCCTCCTCCTCCTCCTTTTGCCAATTGCTATGTTTCGTCTTTTTCTGCAGGCATCTTCAGGACTCACCAACTTGCTTGCAACAACATGAATTACCTGAAGATGCCAGCAGAAAACGGCGAAACGTAGCAATTGACAAAAGAATAAAATTGAAGAAGTTTCCCTGCAAAACAAGTTATCAAAAATACTTTTACAGTATATATACGAGTATATATATATATATATATATATATATATATATATATATATATATATATATATATATATATATATATATATATATATATATATATATATATATATATATATATATATATATATATATATATATATACAAAGATATGCAGACTTTGAATTTTACAAGATTAAAAAGTTAAATTTTACAGATGTGGACACTGCTCTTGGTGAGCGCAATTGTGGCAACAGGGGTTATCCTCCTTGTGCAGCTGATTTTTTACAGCCTTCACCACAATACGTGAGAACTGATATATATATATATATATATATATATATATATATATATATATATATATATATATATATATATATATATATATATATATATATATATATATATATACGAATATGCATTTTAAGGCTTTGTTTACCCGTGAGAAGATTTGAAAGTGTAATAGACGCGCGGATGTTGTATGTGTGTAGCTATGAGGTGACGGACAGACGTTTGCAGTGTCGCAGCCTCCGAGTTGCCACTTGGTCAAATTACAAATGGTTTAATCATATTTTTTGCAGTATTTTTTACAGTATCTTATAACAAGGCAAATAGTATTAAAAAGCATGTAATTTATCGATAAGCATTACACGACAACACTATCGCGGTGATTAAAAGTACTCTTTTAAAGTGGTACAAGGCATCATGGACGGAGTGGGGAGTGAGTCCGAGAGACCTTGAAAACAGCCGAATGATTATGCCATGTAGCATTTTAAAGGAACATTTTCAATCATCGCAATAATGTTGTCATGTAATGCTTATCGGTAAATTACATGTTTTTTTTTTTTATATCATTTGTCTTGCTATAAGATACTGTAATATCCCAGAGCCTGCAAAAAAATATAATTAAACCATTCGTAATTTGACTAAGTGGCAACTCGGAGGTTGCAACAATGCTACCGTCTGTCCGTCACCTCATGGCTACTAATGCTGGACAGGATCCAACATTTTAGGATTCGTGGATCTGACTACTTGAGCTTGCTGAATCCGTGGAATTTGGGTCCGGATCCGAGTACCTTCAATGCGCGGAGAGACTAGTGAGAGAGAGAGGGATTCGCGCGCTGGTAATCGAATCCCAGGCCTCTCGCGGATCCCTGCCGGTACTCGGGTCCCGGCGGTAATCAAATCACGGCTAGTAATCGGGTCCCAGGCCACTCGAGAATCCCTGGGCTGCCAGTACTCGGATCCCAGCCAGCTCACGGATCCCTGCCTGTACTTTGATCCAAGCTCTCCTGTCAGTGCTCGGGTCCACGGCGGCTGGTTGCCTCTCTCCACAGAGAGAGGCAACCGTATTTTACCTTCCAGTGTGTTATCATTATATTTCACAATTTTTTTTTTTTATGTATTGAATAATGAATAATATGTTAGTTCTATAGTTGGTAATATTCTAGGTATACTTTGTTTATAGTATGCAATGCACATTATTCATGTTGCTATGGGACGAAATATATATTAGTACAAGTGTGGCTATCAGGAATTATAAGGGTTAAGGTCATGGATAAGGCGTCTAAAACTTTTGTTTTCTGCGACTGACAGTGGCTGCAAATATTCCACAGTCATTCTATCAACTAGATTATCTATTTCCCTCTTTTTATTCAAGTCAGTTCTGTATGGTGTTGCTTTGGTAATAGTGTCATTCAAAGTTGGTTGTACACTCATCTTAAGCTGGTTTGGTAAATCGTGTCCCGCATCATTTTCCTCCTTCAGCTTGACATATTCAAGGGTATGTCTGGTGCGGAGGTCATTGATGAGATTGGAAGTCGTACTTCCACAGTATTTTAATTTATCTTTGCAAGTCAGACAACCACATCCTCGTCTGTTGGTTGCATGTAGCTCCATATTGGTGTACATTTGGTCCGCTTGGTTGTCATTGTGCAAATAAGAGGTTTACTTTAATTGAAAAGTGAATTTGTGGTCAATAATGCACACGATTTATTGCTTCAAATAACACAAGGTACACTTTCTTAAGTTTTTACGAAAGGCTGTTAGATCTTAAACGGAATATTTATTTGTAGTTTGATAGACAAGGAATCAAGGTATTTATTTTAGAGTATTCATCGAATTTTTATGTAGAGGTAACTTCTATGCCAACTGTCACAAGTTTCCTCCTAGATTATGTCTCTGCAGCCACTGCAGCTACTGCAGCCACTGGATGGGCGCTTAACGTTTCCGGAGTCGACACCGCCGACTCTGTCTCCCAAGGGGCGGAATCGACTCCATCAGTGGAGTCGATCCTTTTAAAACGATTCCGCAGATATTTTGTGGCAGTGTAGAGGATGTTGCTTTTTGGTTTTAGAATTATCGCCATTTGATTGGCTAATACTGCATGTCACGACAAAGTTGCCAGTGTTTGCTACGGGTATATATATATATATATATATATATATATATATATATATATATATATATATATATATATATATATATATATATATATATATATATATATATATATATATATATATAGGGGGAAGCTCGCTCGGCAACTCGCTTTGGCAACACCTCTAGCACTAAGCCTTGTGCTTTCACAGAATTAGACATGCTATTTCAGCGTACTCCCTTTCCCTCTGGCCCCTCTTCACCTCTAGGGCGATTCACACGCATTCTCCGCAGGGAATATCAGATTGGGATAGACCCTGTGACCGCGAAAACCGGTGTGTTTCGCCATAGAGGAGGGTGGTTTGGCCTTCCCTCTGCTTCTTCTACTTCTCCACTCTCTTCTCTTCTACCTCTGGGTGAAGAGGCTGGGGGACCTAGAAAGCCCCCATAATTCCTGAAGCAGAGGCAGCCTGCGATTCGCTGAAGAAGCCCGTGAGCGCGAGGGTCCAGCCTCAGTTGCGGAGCCAAGTCACAAGCAAGATTAGCTCTTGAGGAGGGCCTTCGATAACCTCCTAGGTCATAGCTTTTTTTTTTTTCCCCGGAGAAAGCCAGGCAGGGCTTATCTCCTTAGGTCAGGGATCCAGTTCACAGGAGGGTTGATAACCAAAGGGTAAGGCTGCCGACCTGTTGAGACCGGCCTGCCCTGAGGTGAAGGGAAGGGATCTCTGGTTACCATGGTACGCCAGAAAGCACCGAATACCTCAAGACGGTGCACAGAGACGGAGTCACCAGTACCACGCACGGTAAGGTGCATAGGCCTAGACCGAGTCAAAAGAAGATACACGGAAGACTCTGACGAAGAAACCACGGCTCCACCATGCAAAAGTAAACCTCAAGCCAACACCCAGATGCCATTTCACGACGCCAGCTCCCAAGGAACCTGCACTTCAAACACCAAAGCCTCTCTCCACGATGACGACCGCCACTGGACCACTTTTGGAAAGAAACCAAAGAAAAAGACAGCTCTCGACTCACTAGCTACCGACCACAACCTTCAACCTACTCCTACGGACACCGTCAAAGAAGACAAAAGCGCCCAAGAAACTCAAGGTACTCCCTTCGGTGGACTTCCCCGAGCCGTACGAAGAAGTACTGCACCTACACTTGAAAACCAGATCAGGGAGAGAGAAATTCTTTCTTATATATCCGGAGAACGAAACCGATCTCCACACCATCCTCCAAACCAAGGATATTCATGGGAAGCAAATCCACCTGCAGCTCCTAGACTCAGGAAAGAAAACCTCGAAAGGTGTAGTCATGGGCTATCCTTTCCGCCTTTCACTGCGTCCTCTAGAACAGTTTCCAGGGATGAAGTCCGCCACGAGATTCACGGTAACCTTAGATAGTCAGCCGACTCGACAAGTCCTCATAGACTACGAAGAACCTCTCCCAAGCAAAATGGAACTGAGGATCTGGGGAACTTTCTTCACTCGACCTTACTCTCCAGAACCCACGAGATGCTACAGGTGCCATGCCTTCGGCCACACTCAACTAAAACGCAGGAACTCTCCACGCTGTGGCATATGCAGCAGCGAACACCCAACGGATCAGTGCCTCAGGAAATACAAGGCGAAGGAAGAAACAAGCTCCAGATGCCCGAATTGCCAAGGACCCCATCAAGCCTGGAACAAGGGATGTCCAGAAAACCGCAAACGAGTACAGCAAGCAATACAAGGACACCAAACACCTCGTCCGTATCCTGCCGAGGAATGCAAATATCACATCATCCAAGAAACTGCGAAACGCGACAATATAGACATCTTAATACAAGAAGCACTCGCCACAAATCACCTCCCTCTCACACTCAAAGGGTACCAATGCTTCAGTATCTCTAGAGAAAAAAAAAAGTATTTCCCAAAGCTGTGCTATATTAGTAAAAAGAAACATTCTATGCACTACATATCCCTCCCCAGCCAACTGCGGTGACGGGGTCGACACACAAGTGATATCTATCACACTCTACGACACATCACTCACAATCTACATCTACAAACCCGGGGAAAAACTCTTAACATGGAAGCAGCCTTTGCAAGAACAAAGGCTCATAGGCGGAGATTTCAACTGACACCACAAACACATTCTAGGATCATCCACCACCAACAGAGATGGAAAACACCTAGCCCGCCTAGCCCGTGCGTAGCCACGCTGATGAGTGATCACATCGCCACCATGTGTGATATTCATCTTCCTCCACCACGCCGCCCAGCCCCAAGATGGAACACAAAAAAAGCCGACTGGTTCCATTTCTCTGAAACCATCATACAAAAACTACACGACCTCACACTGCCAAAGGACATCAATCTACACAACAACATCGTTGTCAGCGCCTTTCAAAGAGATGCTGACGTCTCCATGCCTTTAACTACCTTCAGCACCAAAACCTACAAAGAATACTGGTTCACGGACAAGAACGTGGCCGAGATGAACAAGCGACTCAATGCAACACGGAAACAAACAAAAAACAATTACGCCGCAGAGTAAAAGAAATAGCCGAAGAAAAAGCACTGGCTGCGCTGGTGCACATCCCTTTACTCCCACTCTTCCTTGGGAAACATGTGGAGAAAACTTAAAGCGATCCAAGACCTCCGTCCACCCCCTCCGCCGACTCACCACGCCCGCAAGAAGAGGCCGAACGCCTAGCAAATGGCTTCGCCAACCGATGCAAATCAACTAATTTTTCAAGAGAAACTGCAGAGGCACTCAATGCAGCGCATGCAGAGAGATCGGAAAGAATTGCAGCAGCATGCGGGAAGGAAGCAGACACTGATACCCCTTTCACCCACACAGAACTCACCGCTGTATTAAAAATATGCACGGACACAGTATCTGGAGCAGACAAGATCACACACAGCAAATCAAACAAGCAGGATCATCCGGCCACACAGCCCTTCTTACACTCTTCAACGCCTCATACAACCTTGCCTCACTCCCTCACAAGTGGAAAGAGGCGTACATAACACACATCCCCAAACCCAAAGAACCTGGAGCATACAGGCCTATCTCTCTTGTCTCATGCATTAGCAAGACCATGGAGAAAATGATACTACAGAGACTGCAGTGGCTGTGTGGGGAATTTCCCAGAACCATTTTCGCCTGCACAAAAGGCACCAGCACCGCAGAGTACCTGGCCATATTTTTTGACACAGTCCCCTCCACCAAAACTACAGCCATATTTCTAGACTTGGAAAAAGCCTTTGAATTGGCCAACAAAACCGCTATCCTCACGCTCTTGGCGGAGAAGGGTGTCAAGGACCGCCTACTCATGTGGACAAAGGAGTGCACGGGTAAAATTCCAAGGACACTCTTCCCTCCACCATCAACATGAAAACGGAACAACATAAGGCAGCGCTCTAAGCCCTTTCCTCTTTAACACCCTAGTCGAGGCACTACTTTCACTCCCTCTCCCGCAAGGTGTCTCTCCTCATCTACGCCGATGACATCACCCTCCTAGTTGTCGAGAGAAGACACCAAGCCTCGGCCAAGACCGCATACACCACGTACACCTCCCATTCACTACAGAGTGCAGCAACTCACCACCGGATTAGTCGCCAAGATGTCAAGATCGTCAAGGTAATACTCTGTCCCAGAAAAAAAATAAAAACAGTTATTCAGCAAGATCCTAGACTATTCACAAACAAGACATGGGCACGGTCTATTCTGACCGGTCTATTGCTGCTGTGGTAGACGGTCACTGTTCTTCCCCTAAATCTATTAACAGTGGTGTTCCTCAGGGTTCTGTCCTGTCACCCACTCTCTTCTTACTATTCATTAATGATCTTCTAAACCAAACCTCTTGTTCTATCCACTCCTACGCTACTGATACCACCCTGCACTTTTCCACGTCTTTTCATAGACGTCCAACCCTTCAGGAGGTAAACATATCACGCAGGGAAGCCACAGAACGCCTGACTTCTGATCTTTCTAAAATTTCTGATTGGGGCAGAGCAAACTTGGTATTGTTCAATGCCTCAAAAACTCAATTCCTCCATTTATCAACTCGACACAACCTTCCAGACAACTATCCCCTCTTCTTCAATGACACTCAACTGTCCCCCTCTTCTACACTGAACATCCTCGGTCTGTCCTTTACTTATAATCTGAAGTGGAAAATTCACATCTCATCTCTAGCTAAAATAGCTTCTATGAAGTTAGGTGTTCTGAGACGTCTCCGCCAGTTTTTCTCACCCCCCCAGCTGTTAACTCTGTACAAGGGCCTTATCCGTCCATGTATGGAGTATGCTTCACATGTCTGGGGGGTTCCACTCATACTGTTCTTCTAGACAGGGTGGAATCAAAAGCTTTTCGTCTCATCAACTCCTCTCCTCTAACTGACTGTCTTCAGCCTCTCTCTCACCGCCGCAATGTTGCATATCTAGCTGTCTTCTACCGCTATTTTCATGCTAACTGCTCTTCTGATCTTGCTAACTGCATGCCTCCCCTCCTTCCGCGGCCTCGCTGCACAAGGATTTCTTCTTTCTCTCACCCCTATTCTGTCCACCTCTCTAACGCAAGAGTTAACCAGTATTCTCAATCATTCATTCCTTTCTCTGGTAAACTCCAGAACTCCCTGCCTGCTTCTGTATTTCCACCTTCCTATGACTTGAATTCCTTCAAGAGGGAGGTTTCAAGACACTTATTCATCAATTTTTGACCACTGTTTTGACCCTTTTATGGGACTGGCATTTCAGTGGGCATTTTTTTTATTAGATTTTTGTTGCCCTTGGCCAGTGTCTTTCCTACATAAAAAAAATTTAAAAAAAAAACGGAGCGCAGCCAAAACTCTTACCACACTGGATATGACTTACATTCTCTGCATAAAGGATACACCACACCCGGAATACTCACTTCCGTCGCCTTGGAGACCGCCGCCATCCTGGATCAGAGAAGACTGGCTGAAAACTCCAAAAGTGCTACACATCCCCACAGAACTCAAAGCCATCACACTCCGTCACCTCACACCTCTAGTACACAAACATGAATTGACAATATACAGAGACGGATCTGTTGATCCTGACACGGGAGCAGCCGGAGCTGCCTTCGTCTCTCAAAACATGACTCAGAGGTGCAGGGTTTCCGACGGAGCATCCTCCATCCAAACCGAACTCATAGCCATCAAAGGAGTTTTAGAATACATCGAGACTGTCATACCATGCAGTGCCCTTATCGCAACAGACTCCAAAGCAGCTCTCCAGACTCTGAAAAAGAACAAGGTAGAACACAACGTACACCTAGTAACACTCATACACAAAACAGGTGAAGCGCTCCAAGAAGCAGGAACACAGATATGCCTCATATGGATCCCAAGTCACATTGGAATCCACGGCAACGACAAAGCAGACACCGCGGCGAAGGAAGCAGCTACGAAAGAAAACATCGATATAACAGCAACAGCGCCTTACCCTCATCAAAAGCAACATCAAGAAACACATCTCAATAAACATGAAACAAGAACATGCCGCCGAGGTAACAAAAGGTGAGCCTTTTGTTACCTCGGCTCACCTTATCACCCTCGGCTCTTTGGTACGCACAGGCCATTCAACTCAAACATCTGTCTCTGCCACCAAACCTACCCAACAAAACCATGATACACATACACAGGATCCGCATGGGATATCCCTCCCCTGGAAAAATTATTACAAATGAAATCATACCTCCCTGCAATCACTGCAACAAAGACACAGACATTCCCCTCCTCCACTACATTCTTGAATGTCCAGCAAAATCATCCCTGCTACAAAACACTGGAGGCACACCAGGAGCAGGGAGCGCTGCAGCCCGCGAGGCTGCAGCAAAAATAATTTTTGAAACATCTACTGCAGACCTCCTGAAGGTCGTGGTGGAGACGCCACCCCCAAAGTAACCAGATAACAAAAAGACTTCCTCCAGAGGGCTCTATATAGCCCAGCTGGATACTTACCAGTTGACTTCAGTTGAGTAAAGGTTCAGAGGGGGAGGATGTGACGCGCTGAACCATGTATATGTATTAATTTAAAATACAAAATTTTTCAACATCTTGTATTTCCATATAGTAGACCTTTCGTGTCATAAAAAAAAAAAGTATAAGGGCTTTCCAAAAATATTTATACAGTTTTCAAGAAATAGGAGGAAAGACGAATGTGTCTCGCGGAAATACCTATTTAACATTGTACTGTAACAGTAGACATCAGACATGGCCTGAAAACGACCCAGAAAGCTCCAGCCTGGACCTACATGGACCAAATAATGCCTGTCAGTACTGTGTGCTTAGTGTGCAAGGACACCCTTGAGTATAATGGAAATACTTCAAGCATGATTAAGCATTTGCACACGAAACATCTAGACTCTTCCCGCGGAGATGCAGGAAAAGTCAGTGCCAGATATGGCTGGGAGTCAGAGACCTGCAGGAGCATCGTCAGCCACGGTGCAGCCTACTTTATTTCAAACGATTGGCAGGACTCAGTTCTACAAAAATGACTCTGCTAAGAAGGAACTTGGTCACTTTTTAATGAAAATGATTGTTCAAGATCTTCACCCACTATCTATAACTGAAGATAAAGGATTTAAAAGTTTCATTCATAGCCTAAATCCTTGGTATGAGATGCCTAGTCGCAGAATGTTGACGAGAATACATTTACCATTTCTTTATGAACAAAAAGTACAGAAAGTCCGTAAAGAACTTGAAAAAGCCAAACACATTGCATTGACCACAGGCATCTGGACATCACTGTGACAGCACACTTCATTTTTTATTATTTTAATTTTAGATCTGTTGTATTGGAAACAGTCAGAATGACAAAAAGTCGTACAGCACAGAATATAGCAGATACTCATATATGCAGTAAATGGGAAATTCTAGACAAGGTATGTTGTGTTGTTATTGACAATGCTGCCAGTATGAACTCAGCAATAAAGAACATCATGAATTTGAGTCATCTTCCATGCTTTTACTCATACACTAAATTTAGTTGTACAGGATTCGATGAAAAATGTAAGAGAAATGCAAATAATAAAAAAAAAGTAAAACAAATTGTTATCTTTTTCCACCATAGTGTCAAAGTCTCTGACAAACTGAGCCAGCTTCAACTACAGCACGGTGTTCCGGTCAAGAAACTAATTCAAGACGTAGAGACTAGGTGGAACTCTACTTTCTATATGCTGGAACGCTTCATTCAGCAACACTGCTTGCTGGGGAAAAATGACTTGCGCCTTAGCGGTAATGAGCTTAGCCTCATAAAAAAAATAAAATAAAAAAAAAAAAAAAAATTAAAAAGACTGCTGTATTTGACTTTTGATGAGGCAACAAAAGAATTATCATGTGAAAAAATGTATATCACTTTCAAAGGTTATCCCCATCGTTAGAGGTTTACAGGACTCACTGCAGTACACTGATAGAAAGCATGGATGTCCAGGAACATCGTAATTTCTCGCTTTGTGAGGAACTGAAAAAATCAAATCAACCGAAGGTTTCCTACAGTGGAAGGGGTTTTCATAATTGGTGCAGCAACCATCCTAGACCCTAGATTTAAGAAGCTTCCCTTTTCAGATGAGTCCAACATTAAGGCAATACAAGAGCGTTTATTAAATATATTACGTTCAAAGAACTCAACTAATGGTCCAGAAACATCATTAGCACCGACTGAGGTTTTCAGCCTCAGAATCACAATCAACAATAAAAGTAGAAAAAAAAATAGCTGTGGAAAAGTTTTGATACTAAAGCAGAGAAGACATCACAGGTAACCTCAGATCCATTTACAGAGAGCTACATAGAGCTGTGACGGTACTTTCAAGAACCACGAGTTTCCAGATGTGAGGATCCACTTTCATGGTGGGAGAAAAAGTCCGCAATATTTCCAAATCTTTCAAAAATTGCCAAAAACAAACAAAAATAAATAAATAAAATAAAATAAAAAAAATATATATATATATATATATATATATATATATATATATATATATATATATATATATATATATATATATATATATATATATATATATATATATATATATATATATATATATATATATATATATATATATATAAAATAATAAAAATAATGTATACCAGCATCATCAGTGCCATCTGAGAGATTTTTCTCCAAAGCAGGAGAATTAATATCACAGAGGCGTAGCACATTAAAAGACAAAAATGTTAACATGATTCTCTTTCTTAATAAGAACATAGAGTAAAATAAAGAAATGCTACTCCTCTTAAAGGAGAGGATTGCTAATCCTTTTTTCAGGAGAGGACTGCTACTCCTTTTTAAGGAGAGGACTGCTACTCCTTTTTTAAGGAGAGGACTGCTACTCCTTTTTAAGGAGAAGACTTCTACTCCTTTTTAAAAAGAGGACTTTTTTTTAAGGAGAGGACTGCTACTCCTTTTTAAGGAGAGGACTGCTATTTCTACTTAGGGAGAGGACTGCTAATCCTAGTAGGGATAGGATTGCTACTCCTGTTTTTAAGGAGAGAACTGCTTCATTAAGGAGGAGACTACTGTTCCTATTTCTTGCATACACCTTACCTAGTAAGGCGACGGAGGAGCAGTGGTCGGTGGTGTGCAGGGGAGCCAAGAGGGTGAAGGTCTTCAGGGCACCCTGCGTGGAGACGAAGAATCCCTTCAACGTGCTGAAGGAAGGGAAGGAGAAAGAGGTGGACATGGCGGGAGGAGGCAAGATGCAGTTACCCTGCCCCAAGGTAGAGTGCTTGTGTTTGGAGATAGTCAGGTTAGGCACTTAGATAGTGCGTTATGTGCTAGGGATAGGAAGCGTAGGTCGAGGGTGTGTTTGCCGGGGGCCGGGGTAGCGAAGGTAGCTGATAGGCTAGACACGTGCTTGGAAAAAAAATGGGACCAAGCCCATTGTTTTTCTCAGTGCGGGAGGGAATGACCTTGGTAAGGTCAGGAGTGAGGAGCTTATCGGGAGGTTTCGACAGGCTCTGGACAGGATTAGGGACAAGGGAGAGATCCCCGTGGTATGTGGTGTCTTGCCGAGGAGGGGAGTTGGTGCTGAGTGGCTGTCCAGGGCTATTACAGTGAATCGCAGGCTAGCGAATCATTGTAAGAGTAATGGATGGACGTTCATCGACAATTGGGACCTTTTCTATGGTAGGGAAACCTTGTACGCCAGGGATGGAGTGCATTTGTCACGCCAGGGTGTTCGTGTTTTGGCCGAAACACTCCAGCGGGAGGTGACTGCACTCCAGCACTTTTTTCGTTAGTCGGGAGGGAAGAAGGGGTAGTGAGGAGAAGGTTAGGGGCAAATTAGTTAAATCTAGAAAGGTAGCTAGCTCAGGGAAGGTGAGAAATAGCTTGAGTGTTTACTACACAAATTGTAGAAGTATTCTGAATAAAATAGACTTGCTTAGATGAATAACGAGTGTAGAGATATTTGATATCATTGCTTTAACTGAAACTTGGTTAGATATGTCAGGAAAAGTATTTAATCCAGAGGTTAAGATAAAGATAGGGAAAACAGGAGAGGAGGAGGCGTCGCGTTATACGTTAGAGACACATTACAGTGTTGTATGAACAATAGAATTAAAACAGATAACAAAGCAGAGTCGATATGGATAGATATTAAGGAAGGATCGCAGTCAATAGTACTAGGGATAGTTTACAGACCACCGACCAGTACAGAGGAAATTAACACCTCACTGTGGCAGGAATTAAATAGAGCAGGCAGGTACAGTCAGGTAGGTATGTGTGGTAGGAGATATTAATTTTAGGAATATCGACTGGAGTCTGATTGTGGGTAACAAGGAAGCAGAGGAATTTCTTAAGGTAATTCAGGATAATTTTTTAAAACAGGTAGTCGTAGAACCCACAAAGGGGAATAATATTCTAGATTTAATTCTTACTAACAGGGAGGAAGCAGTCACGCAGGTAGAGGTTGGAGGACACCTAGGTAACAGTGACCATAGGGAAATTAGGTGCAATTTAGAATGGGAAGAAACTGTTAGAAACAAAAACACTACTAAAATACATGACTTTAAGAGAGCAGATTTTAAAGAATTAAAAAGGTACCTCCAAGGAGTGGACTGGCAAAGGATGCAGGGTGAGATCAGGTCAGGGACGGAGTTCAGAGAGATAAGGCAGGATGAGAGAAGTGAGGTGAAGCGTGAGTGTGTAGGACAAGAGGAGGGAAGATGTTTCCGGAAGGGGAGGAGGAAAGAGGAAGGGGGAGATAGGTGTGAGTATGTTGGAATGTCAGGTCATGCTGAAATGAGAGAGGTGAGGTCGAGGCGAATAGCTGAGGGAGTGGAGAGGAGGGTAAGGGGCGCAATGAGGGGATTAGGTGAGGTAAATGTAGATTAATTGTATAAATATTTCGTAGATAAAGTTCATACAGGTCAGTTA
This sequence comes from Scylla paramamosain, assembly GCF_035594125.1. Taxonomy (NCBI): domain Eukaryota; kingdom Metazoa; phylum Arthropoda; class Malacostraca; order Decapoda; family Portunidae; genus Scylla; species Scylla paramamosain. The sequence goes on from NC_087169.1 coordinate 8,831,291, forward strand.
GCAAACATCCCGTATAGGACAATAAGATCACAAAAAAATGACCCTAAATGGATGACTGCTAGGTTAAAGCATTATATAGGGCGCAAGAGAAGTATATATAAGAGATTAAGGGCAGGTGAAGAAGTTTTAAGGACACAATAGAACAGTCAGGAAGTTAACGAGGAAAGCTAAGAACAATTATTAATTAAAGGTAGCCAGCCAGGCGAAGACGGACCCCAAGGGATTTTATCAGGTATACAGGACGAAGAATAAAAATACTATAGGTCCATTAAAGGCAGCAGATGGGGAGTTGGTTAGTTCTGGGGAGGAGATCAGTAAACTTCTGAATTAATATTTTTTAACTGTCTTCACCCAGGAAAACATGCAGGATATGCCAGGTAGTGAACAGGTGTTTAGAGCAGATGAGAAGAAGCTGACAGATATTTCCATAACTAGGGAGATAGTGGAACGGGAGATAGATAGGCTAAAAAAGTTCAAGACACCAGGACCAGATGAAATATATCCCAGAATACTTAAGGAATGCAAAGAGATTATTAGTGAGCCGTTAATTTCCGTCTTTAGGAAATCACTGGAGTCGGGTGAGGTAGCAGTAATGTGGAGGCAGGCTAATGTAGTACCCATCTTTAAGGAGAAAAAACTTTAGCGTCTAATTATAGACCTGTCAGCTTAACTTCAGTTGTAGGTAAAATGTTAGAGTCAATAATAGCGAGGAACATTAGGGAACATTTAGACAAACATAACTTGATAAATCTGTCACAGCATGGCTTCACGAAGGGGAAGTCTTTCCTGACAAATTTGTTAAGTTTTTACAGTAAGGTGTACGAGGCAGTAGGTAATGGTGATAGTTATATCTTATATCTGGACTTTAGTAAAGCATTTGACAAGGTACCCCATCAAAGACTCCTGAGAAACGTTAGGACACACGGGATAGATGGGAAGGTGTTAGGCTGGATAGGGTCATGGCTTAGTGACAGGCGACAGAGAGTGGTAATAAACGGCTCGAAATCCGAGTGGGGTCATGTAATTAGGGGTGTGCCACAGGGATCAGTATTAGGGCCATTGTTATTTCTTATATATATATATATATATATATATATATATATATATATATATATATATATATATATATATATATATATATATATATATATATATATATATATATATATATATATATCAATGACTTGGATAGTGGAATTAGTAGTGATGTTAGTAAATTTGCGGATGACACAAATATAGGTAGATTAATTAGGTCAGAATCGGATGCCATCGCCTTGCAGGCAGATTTATATAGAATGAATGAATGGACGGATAGATGGCAAATGCAATTTAATATCAATAAATGCAAAGTGCTTAGCGTAGGTAGAGGAAATCCACACAATAGGTACACATTAAACAACCAAACTCTGGTAGGTACAGGGTACGAGAAAGATTTAGGAGTTATAGTTAACTCTGAACTCCGTCTAGGAAAACAGTGCATAGAAGCCAGAAACAGGGCAAATAGGGTACTAGGATTCATTTTTAGGAGTGTTAAAAGTAGAAGGACGGAAGTAGTATTAAAGTTATACTTGGCGCTGGTCAGACCTCATCTAGACTACGCTGTGCAGTTCTGGTCCCCACATTACAGGAAAGATATAGATCTATTAGAATCAGTACAGAGGAGAATGACTAAAAGGATACAGGGGATGAGGAGTATTCCTTACGAGGCGAGGTTGAAGCTGTTAAATTTACATTCTTTTACTTTTACTTCTCTTAGGGGACCTAAGAGAAGTCTTTAAGTGGTATAAGGGTTATAACAAGGGGGATGTAGGCAAAATTCTTAGGATCAGCAACCAGGGTACAACAAGAAATAACGGGTACAAGCTTGAAAATTTTAAGTTTAGGAAGGAGATAGGAAAAAATTGGTTCTCAAATAGAGTGGTAGATGAGTGGAACGGACTCAATAATCATGTTGTTAGTGCTAGGACACTAGAGAACTATAAGAGAAGATTAGACAAGTTTATGGATGGGGATAATAGATGGAAATAGGTAGGTATATTTCATACCTGTAAGCCTGGTCGCTTCTTGCAGCTTCCCTTATTTCTTATGTTCTTATGTTCTATATATATATATATATATATATATATATATATATATATATATATATATATATATATATATATATATATATATATATATATATATATATATATATATATATATTTATTTATTTATTTATTTATTTTTTTATTTTTTATTTTTTGTTTTTTTTTATGTAGGAAGGACACTGGCCAAGCGCAACAAAAATCCATTAAAAAATGCCCACTGAAATGCCAGTCCCATAAAAGGGTCAAAGCAGTAGTCAAAAATTGATGAATAAGTGTCTTGAAATCTCCCTCTTGAATGAATTCAAATCATAGGAAGGTGGAAATACAGAAGCAGGCAGGGAGTTCCAGAGTTTATCAGAGAAAGGGATGAATGAATGAGAATACTGGTTAACTCTTGCGTTAGAGAGGTGGACAGAATAGGGGTGAGAGAAAGAAGAAAGTCTTGTGCAGCGAGGCCGCGGGAGGAGGGGAGGCACTCAGTTAGCAAGATCAGAAGAGCAGTTAGCATGAAAATAGCGGTAGAAGACAGCTAGAGATGCAACATTGCGGCGGTGAGAGAGAGGCTAAAGACAGTCAGTTTGAGGAGAGGAGTTGAGACGCAAAGCTTTTGATTCCACCTTGTCTAGAAGAGCAGTATGAGTGGAACCCCCCCCAGACATGTGAAGCATACTCCATACATGGACGGATAAGGCCCTTGTACAGATTTAGTAGCTGGGGCGCTGAGAAAAACTGGCGGAGACGTCTCAGAACACCTAACTTCATAGAAGCTGTTTTAGCTAGGAATGAGATGTGAAGTTTCCAGTTCAGATTATAAGTAAAGGACAGACCGAGGATGTTCAGTGTAGAAGAGGGGGACAGTTGAGTGTCACTGAAGAAGAGGGGATAATTGTCTGGAAGGTTGTGTCGAGTTGATAGATGGAGGAATTGAGTTTTTGAGGCAATGAGCAATACCAAGTTTGATCTGCCCCAATCAAAAATTTTAGAAAGATCAGAAGGCAAGCGTTCTGTGGCTTCCCTGCCTGAAATGTTTACCTCCTGAAGGGTTGGACGTCTATGAAAATACGTGGAAAAGTGCAGGGTGGTACCATCAGCGTAGGAGTGGATAGGACAAGAAGTTTGGTTTAAAAGATCATTAATGAATAAGAAGAAGAGAGTGGGTGACAGGACAGAATCCTGAGGAACACCACTGTTAATAGATTTAGGAGAAGAACAGTGACCGTCTGTCATAGCAGCAATAGAAGGGTCAGAAAGGAAATTTGAGATGAAGTTACAGAGAGAAGAATAGAAGCCGTACGAGGGTAGTTTAGAAATCAAAGCTTTGTTCCAGACTCTATCAAAAGCTTTTGATATGTCCAAGGCAAAACAAACAAAAGTTTCACCAAAATCTCTAAAAGAGGATGACCAAGACTCAGTAAGGAAAGCCAGAAGATCACCAGTAAAGCGGCATTGACGGAACCCGTGCTGGCGATCAGATAGAATGTTGTGAAGTGATAAATGTTTAAGAATCTTCCTGTTGAGGATAGATTCAAAATTTTAGATAGGCAGGAAATTAAAACAATAGTTTTTTTTTTTTATGTAGGAAGGATACTGGCCAAGGGCAACAAAAATCTAATAAAAAAAAATGCCCACTGAAATGCCAGTCCCATAAAAGGGTCAAAGCAGTGGTCAAAAATTGGTGGATAAGTGTCTTGAAACCTCCCTCTTGAAGGAATTCAAGTCATAGGAAGGTGGAAATACAGAAGCAGGCAAGGAGTTCCAGAGTTTACCAGAGAAAGGGATGAATGATTGAGAATACTGGTTAACTCTTGCGTTAGAGAGGTGGACAGAATAGGGGTGAGAGAAAGAAGAAAGTCTTGTGCAGCGAGGTCGCGGAAGGAGGGGAGGCATGCAGTTAGCAAGATCAGAAGAGGGATTAGAACGGTCACCCTTTTTTAGGAATTAGAATTAGAATTAGGAATTAGGGATTAGAACGGTCACCCTTTTTTAGGAACATGTTTTTAGGAACAGGTGGAAGCAAACTTCCAGCAAGAAGGAAAGGTAGATGTTGACAGACAGAGCTGAAAGAGTTTGACTAGGCAAGGTGCAAACACGGAGGCACAGTTTCGGAGAACAATAGGAGGGACCCCATCAGGTCCATAAGCCTTCCGAGGGTTTAGGCCAGCAAGGGCATGGAAAACATCATTGCGAAGAATTTTAATAGGTGGCATGAAGTAGTCAGAGGGTGGAGGAGAGGGAGGAACAAGCCCAGAATCGTCCAAGGTATAATTTTTAGCAAAGGTTTGAGCGAAGAGTTCAGCGTTAGGAATACATGTGATAGCAGTGGTGTCATCTGGTTGAAATAAAGGAAAGAAAGAAGAAGAAACAAAGTTATTGGAGATATTTTTGGCTAGATACCAGATGTCACAAGGGGAGTTAGATCTTGAAAGGTTTTGACACTTTCTGTTAATGAAGGAGTTTTTGGCTAGTTGGAGAACTGACTTGGCATGGTTCCGGGCAGAAATATAAAGTGCATGAGATTCTGGTGATGGAAGGCTTAAGTACCTTTTGTGGGCCACCTTTCTATTATATATAGCACGAGAACAAGCTGTGTTAAATTAAGGTTTAGAAGGTTTAGGACAAGAAAAAGAGTGAGGAATGTACGCCTCCATGCCAGACACTATCACTTCTGTTATGCGCTCAGCACACATAGACGGGTCTCTGACACGGAAGCAGTAGACATTCCAAGGAAAATCTGGAAAATACCTCCTCAGGTCCCCCCAACTAGCAGAGGCAAAACGCCAGAGGCACCTTCGCTTAGGGGGATCCTGAGGAGGGATTGGAGCGATAGGACAAGATACAGATATGAGATTGTGATCACAGGAACCCAACGGAGAAGAAAGGATGACAGCATAAGCAGAAGGATTAGAGGTCAGGAAAAGGTCAAGAATGTTGGGCGTATCTCCAAGACGGTCAGGAATACGATTAGGGCGTTGCACCAATTGCTCTAGGTCGTGAAGGATAACAAAGTTGAAGGTTTGTTCACCAGGATGGTCAGTGAAGGGAGAGGAAAGCCAAAGCTGGTGGTGAACATTGAAGTCTCCAAGAATGGAGATCTCTGCAAAAGGGATTAGGGTCAGAATGTGCTCACTTTGGAAGTTAAGTAGTCAAGGAATTTCTTATAGTCAGAGGAGTTAGGTGAAAGGTATACAGCACAGATAAATTTAGTTTGAGAGTGACTCTGTAGTCGTAGCCAGATGGTGAAAAACTCGGAAGATTCAAGAGCGTGGACACGAGAGCAGGTTAAGTCATTGCGCACATAAACGCAGCATCCAGCTTCGGATCGAAAATGAGGATAGAGAAAGTAGGAGGGAACAGAAAAGGGGCTACTGTCAGTTGCCTCAGACACCTGAGTTTCAGTGAGGAAAAGAAGATTAGGTTTAGAAGAGGAGAGGTGGTGTTCCACAGATTGAAAATTAGATCTTAGACCGCGAATGTTGCAGAAGTTAATGAAGAAAAAGTTGAGGGGGGCGTCAAGGCACTTAGGGTCGTCGACAGAAAGGCACTCCGACCTGGGAACATTTATGGTCCCCTCCCCAGATGGGACTCCGAGGCTGGTGTAGGAGTCGCCATGATGATTTTAAAATTTTTGAGTGAAGGGTGTGTGTGTAATTAGGTGCTTGTAGTTTTGTGTGGAGGAAGAGAGTTGTCTTTATAGGGCAGGCTGTGACTGCCCCCTTGTGTTGTGAGACACAAAGGGAAACGTTCAGTGAGGTCACAGCTGGGTTTAATGATAAGTTCACAGCATCCCCTGAACAGTGCTTTAGACCTCACTGGGAGTAATTATCGTTTCAGCAGGTGTCTACTGCCTCCTCCTTTTTAGGAGGAGGCAGTAGACACCTGCCGAAACGATAATTACTCCCAGTGAGGTCTAAAGCACTGTTCAGGGGGTGCTGTGAACTTATCATTAAACCCAGCTGTGACCTCACTGAACGTTTCCCTTTGTGTCTCACAACACAAGGGGGTAGTCACAGCCTGCCCTCTAAAGACAACTCTCTTCCTCCACACAAAACTACAAGCACCTAATAACACACACACCCTTCACTCCAAAAATTTTAAAATCATGGCGACTCCTACACCAGCCTCGGAGTCCCCATCTGGGGAGGGGACCATAAATGTCCCCAGGTCGGACTGCCTTTCCGTCGACGACCCTAAGTGTCTTGACACCCCCCTCAACTTTTTCTTCATTAACTTCTGCAACATTCGCGGTCTAAGATCTAATTTTCAATCTGTAGAACACCACCTCTCCTCTTCTAAACCTCATCTTCTTTTCCTCACTGAAACTCAGGTGTCTGAGGCAACTGACAGTAGCCCCTTTTCTGTTCCCTCCTACTTTCTCTATCCTCATTTTCGATCCAAAGCTGGATGCTGCGTTTATGTGCGCAATGACTTAACCTGCTCTTGTGCCCACGCTCTTGAATCTTCCGAGTTTTCCACCATCTGGCTACGACTACAGAGTCATTCTCATACTAAATTTATCTGTGCTGTATACCTCTCTCCTAACTCCTCTGACTATAAGAAATTCTTTGACTACTTAACTTCCAAAGTGGAGCACATTCTGACCCTCTTCCCTTTTGCAGAGATCTCCATTCTTGGAGACTTCAATGTTCACCACCAGCTTTGGCTTTCCTCTCCCTTCACTGACCATCCTGGTGAACTAGCCTACAACTTTGCTATCCTCCATGACCTAGAGCAATTGGTGCAACACCCTACTCGTATTCCTGACCGTCTTGGAGATACGCCCAACATTCTTGACCTTTTCCTGACCTCTAATCCTTCTGCTTATGCTGTCACCCTTTCTTCTCCGTTGGGCTCCTCCGATCACAATCTCATATCTTTATCTTGTCCTATCACTCCAATCCCTCCTCAGGATCCCCCTAAGCGAAGGTGCCTCTGGCGTTTTGTCTCTGCTAGTTGGGGGGACCTGAGGCGGTATTTTGCTGATTTTCCTTGGAATGACTACTGCTTCCGTGTCAGAGACCCGTCTTTGTGTGCTGAGCGCATAACAGAGGTGATAGTATCTGGCATGGAGGCGTACATTCCTCACTCTTTTTCTCGTCCTAAACCTTCTAAACCTTGGTTTAACACAGCTTGTTCTCGTGCTATACATGATAGAGAGGTGGCCCACAAAAGGTACTTAAGCCTTCCTTCACCAGAATCTCATGCACTTTATATTTCTGCCCGGAACCATGCCAAGTCTGTTCTCCAACTAGCCAAAAACTCCTTCATTAACAGAAAATGTCAAAACCTTTCAAGATCTAACTCCCCTCGTGATTTCTGGCATCTAGCCAAAAATATCTCCAATAACTTTGCTTCTTCTTCTTTCCCTCCTCTACTTCAACCAGATGGCACCACTGCTATCACATCTATTTCTAAAGCTGAACTCTTTGCTCAAACCTTTGCTAAAAACTCTACCTTGGACGATTCTGGGCTTGTTCCTCCCTCTCCTCCACCCTCTGACTACTTCATGCCTCGTATTAAAATTCTTCGTAATGATGTTTTCCATGCCCTCGCTGGCCTAAACCCTCAGAAGGCTTATGGACCTGATGGGGTCCCTCCTATTGTTCTCCGAAACTGTGCCTCCGTGCTTGCACCTTGCCTAGTCAAACTCTTTCAGCTCTGTCTGTCAACATCTACCTTTCCTTCTTGCTGGAAGTTTGCCTACATTCAACCTGTTCCTAAAAAGGGTGACCGCTCTAATCCCTCAAACTACCGTCCTATTGCTTTAATTTCCTGCTTATCTAAAGTTTTTGAATCTATCCTCAACAGGAAGATTCTTAAACATCTATCACTTCACAACCTTCTATCTGATCGCCAGTATGGGTTCCGTCAAGGCCGCTCGACTGGTGATCTTCTGGCTTTCCTTACTGAGTCTTGGTCATCCTCTTTTAGAGACTTTGGTGAAACTTTTGCTGTTGCCTTGGACATATCAAAAGCCTTTGATAGAGTCTGGCACAAAGCTTTGATTTCCAAACTACCCTCCTACGGTTTCTATCCTTCTCTCTGTAACTTCATCTCAAGTTTCCTTTCTGACCGTTCTATTGCTGCTGTGGTAGACGGTCACTGTTCTTCTCCTAAATCTATTAACAGTGGTGTTCCTCAGGGTTCTGTCCTGTCACCCACTCTCTTCTTATTATTCATTAATGATCTTCTAAAACAAACTTCTTGTCCTATCCACTCCTATGCTGATGATACCACCCTGCACTTTTCCACGTCTTTTCATAGACGTCCAACCCTTCAGGAGGTAAACATATCACGCAGGGAAGCCACAGAACGCCTGACTTCTGATCTTTCTAAAATTTCTGATTGGGGCAGAGCAAAGTTGGTATTGTTCAATGCCTCAAAAACTCAATTCCTCCATCTATCAACTCGACACAATCTTCCAGACAACTATCCCCTCTTCTTCAATGACACTCAACTATCCCCCTCTTCTACACTGAACATCCTCGGTCTGTCCTTTACTTATAATCTGAACTGGAAACTTCACATCTCATCTCTAGCTAAAACAGCTTCCATGAAGTTAGGTGTTCTGAGACGTCTCCGCCAGTTTTTCTCACCCCCGCAGCTGCTAACTCTGTACAAGGGCCTTATCCGTCCATGTATGGAGTATGCTTCACATGTCTGGGGGGGTTCCACTCATACTGCTGTTCTAGACAGGGTGGAATCAAAAGCTTTTCGTCTCATCAACTCCTCTCCTCTAACTGACTGTCTTCAGCCTCTCTCTCACCGCCGCAATGTTGCATATCTAGCTGTCTTCTACCGCTATTTTCATGCTAACTGCTCTTCTGATCTTGCTAACTGCATGCCTCCCCTCCTTCCGCGGCCTCGCTGCACAAGACTTTCTTCTTTCTCTCACTCCTATTCTGTCCACCTCTCTAACGCAAGAGTTAACCAGTATTCTCAATCATTCATCCCTTTCTCTGGTAAACTCTGGAACTCCTTGCCTGCTTCTGTATTTCCACCTTCCTATGACTTGAATTCCTTCAAGAGGGAGGTTTCAAGACACTTATCCACCAATTTTTGACCACTGCTTTGACCCTTTTAGGGACTGGCATTTCAGTAGGCATTTTTTTTATTAGATTTTTGTTGCCCTTGGCCAGTATCCCTCCTACATAAAAAAAAAAAATATATATATATATATATATATATATATATATATATATATATATATATATATATATATATATATATATATATATATATATATATATATATATACATATTACCAAATAAATCCAATGTAAGTAAGAATACTACTACTACTACTACTACATCAACAACATATCAACAAAAGAAAAATAAGAAGAATGAAAATAACAGTAAAATATGTTTTATGTATCTAACGGAGTGCAGAAGGCAGGAAGAATCGTGGGAGCTACTCGGTATGGAGTCGTGGCATTTCTATGGCGACACAGGAGTGAAAACGACTCTGGAATCGTGTAGAGCCTGCATACTGTGCATTGTGAGGTCCTGTCCCGCCGTCTTTCTGCGTGCCAAGAAAGAAATCGACTCTCGACTCGATTTCTTTCTTTGCACCAAGAGAGAAATCGACTCTGGACTCATTTCGTGCCAAGCCCGGCTCTAACGCAGCGAGCGAGCGAACTGGCGGCGCGCCGTGGAGTCAACTCCGAAGTCGACTCCACCGATTCCACCAGCCTCTGAAGTCGGACTTGTGAATTTCTAAGGTAGCGAGTCCTGCCCACCCCTACTACTGGTGCAAATATAGTTTATTTTTAACAGTTTATTTAAGGAAAGTACATAAATGAGAATGGAGGTTACAGAAGTAGCTGTAGGGGAGAGGGGCAACAAAGCATAGAAAAAACAGAAAAAAACAATATAAGTACAAAGTGACCAGGCAGTCCGGTTTGCTTTTTTTTTTTATCATGGTATACCAGCGTCTCTTTTATTATGGTATAGAGCATGATGTACATAATTTCGTGTTAGTTTTACGTGTAACAATTTATATCTTGTGTTATGTGTTGATATAGATTATAATTTTACATACTGAATATATTGTTGTGAGTAATGTATTTGTGACATTGAGTTTGTAGGGATGTTTATTTACAGTGATGTTTATCTTTGTTAGAAATGTTAAGTGTATCTTGGTGTTGGCTCTCCTGCCTCCAGAACTTGGAGGCTTCTGAAAAACCAGGTGTGCCTATGATGTCTTGGAGATCTCGTAGGGAGAGGAACTAGTCACTATCCTCCGTCTCCAGTTTCTCCCAAATTCTGGCCGCCATCTGGTGTAAGCGAATACTCAGGGGTGGGAGTGAGCCCGCTTCATGGAGTGATGCCATTGTGGTGTAGCTGTCTTGTGTTAAATGCAAGTCTTAAAGCTGCATTCTGGACTTTTGGAGCTGGCTGATTGACCTCCTGCTCAGGGCGTGTAGTGGAAACGGGGGGTGGGTGAGCACTGGGAGGCTCTGATGAGGTGTAGTTTTGTTTTTGTTTCCAGGTTACGGGACGCTAGAGCGCACCTTGCTTGCTATACATTGGTGGTGACATGCCCTGTGTACCCTCGTCCTGAGAGTCGCAGGTATAGTAGAGAGGTTTGTGCCTTGAATTTCACCGGCCCTTCCTCCACGATGAGGGGTGGAGGATCCCTGGATGCTATGGGAATCACCGTGAATTTGGCCAGGTTTGTTCTTATATGCAAGGTCTCCTCGAACATGCTCACCCTGGCAATTCCCTTCCTGTTCTGGTGCGATTTTTTTTTTTTTTTTTTTTTTTTTTAATGGGGTGAAGAAAAACAAGTCACAATCTAAAGAAAAAGTAGGTGGGAAGAGAAGGGGTGGAACTAAGTAAGAGAAAGATAGATTGTGGGATTACTACGGTGCTGTTTTTAATTTCTTATTTTATTAATTTATTATTTTTATTTGTATTTATTTATTAATTCTATTTTTTTTATTTGTACACACACACACACACACACACACACACACAGACACACACAGACACACACACACATACAGACACACACACACACATATATATATATATATATATACTCGTATATATATATATATATATATATATATATATATATATATATATATATATATATATATATATATATATATATATATATATATATATATATATATATATATATATGGTGCGAGTGGGGATGCGCGGTAGTGTATATACCCTTTGCCAGCTAAGCTGCGACGTCGCACATGCCCAGCCAATCAGCGTTCGTAAAAAAGACTTGTGCATGGCAACACTAAATTTCTGCTATACGTCGCTGGCCAAGAGTATTCGTCTCAGAGAATGGTATTCGTCTCAGTGGATTCGAGTACCAGCGTCGGTAATCGGATCCGTCAGCTCTCCTCGGATCCATGGGATTCTGGTCCAGTACTCGGATCTCGCCCAGCCCTAATAGCTTACACAGCCGCGAGTCTCACACATTTTCAACTCCTCTCACGGGTAACCAAAGCCTTAAAATGCATATGTGTATAGAACATGTTTTTTTTTCACCTCTTTCAGTATTTGCAGAAACTCGCGTTACACCCTGTAAACTGGCCGCCGAACGTCTCCAGAACTTGTTCTCCGCCTAACTATAAGACAGAATTTCGCAATATCCTTAATAGTTTAGACACTTCTACATTCATAAATTTTTCTTGAACATTTTTGCTAATGATCCCACGAATTACTGGATCGTCTATTAATCATTTTTGGATCTAAATATTAACAAGGAATTTATCTCAATATACATAATATTATCAGTTATGGCATATTCCCTCTTAATCTACTATGTTTTTTGACTGGGATTTTTTCATGTGACTGGCCCGGGAGAAACCGGAATATGGCTATTTTCCAGTTGCCTTGTAAACCAAGGGATGTTACTCTGCGCCATCTCCAAATATCAACAACTAATCAAACAATTTGTAGCTCACAATTTCATTTGATTTTATTGTTCTAAAGTTCTACTGATTTTTTATATTCATGACCGTTTCTTTAGGCTATAAAAACTATTTCATGGAATTATTATTATTTGGATGGTATTGTCTTCTTTTTTTTTCTTATTGCTAATTTGTCCCATGACAATATATTATTATTATTGTTATTTCGGGTTGATCATTGTTCTACACTAATAAGTATGTTTATTGCAAGCGGAAAGCATAAATGTAATAGTGACTCGTGCGTGGCCGAGGAGGCCAGTGAGGGATGGCCAAGTGCAAAGATACGCATGTTACACAGGGCTATCCAATGGGTTATTTGCTGTCTTCTCGCTCAAAGTAAGTATTGTTTCCCATATTCATTGTGTGTGTGTGTGTGTGTGTGTGTGTGTGTGTGTGTGTGTGTGTGCGTGCGTGTGTGTGTGTGTGTGTGTGTGTTTCTGTGTGTGTTTTTTTTTTTAATGTGTGTGCTTCATGTATATATATATATATATATATATATATATATATATATATATATATATATATATATATATATATATATATATATATATATATATATATATATATATATATATATATATATATATATATATATATATATATATATATATATATATATATATATATATATATATATATATATATATATATATATCACAAAATGTCACAAAATGTCTTCACAAAATGTCTGAAAGCATAGAGTTAAAATCTCGTGAAGAATTATATTCTAGGTATGAGAAGTGTCGCAAATATCTCATTCCGAAAGAAGAATATTTCCAAATTATTGATTACATTCGTACAACTAGTGAAAGGAAGAACACTAAGAGTCGCCATCAATACTACCTTCTGAGTAAATATGAAGTGCTACAGTGTGGTGATGTTGAGAAACTTATTAAGAAACGACAAACCCCAGATGAAACACCGGTGTACTATGTCTCCATTGAAGACACTTATGACATTGTTAAGAGGGCCCATGTTGCAACTGGGGACGGTGGTCGAGATAGAATGACTAAAGAACTCCAAGTGAAATACGCCAATATTCAGCGGGATACAGTTGAACTATTCAAATCGTTGTGTCAGGAATGCCAGAAAAAGAGAAATCGACCAATGACAAAGGGAGTTGTGGTTAAACCTATTCTGAGTAGTGTATTTTCATCACGTGGGCAGGTAGATCTTATTGACATGCAGTCTATGTCGTGTAGAACTTACAAATGGATTATGGTTTACCAAGACCACTTAACAAAGTTTTGCGTTCTGCGTCCACTCAAATCAAAGCGTGCAGCTGAAGTAGCATTCCAACTAGCTGATATTTTTCTTCTCTTGGGGGCTCCTGTAATTCTTCAATCAGACAATGGTTCTGAGTTTACTGCTCAGATCATTACTGAACTGTGTTCCATGTGGCCTGAATTATCTATCGTTCATGGTAAGCCAAGACACCCACAGAGTCAAGGCTCTGTGGAGAGAGCAAATGGTGACATAAAGGACATGCTTGTTGCTTGGATGTCTGACAATAACTCAACGGACTGGGCAACGGGCATAAAATTTGTTCAATTCTCCAAGAATTCTGCCTATCACGCAGGGATCAAGAGAAGTCCATATGCTGCAATGTTTGGTGTGAATCCCAGAGTCGGACTGACATCAACATCACTTCCACAAGAAATCATCAGTTCCCTGCAGTCTGAACAAGACCTTGTAACCTTGCTTCAAGAAAGAGAAACTGATACCAACAATCCTGAAACAGAAAGTACAGACCAAGAACCAGTCGCAGCCCAAATTAACGAGGATGAGCAAGAAATTGATGTCAACTCCCAACGTATAGCTGCCAGTGAACCAGAACAAGTACATGGACAAGAACAAGAAGAAGAACATGAACCTGTATCCCCTCATTACCCTGATCTTGATCAACTGCAACACAGCATCAACTCCCAACGTATAGCTGCCAGCGAATCCCAGAAACAACAAGCGGAGCGTATGGTGAAGAGAAATCGAATAGAGTTAAAAGCAGGTGAGATAGGAGACAACGTTGCTCTTCCCATTCCTTTAGTTGATCGAGGTCGTGGAGACCCAAGGAACATCTTAGGAGTTATAGTGAGTAGGAGCATAAACGATCAGTACAAAGTAGCTACCAAAAGTGGTGTTCTAAAAGGAAGCTATTCAAGGAATCAATTTGACATTTGTCCTGAAAGATTGCTGAGAAAGGGTGACATTAACAGTGATACAGAAATTTCTCTCCGAGAAGCCGTTATCAAAGAATCTGTCAATGGAGGACAAGGTTTTGTTAAGTGTTCTTGTAATGGTCACAAAAAATGCCAATCAAACCGATGTAAATGTTTCAAATCTAAACAGCTTTGCAATAGTAGATGTCATAACAGACTTAATTGTACAAACAAGTAGCATGAATGAGTAATTGTGTTGTCATATGTAATTCTATTGTTTAAGTGATTTATTTTTGAACTACAGTTGTACTTTTGTAATTTGTGATTTTCTTATGAACTTTAACATGCTTTTAAAATATACTGTATTTTAACATGCTTTTAAACTATACTGTATTTGAATAAAAACAAATTATGTAGATAATCCTGAATTTCTACTAAATTTCTTTAGTTATTTCGTGAAATAGCTGGGCAAAAAATTTAGTCATTTCATGAAATGGCTATAATTTTCAGTCATTTCCTGAACTGACTGTCCTCCACAGGCAATACATGTAATGCTAAGAATTTCAGTCATTTCACGAAATGACTGATTTCACAGTTTGACTGTAACATATATATATATATATATATATATATATATATATATATATATATATATATATATATATATATATATATATATATATATATATATATATATATATATATATATATATATATATATATATATATATATATATATATATATATATATATATATATATATATATATATATATATATATATATATATATATATATATATATATATATATATATATATATATATATATATATATATATATATATATATATATATATATATATATATATATATATATATATATATATATATATATATGGTATATATGTCCAAAATGAGCTTCCTGCCCACTGTTCTGAAGGGGCTGCAAGCCACTTTTATCGAGAGATCACTGCCACTTGTACTAGAACTTGTACTAGTGTTTGTCACTGGTTGCTTGACTTACTGGATGTTGATGGAGATGACGGTGGCAGGACAGATGGTGCTAGCTCGTTGATTCTCCGAAGAATACTGGTAGCGTTGAGCACGCGGGTAGTAGTTCAGATTATTGTTGATTGTGTGAGTAAAGGATACACAACAGATGTATAGTACATTTTGATTTACTGATGCACAGACATGTACACGCGTGATACCGAGACACAGATTATGACGGACGTGACGATGCTTGATTCTCTCTCTCTCTCTGAAGACTGACTGACTGACTCTGAACTGATCTCTGCTCTCTGAACTGTCTGTCTACGATCTCTCCTTGAACTGATCTGTCTCCAATCTCTCTCTGAAGTGATCTTATCTGTCTGCGATCTCTCTTTGAACTGATCTGTCTCCGATCTCTCTTTGAACTGATGTAAAGCTACGAGTACAGGCTCTATTTATGTGAAAGAAACGGATCAGGATTCATAATCTGCGATAAAGGGATGGCCAGTGTGGTTCCTGTAAATGGAGTGAAGGAACCAATCACAGGTGTCGTTATTCTGGCCAATGACCTGGGAGGAAGACAGGAAGACAATGCAGGTGCTTTCCCTAAGGACTGACAGGAATGTAGGGAAAGGTGTGGTATTCCCTTGAGAGAGAGAGAGAGAGAGAGAGAGAGAGAGAGAGAGAGAGAGAGAGAGAGAGAGAGAGAGAGAGAGAGAGAGAGAGAGAGAGAGAGAGAGAGAGAGAGAGAGAGAGAGAGAGAGAGAGAGAGAGAGAGAGAGAGAGAGAGAGAGAGAGAGAGAGAGAGATAAGGAGAAAGATCAAATTGGCCACATGAGGACAATGTACGTGGAATGTTGAACAATGAATATATATATATATATATATATATATATATATATATATATATATATATATATATATATATATATATATATATATATATATATATATATATATATATATATATATATATATATATATATATATATATATATACAATAATAGTTGTTATGACTGATACAACTGATATATATATATATATATATATATATATATATATATATATATATATATATATATATATATATATATATATATATAAACACACACACACATACTATATGTATCAATAGATTTTGGCACCAGTGTATCAGGAATGATGATGACTACTGTATCAGGTTTCTTATCACCAGCGTTTTTTTAGTTGATTAGTCACCTCTGTTGTTCTGGAGTTGATGATTGATGATGCTTGTTACTTACCCAGTCGAGGAAGATGCTTGGAGTCTTGGTAGCGTGGAGGACTGGAGTGAGGCGGTGATTCTGGTAGTTTGAAGGTCGTGAGTAGTTATCTGATATTATGTTGATGTGTACAAATAAAAGACAAATGACGAGAGTCCTTGATTTTAATGGGTGACGGATTTGTACAAACTGGATTCGAAACGGTTATAACGTGAGATTGTACTCTCTCTCTCTCTCTCTCTCTCTCTCTCTCTCTCTCTCTCTCTCTCTCTCTCTCTCTCTCTCTCTCTCTCTCTTTGAAGCGATATGATTTACAACTTAGCAGCATCTCTCACGGCTGACTGTGATGGAGCAGAAACTCAGTGACCAAGACTGACTGCTCATGACTGGGTGACTGACTGGCTGTATCTCTGACTGGGACTGAACTCGAAATGATGATGAACTGCTACATGTGGGCTGTATTTATCTGAGTTAAGGACTGGAAGTGGGTGTAAAATTTCCTTGAGAGGTAGAGAAAGGGGACGAACACAGGTGTTATCCCTAAGGAGTGGAAGTGGGTGTGAAGTATCCTTGAGGTAGAGAAAGGAGAAATGACCAGGAGGGAAGACGAACATATGTACGCAGGTGTTATCGCTAAGGATTGGAAGTGCGTGTGAAATTCCCTTCAGAGAGACTGGCTGGCCATGGTACATGTGGGATGAATATATGAAATAGTGAAATATACATATATATAATAAAGTAATTGTTGAGACTGATACAGATGCCTTTCCCCACGAAAAATACGCCCTCGTATTTGGGTATAACAATAAGGCAGTAGGATGATACTGATGATACATGACATCAGAGAGAGAGTACGGAACGAGAACCTTAATAATAACATAAACATGACAATATAATACATGTAAAACACATATAAGTAAAGAGAAATATACACATATATGCATGATATTGAAATTGAATAGCCTGAAACAAAAGGTGCAGTTAACATCAGAAGATGGGCTAGGTTTCCATCAGCAAAGAAGAAATCAAAGAGAAGACTGGAAGGAAAATGGGTTGGAAAGCCACCCCTTACCATGCAATCTGCTCTTTCCATTTCATTGGTTAGAAGGAATGAAGACTCGCAGCAGAATATCCAGATTCAGTGTTATTTAAATATAATGGCTGGGGAAAAACTGCTTCCCAAAATATATTACAAGGCAGAGGAATAGACTTCAGTGTCTCTTTTATGATCGAGGGTCAAGCAGGGCGACATGAACGTTGTTTTGTTTTGATTCTGTAGAACCTGTCGTACCACACAGCCGGCGGGAATCAGCTGCTTCTCTTTTTCTCTTTTTTATTTATTTATTTTTTTCTTAATAACTTTCCTGGCGCCCACTCGAAGTATTTAAATAGAACTATGAATAAAGAAATATTCATAGATATCCGTAAATCTGACATATAATATATATATATATATATATATATATATATATATATATATATATATATATATATATATATATATATATATATATATATATATATATATATATATTTCTGAAACAAACTTCTTGTCCTATCCACTTCTTGTCCTATCCACTCCTATGTTGATGATACCACCCTGCACTTTTCCACGTCTTTTCATAGCCGTCCAACCCTTCAGGAGGTAAACATATCACGCAGGGAAGCCACAGAACAGAACGCTTGACTTCTGATCTTTCTAAAATTTCTGATTGGGGCAGAGCAAACTTGGTATTGTTCAATGCCTCAAAAACTCAATTCCTCCATATATCAACTCGACACAACCTTCCAAACAACTATCCCCTCTTCTTCAATGACACTCAACTGTTCCCCTCTTCTACACTGAACATCCTCGGTCTGTCCTTTACTTATAATCTGAACTGGAAACTTCACATCTTATCTCTAGCTAAAACAGCTTCTATGAAGATAGGTGTTCTG
>NC_087169.1:9194644-9207144 GCF_035594125.1 Scylla paramamosain
AGAATGGTTCAATACAAAATGCAAAGAGGCTGGAAATCATAAATCAAATGCTTGGAATAGATGGAAAAAGAAGAAAACAGAGAGGAGATGGGAGGAATATGCAGATGCTAGAAACAAGTACATTGAGATAATAAGAATGGAGAGAAGAAACTATGAAAAAGAAATAATAGATAAGTGTATAAATGAACCCAAACTGTTCTTTAGACATATTAATGGGAAAATGAAGAAGGAATGTGCATCAAGATTGAAAGTTGAAGGAAAAATCTATGAGGATGCACAGGACATGGCAGAGGTTATGACCAATAGTTTCAGATCAGTATTTACTGTGGAAGGGGAATTTGATGCTGGAACGGATAAGTTGGTGAGGAATATACTAAGTACAGTCCCAGTCAACCATGAGGAAATACTTAAGATGATGGAAGAATTTGATGTAAATAAAGCAACTGGCCCAGATGGAGTATCAAACTGGATATTGAAGGAATGTAGAGAACAACTGGCTGATAAAATTCATAGTCTAGTGGTGACATCACTATCACAGGAAAGAGTACCAAAAGATTGGAAGAGAGCAAATATTACACCAATATTCAAAGGAGGAAATAAGGAAAACCCACTAAATTATAGACCAGTGTCCTTGACTACTGTTGTAGGAAAACTATGTGAAAGAACAATAAAGGAAAGATTGATGGAACATTTGAAAAGGGATAAAGTTTTGGTAAATTGCCAACTTGGATTTTAAGAGAGGAAGATCATGCCCCATGAAATTATTGTCCTTTTATTCAAGGGTAGTTGGTATTGTGCAGGAGAGAGATGGATGGGTGGATGATGTCTACTTAGATTTGAAGAAAGCGTTTGACAAAGTACCAAACCGAAGATTGCTATGGAAAATAAAAAAAAATATGGAAAGATTGGAGGAAGACTGCTGGAGTGGATGGAGGATTATCTGGATGATAGAGAAATGAGAACTGTAATACAATACCAAAATTCATCTTTGCTGAAAGTAATTAGTGGTGTCCCACAGGGGTCAGTGTTGGGGCTGATAATATTTGTAATATATGTGAATGACATAAATGAAAAAATAGATAGTTATATGAACTTATTTGCAGATGATGCTAAGCTGATGAGAAGGGTAGAAAATGTAAATGACTGTATGGTACTGCAAGATAATTCAAATAAGATAAATTGATGGAGTAAATCTTGGCAAATGGAATTCAATTTAAGTAAATGTAAAAGTAATGGAGTTTGGTAAGATTAAGAAAAGAATACAATATCATTGAGATGGATGGTGTGAAGTTAAAAAGTCAAAAGGGGAAATTAATTCGGGAGTAACAGTTACTGAAAATTTGACTCCAGACAGACACACTGATAAAATTACTGGAGAGACAATGAATTTGTTAAAAAGAGTAAAACTGGCATTCTCATATTTGGATGAAGGAATGATAAAAAAGAGTTGTTGATTTACATGATAAGACCAAGATTGGAATATACAGCAGTGGTGTGGTTTCCTCAAAGAGGAATATTGTAAAATTAGAAAGAGTACAAAGAACAGTCACTAAAATGGTTCCGAAGTTGAGCAAGTCGACCTATGAAGAGAGATTAAAAATGTTGGAAACTCTACCCTTGAAAATAGGAGAGAGAGAGGAGATTTAATAAACATCTATAGAATGATAAATGGTATGGAAAATGTGGACAAAGAATGTTTTATAAATTTAGACACACAGAGTACAAGGGGATGCAGTAAGAAGCTGAAGAAAGTTAACTGTAGAAGAGACATTAAGAAGTATAGTTTTCCTCACAGAAGTGTGAACAAGCGGAATGAAATCAGTGAAGACGTTGTCAATGCCATAACTGTCCATGCTTTTAAGACCAAACTGGATAGGTACAGAGACAGGGTACTATGAGATTACTCCCTTCCCATAAACCACAACTAGGTAAATACAACTAGATAAATAAACACACACACACACACACACACACACACACTTCATGCGGAGCAAGAAGTAAGACAACAAAGAGAGAACACAAAAGAAATGGGTCCACAATAAATAAAATTAAAGTTATGTATACAAACATAGATGGATTAGTGTCCAGCCTAAGGGAACTAAGAGATTATTTACATGAAAGGAAACCAGAAGTGGCATGCATTACAGAAACAAAACTATCAAGGGAGATTAATGTTGAATTTGAAGAAGAAGGATATAACACATGGAGAAGAGACAGAAAGAATAAGGGAGGAGGAGGAGTGATGATTCTAGTAAGAAAAAACATCTTGATAGAAACAGTGGAATATGGCGAAGGGAGGTCAGAAACATTGAGTGTGGAGATCAAGATCCAAGGACAAGAAAGCAGAAAAATTATTGTTGCATACATGCCTCCAAAGACCAACACTTGGGGGACTGATGATTATAAGCACATGCAAAGCGAGTTCATTAAAAGTATAGATGACATGCTAAAGATAAGAAACAAGGTGTTACTAGTAGGAGATTTTAATAGCAAAGAGATAAACTGGGGGGAGATGGAGGTGACAGGGATTGCCAGTACATGGAGTGAAGAATTTTTACAGACTATGATGGTAAACACAATGGATCAATGGGTGAAAGAAAATACTAGGTACAGAGGGGAAGATGAACCATCGCTACTAGACTTGGTTTTTACAAAAAAGCCAGAAAATGAACCAAGTATAGAATATTTGTGTCCAGTGGGAAAAAGTGATCATGTGAAGATGGAGATAGAGATCAAAGAAGAAGTGCCAAAATTCAATGAGGAATATAAAAATGAGAGAAAAAATTATGCTAAGGCAGACTTTACAGGGTTAAAGAAATTCTACGGAGAGCTTGATTGGAATAATTTATTAAGAGGTATGGAGGTGCAGAAAAAATATGAAGTGTTTATAAGCAAGTTTAGAGAAGGTGTTGAAAGATATGTGCCAAGATATAAGGCAAAAGAAAATAAGAAAGTGTGGTTTAATGCAAAGTGTGCAGAGGCAAAAAAGAAAAAGGAGAGGGCATGGAAAAAAATGAGGAAACAATGGAATGAGATAAATAGAGAAGAATACAGGACAGCTAGAAATGATTATGTTAAAATAAGAAGAGAAGAAGAAAGAAATTTTGAAAGAGATGTAGTTGGAAAGTGTAAAGAAGAACCCAAACTTTTCTATAGATATGTAAATGGAAAAATAAAGCAT
Source organism: Scylla paramamosain (assembly GCF_035594125.1). Classification (NCBI taxonomy): domain Eukaryota; kingdom Metazoa; phylum Arthropoda; class Malacostraca; order Decapoda; family Portunidae; genus Scylla; species Scylla paramamosain. The sequence goes on from NC_087169.1 coordinate 9,197,826, forward strand.
AGAGATACTATTACAAAGCTGAAGGAAAATGGAGAAATTTATGAAACCACACAAGAGATGGCTGAGATACTGAATAACAGCTTTAAGTCTGTATTTACAACAGAAACTGTCTTTGCATCACTGGGAGATGAGGAACAACAGAAAGGAATAGCAAACATACAAGTGGAAAGAAAAGAAATTAAAAGACTACTGGAAGAGCTAGATACTAGGAAGGCGATGGGACCAGACGAAGTAAATGGATGGATATTGAAAGAATGTAGAGAGGAATTGGAAGAACCAATATGGGAGATAATTAACAGTTCTTTAAAGGAGGGAAAAGTACCAAAGGAATGGAAGAGAGCAAATATAGTACCGTTATACAAAGGAGGTAATAAAATGGAACCACTGAATTACAGACCAGTCTCACTCACGAGTATTGTAAGTAAACTCTGTGAAATAGTCATTAAAAACAGATGGGTGCAATATCTTGAACAAGAAAATATAATAACAGAAAAACAATTCGGTTTCAGGAAAGAGAGATCTTGCGTAACAAACTTACTGAGCTTTTATACAAGAGTAATAGATAAACTACAAGAGAGAGATGGTTGGGTTGATGCTGTCTATTTAGATCTGAAAAAAGCTTTTGATACAGTTCCACATAAAAGTCTCATATGGAAACTGGAACATCGAGGAGGGCTAAAAGGAAAAATACTTAAGTGGATGAAGGATTATCTCCAAGGTAGGGAAATGAGTACAGTAATCAGAGATAATAAATCAAGTTGGTGCGAAGTAACAAGCGGAGTACCACAAGGGTCTGTGTTGGCACCTATAATGTTTCAGGTCTATATAAATGATATGACGGTGGGTTTAAATAGCTACATTAATATGTTTGCAGATGATGCAAAATTGATGAAAGTAATAAAGAACCAAGAGGATTGTGAGGAACTACAGAGGGATATTGATAGAATTTATGAATGGAGTAAACGATGGAAATTAGAATTCAATATAAAGAAGTGCCATGTAATGGAGATGGGAAGAAGTAAAAGGAGACCTTCATGGGAGTATAAGATGGGAGGTATCACAATACCAAAGAGCAAAGAAGAAAAAGACTTGGGAGTAATAATTCAAGACACGCTTTTGCCAGAAAAACACATCAATGGAATATTTGGCTCTACATATAATTTGCTAGCAAATATCAGGGTGGCATTTAATTACCTAGACAAAGAAATGATGAAGAAAATCATAACACACATGATACACCCCAAACTGGAATACGCAGCAGTGGTATGGTCTCCACACAAAAAGAAAGATATAAGGAAATTGGAAAGAATACAAAGAACAGCTACGAAAATGATACCTGAATTGGAAGACCTAAGTTACGAGGAAAGACTGGAAGAAATTGGATTACCAACACTGCAAGAAAGAAGGGAAAGAGGAGACCTGATAACAATGTTCAAATTAGTAAATGGCATGGAGAAGATAGACAGAGATGACCTAGTTGTAAAAGTGGAGGAAGGAGATAGACATACAAGGGGACATATGAAGAAATTAAAGAAGGGTCATTGTTTGGGAGATATTAAGAAATACAGCTTTCCGCATCGAACGGTTGAAATATGGAATAACTTAAAAGAAGAGGTAGTTGCGGCAAAGAGTGTGCACATGTTTAAAGAGAAATTGGACAAATTCGGGTATGGAGACAGGACTAATTGAGCTTTGGCTCGGACCCTGTACTATACAACTAGGTAAATACACACACACACACACACACACACACACACACACACACACAGACACACACACACCCACACCCACCCACCCACACACACACACACACACACACACACACACACACACACACACACACACACAGACAACTTCACATCTCATCTCTAGCTGAAACAGCTTCTATAAAGTTAGGCATTCTGAGACATCTCTGCCAGTTTTTCTCACCCCCCCCCAGCTGCTAACTCTGTACAAGGACCTTATCCCTCCATGTATGGAGTATGTTTTACATGTCTGGGGGGGTTCCACTCATACTGCTCTTCTAGATAGGGTGGAATCAAAAGCTTTTCATCTCATCAACTCCTCTCCTCTAACTGACTGTCTTCAGCCTCTCTCTCATCGCCGACAATGTTGCATCTCTAGCTATCTTCTACCACTATTTTCATGCTAACTGCTCTTCTAATCTTGTTAACTGCATGCCTCCCCTCCTCCCACAGCCTCACTCCACAAGACTTTCTTCTTTTTCTCACCCCTATTCTGTCCACCTCTCTAATGAAAGAGTTAACCAGTATTCTCAATCATTCATCCCTTTCTCTGGTAAACTCTGGAACTCCCTGCCTTCTTCTGTATTTCCACCTTCCCATGACTTGAATTCTTTTAAGAGGGAGGTTTCAAGACACTTATCCTTCAATTTTTGCCTATCACTTTGGACCTTTTTCTGGGACTGGCATCTCAGTGGGCTTTTTTTATTGGATTTTTGTGTCCCTCTTATATGAAAACACACACACACACACACACACACACACACACACACACACACACACACACACACACACACTCTCAAGCAGCCAAACTGGGAGGATGCATGAGTAACAGATCCGCAACTATGATAAGCCAGTTGTGGTAGAGTGAGTTGGAGTAGTGCTGTTTCCATCTCCATAATGAAATAGAAAAAGATAAGAGTGATATTAAGAGAAGAGAAATATAGAAGGGGAAAATAGAGCTGAACTGAACTGTTTACACTAAGTGACGGGCTGGTGGCAAGATACATTTTTGGATGATTTTATAATATACATATACACGATATTATTTTTACATTCATTTTAATATGATTTTATGTGTGTTTATTGTTATTTTGGTGTTTTGACATTTCCAATATTTTTAACAGCAAACATAAACCCAAGTAAAATGATCTATGGCAAGTTTTACTTTCCCATACAATATTTAAGAAAAAACTGATGTACCTTAAAAAATTACTTAACTTGAAATAACTTAACCCAAGGTATTAGTGTGTGTGTGTGTGTGTGTGTGTGTGTGTGTGTGTGTGTGTGTGTGTGTGTGTGTGTGTGTGTGTGTGTGTGTGTGTGTGTGTGTGTGTGTGTGTGTGTGTGTGTGTGTGTGTGTGTGTGTGTGTGTGTGTGTGTGTGTGTGTGTGTGTGTGTGTGTGTGTGTGTGTGTGTGTGTGTGTGTGTGTGTGTGTGTGTGTGTGTGTGTGTGTGTGTGTGTGTGTGTGTGTGTGTGTGTGTGTGTGTGTGTGTGTGTGTGTGTGTGTGTGTGTGTGTGTGTGTGTGTGTGTGTGTGTGTGTGTGTGTGTGTGTGTGTGTGTGTGTGTGTGTGTGTGTGTGTGTGTGTGTGTGTGTGTGTGTGTGTGTGTGTGTGTGTGTGTGTGTGTGTGTGTGTGTGTGTGTGTGTGTGTGTGTGTGTGTGTGTGTGTGTGTGTGTGTGTGTGTGTGTGTGTGTGTGTGTGTGTGTGTGTGTGTGTGTGTGTGTGTGTGTGTGTGTGTGTGTGTGTGTGTGTGTGTGTGTGTGTGTGTGTGTGTGTGTGTGTGTGTGTGTGTGTGTGTGTGTGTGTGTGTGTGTGTGTGTGTGTGTGTGTGTGTGTGTGTGTGTGTGTGTGTGTGTGTGTGTGTGTGTGTGTGTGTGTGTGTGTGTGTGTGTGTGTGTGTGTGTGTGTGTGTGTGTGTGTGTGTGTGTGTGTGTGTGTGTGTGTGTGTGTGTGTGTGTGTGTGTGTGTGTGTGTGTGTGTGTGTGTGTGTGTGTGTGTGTGTGTGTGTGTGTGTGTGTGTGTGTGTGTGTGTGTGTGTGTGTGTGTGTGTGTTGTGTGTGTGTGTGTGTGTGTGTTGTGTGTGTGTGTGTGTGTGTGTGTGTGTGTGTGTGTGTGTGTGTGTGTGTGTGTGTGTGTGTGTGTGTGTGTGTGTGTGTGTGTGTGTGTGTGTGTGTGTGTGTGTGTGTGTGTGTGTGTGTGTGTGTGTGTGTGTGTGTGTGTGTGTGTGTGTGTGTGTGTGTGTGTGTGTGTGTGTGTGTGTGTGTGTGTGTGTGTGTGTGTGTGTGTGTGTGTGTGTGTGTGTGTGTGTGTGTGTGTGTGTGTGTGTGTGTGTGTGTGTGTGTGTGTGTGTGTGTGTGTGTGTGTGTGTGTGTGTGTGTGTGTGTGTGTGTGTGTTGTGTGTGTGTGTGTGTTGTGTGTTGTGTGTGTGTGTGTGTGTGTGTGTGTGTGTGTGTGTGTGTGTGTGTGTGTGTGTGTGTGTGTGTGTGTGTGTGTGTGTTGTGTGTGTGTGTGTGTGTGTTATGTGTGTGTGTGTGCGTGTAACAAGAAGAGACTAAACGAGGGAAAGAGATAAGTCTCTCTCTCTCTCTCTCTCTCTCTCTCTCTCTCTCTCTCTCTCTCTCTCTGTGTTAACTGATCTGAGAGAGAGAGAGAGAGAGAGAGAGAGAGAGAGAGAGAGAGAGAGAGAGAGAGAGAGAGAGAGAGAGAGAGAGAGAGAGAGAGAGAGAGAGAGAGAGAGAGAGAGAGAGAGAGAGAGAGAGAGAGAGAGGGAGGGAGGGAGGGAGGGAGGGAGGGAGGGAGGGAGGGAGGGAGGGAGGGAGGGAGGGAGGGAGAGAGAGAGAGAGAGAGAGAGAGAGAGAGAGAGAGAGAGAGAGAGAGAGAGAGAGAGAGAGAGAGAGAGAGAGAGAGAGAGGTGCATCATCAACCATTATCAAGGTTGTCAACCACAACTCTCTCTCTCTCTCTCTCTCTCTCTCTCTCTCTCTCTCTCTCTCTCTCTCTCTGTTAACTGATCTGAGAGAGAGAGAGAGAGAGAGAGAGAGAGAGAGAGAGAGAGAGAGAGAGAGAGAGAGAGAGAGAGAGAGAGAGAGAGAGAGAGAGAGAGAGAGAGAGAGAGAGAGAGAGAGAGAGAGAGAGAGAGAGAGAGAGAGAGAGAGAGAGAGAGAGAGAGAGAGAGAGAGAGAGAGAGAGAGAGAGAGAGAGAGAGAGAGAGAGAGAGAGAGAGAGAGAGAGAGAGAGAGGAGGTAGCAGCCAATCAGCAGTTAGCTGTGTGTGATGTCACTGCAGAAAGTGTGGCTAACCTCCGCAGGAAGAAAAAACTTTATAACCTTTCAAAAATATGCAGTTGACTGAGTGTCAGCCAACCCTTCTGCATTTTCTGACCTAAGACGTTTGTAAAATTAAGCATGTTTGATAATTTTGAAATATACCATAATTTGCAAACAGTTTGTAAAACAAAACTAATGTTTGATAGCCTTAAAGGAGTCATTATACCTGAAATTCAGTAAACAAAAGTTTGTTATATCGATGGTTTACTGTATTTAAAAACATGTAAGAAAAGACTGGGATATTTTTAGGGGCTGGAATGGATTAATGGCATTTCAGTTAATTTCGATGGCAAAACTGAGCAAACTGAGTTACAAACTTAGTCAAGGAACAAATTAAGCTCATAAGTTTACGTACCCACGTGTGGGCCAAAAATTAGTTTATTTCAGACCACAGCTCTCTGCAGTTCCTAAATTGGTTCAAATTTAAAAATACAAGACTCACTTGATGGAGCCTCCTGTTGCAAGAGTACCATCTTGACATTCAGCATATCAAGGGGACTGATAATGTAAAGGCTAATTGCTTGTCTAGGCCAGGGACTTAAATGTTTGTTGAGATGTAGCCAAAAATTTTGGAAGTAGTTAAAACATTTTTCCTCTATAAGTGGGTATGTTACAGGGGGATGAAACCTTTATATATTTGTTCTTGCATTTTGCTGTGTATTCCTTATGTGTGCCCCTATAGCAGGGATGTGTGAATTATGTGGGGAGGATTTCTGACATTGTTACTTTCTGGCGTGTATCATGTTTTTTGCTGTAAGTTCCTCATAGTATACCTAGTGATCTTTTTTTTAATCTAATATTCTGAGGACAGTGGGAGCACCTGTTATTTCAGGACAGTTTTGTCATCAGAATATTACATATTGGTGTCTATTGCCATGTTCTTCCTAGAATGTGACTGTTGGGGAGTGAGTAATTTGGAGTTATAGTCCTCTGCATTAGTGGCAGGGGTGACCTAGAGGCTTTAGCCGTCTTATGGCATACAAATTGCCTGGACTCATCTGTTTGCCCCGCACTAAGTTACAGGATTGTAGCAAAGGGAAGCTGACCCAAGAGTAGTGGCAGCTGTTGGTGGTGTCAGCAATGACCCAAGGAGAGGGGCTTTATAGGGTTGTAACAATATATATCTATATATATATATATATATATATAGAGTACCATTATTGCATAATGATCAATGGGATAACCTGGTACAGTGTTGTGGGGATCAACTGATTGATCTATGTATAATTTATGTTGTATAACTTTATCCATGTTAAACAAGCATTTTACATGTAGTGTGATTTACAACTGGTAAAACACTGTAATGAGAATATTAAGCAAGGTCATACTTACACGTCTGCTGTTACGTGTGATTACATATGACTGAGTGTTGGGTTCTATTATTATACGTTATTGTATTTTCATGTATTATATGTATGTTGTATAGTTACAGACTCGAGATATCTGTTGTAACATTGATATAAGTTACATGGTGCTGGTGTGCATGTCAGACGTCTCTTGACTAGTGAGTGGTCTTGCGAGTAGCGGGAGTGCGGGGAGGTCACTGTATGTCTGTCCAGTCACTGGCTCGCCATCTTGACCCTGCTCCTATTTAGTGCTGCAACTGACCACAGATAGCTTGTTACATGAGTGATGATACTACTATGAATGCCTTATGGGCATTGTGTGCCCAGGATGGTTTATGGATGCAGGGCTAGGGAGCTGTCGTGATGTCTGTTGCTACTTGCCCAAGGGTGTAGGCCGACAATTTAAGTTATTTGTTATGTTGTGATAATACATTATTAGTCTGCCCATATAAAATTGACTATTCAATTAATTGGAGTTCTAACCTATTCTAAAATCTGTGTACCATGAATTTTGAGTTTGATGAATGTATTTATTGCCGGTCACATTGATCACTTGAGGCTCATTAAAGGTAGTTTGCCATATGGCAGTGGTTTCCAACCTGTGGGGCACACCCCCCTAAGGGGGCATGGAGGGCTGCCAGGGGGGGGGCATAAGCACTTTGTAAAGTAGAAAAATTACTTAGTAGATGATTATATATCAACATTACTGATTTTGATGGAATACATAATTGGTTAAGTATTGAGAAAACATTTCAGATATAAATTATGAAATGTTTTTGTCTAAATACAATTATAAATTATTTCAAATGCTACTAAGAAACTAAGGAATTAAACAACTGTAAAAGATAAAGAGAGAAACGTGCTGTAAATATAAATATTGTAATGATTACCAGAAACAATGCATCGTTCGTATGGTTCCCATTCGGTTCACATCTCAGACACATCAGTATTCCAGCTTTGGGAGTCAACCATGTGGCCACGCTGCCACAGTAGTATAAGGGTGCAATAGTAAGACGGTAGCTCTGTGACCGTTCTGGATGTAACAAGTGCCTCGTAAATAACTGTTAATTGCAAAATTACAAAGCTAAGGAATAGTTTTGAGTGTGTGCGTTTGTTTATTTCACTAAACTTTTGAAATATGGAAAAGTATTTGATTAAAGGCAAAAGGAAAGAAACCGAAAGTGAGCCTCACTCCAGTAAATGTGATGAAAGTAGCAAGCATACGAAAACCAGAAAGTATGATGACAGCTATCTCTCGCTTGGATTTACATCTACGATTGTTAGTGGAACGGAGAGACCTCAATGTGTGTTGTGTTTAAATATTTTGGCCATGGACAGCATGAAACCAAGCAAATTGAAGTGCCACCTTGAAACACAGCACCCTGAACATGTTGGCAAATCTCTTGAACTTTTTAAAAGGAGACTTGATGAATTTAATAAACAGAGGCGGGCTTTCACGAAGACATCTACCACAGCTGCAAGTGCTTTGCTTGCTTCTTATAAAGTTTCCTACAGAATTGCAAGATGCAAAAAAGCTCACAACATAGCAGAAACCTTGGTATTACCCGCTGCTATTGACATGGTGGAAATAATGCTCGGTGAACAAAGTGCCAACAAGTTACGCAGCATTCCTCTTGCAGATAATACAGTTGGCAGAAGAATTTCAGACATTAGTGATGATTTATGTGATCAGTTGACAGATGTACTTAAATATTTGCATTTTGGGTTGCAAGTAGATGAGGCTATTGATGTAGTGAAAGATGCTCATTTAATAACTTAAGTGCGCTATATATCTGCCAATGAAATTAAGGAAGATCTGTTGTTTTGTAAACCTATTGTTGGTAGAGCCACAGCTGTAGAAGTGTTCAACATGATTGACAATTTTTTCAATGAACATGGAATAAACTGGGAAAATTGTGTTGGACTGTGCACTGATGGAGCCCAGTCAATGGCAGGATGACATGCTGGACTGCAAGCTTTGGTGAAGGAAAAGGCTCCACACGCTTCATGGACGCACTGCATGCTTCATAGACAGGCACTTGCATCAGGCAGTATGAATGAAGAATTAGGTAATTTGCTCAAAGATGTTGTCAGGGTTGTAAATTACATAAAGAACAGTCCATTGAAAGGAAGACTGTTTGCACAGTTATGTAAAGATTTTGGTGCTGAACACAATGCTCTACTGTATTACTGTGAATCACGCTGGCTATCCCGTGGAAAAGTACTCCAGAGAGTGTATGAACTTAGAAATGAAATTGTTACATTCCTTAGTGAAAATAAAAACAAAGATGGAGACTTGTTCACAGATGATTATTTCATTAAAAAACTTGCTTACATGGTTAATATCTTTGAGAGACTCAACCAACTGAATCAGTCTATGCAGGGGCCCCACATGAATATTTTCACACAGAGTGACAAAATACGTGCATTTATGAAGAAAATTGAGTTACGGAAAAGGAATGTAGAAAATAAGTTTTGATATGTTACCAAACTTGTAAGAGTTTCTCAAACATACTAGCGTACTAGGTGGAAATGAACTGTTTGCTGAGCACTTGAATGCTCTCCTGGGGAAGTGCTCATTTTACTTCAAAGATGTAGACACAAGTGATTACGAATGGATAAGGAACCCATTTGGTGATAACTCTACAAGCACACTGTCTACAGCTGACCAGGAGCAACTTATTGATTTGTCATGTGACAGTTCACTGAAACTTGTGTTTGATGCAGGACCTTTGGAAAAATTTTGGTTGCAAGTTAAAGATGAGTACCCTTCCTTGTCAACAAGGCCATTGACATTTTATTACGTTTTGCGACATCATACTTGTGTGAATCAGGATTTAGTTCAGTTGCTGTTCTCAAAACAAAATACCGTTCTCGCTTAGTAATAGAAAAGGAATTAC
>NC_087169.1:9209644-9234644 GCF_035594125.1 Scylla paramamosain
TGTTGAGGTTAGTGTTTATTTACAATGGTATTTTGCATAAAAATTCAAGGTCATTGTTTTTATAACTGATGCATAGGACAACCCACTTCTTATGCCTTTCTTTAGGATGATTCAAGTGCCATCTTATAGGCAAAAATATATGATACTTCATGCTTTCTTTTACTGTATTTTTTTTTTTTCCAAAAATTTAGGTTACTTTCCTTAAATTATATGTTTAATGCACAACATAAATCCATAAAAAATTAAAAAAATAAATAAATTGGGGGATTTTGAGACCTGGAATGAATGAATTCTTTTTACATTAATTTCAATGGGATAAATTGCTTCCCAATTTGAACATTCCCAATATGAATAGCCCAAAAGGTACCACTGTGTGTGTGTGTGTGTGTGTGTGTGTGTGTGTGTGTGTGTGTGTGTGTGTGTGTGTATATATATATATATATATATATATATATATATATATATATATATATATATATATATATATATATATATATATATATATATATATATATATATATATATATATATATATCTATATATATATATATATCTATATATATATATATATATATATATATATATATATATATATATATATATATATATATATATATATATATATATATATATACACACACACACCTCTTTGAAGGAGCTCTTAGGAGCAGGTGTCTGATAAATAGACATAAGTATAACATTTTTTTTCAAATGTCACCCTATTAAGTTACTTTTTTTTTCCAGGGCTAAGAAAACTGCCCAGAACATCATTCCCACTAATTTAAATAACCAATCTCTATTATATATGCTTGTCTCAGGTTCATTAAAGATTAAGATCCTTCCCTGAATCCTAAGTTTTTTTATAATACCATATTTTCTTCCAGAAGCAAGCAATAATTCAATAGAATAATTCTACAAGTGATCTTTATATGAAAAGTATTAGCTTGGAACTAAAACACTTACATAGTTTTGACCCATTCAAGATCATATAGTGGATGTTCTTTGAACCTTTCCTCAAGGGAGTTCCTCTGGGCTCGGGGTGAGAGCATCTCCTTGATCATTATTACGCTGTCACCATCTGACTCTGCCACAGACAAAAGAACAAACAATGAACAACATGAAAACATTTCTACTGTATGTGACAAACTAAGACTCATTCACATATAAAAGTCATGATGAACACTTAGATAAACTGTGTAAAACTGAAAGCTGGCCAAGTGGATTATTCATTAAATAGCTAAATCTTATACAATACTGAAATCAAAGGCAACATCTTACCAGCTTCAGGTAAATGCTATTATGATTGTGACCACAAGTCTGTATATTAACTGGTAAACATAACAATCATGCTGTGGCTGATTATATTTGCTTATATAATATCATGGAATGTTAAACATCATGACCATTCTGAGCATACACTGTACAAAGCTATACTGATCCACTTCACACCCAAAAATAATAGTTCTGTACAGAGCTATACTTATCTGCTTCATACCCAAAAATAATACTTCTGCAATACCATTTATTAGGATGGTAATTACTAACAAATTTGCAAGAAAAGAAACGATGTATGAGTGTATAACTCAGTGACAAAAACTTAAATGCAATCTGCCTCAATTTCTAATTCTGTCATTTCTTAACTCATGGTGGATAAATGGTCATTTCCCCTCTACAGAGATGAATGGGCTATCAAAGTTGTTATGGTGTCTTCAAATGACCAATCCAACAAACAGTCAGGTGGCTCATGTCTCTCTGGAAGGATCAGTGCACCAGCCCTGCCAGCCCTGTGGCTCCTCCGCAGGAAGAACAAGATGACTCTGGCCCAGCTTGCCCTGGATGAGTGGCATGAGTGGTTTCACTCAGTTTCAACTGAATGAATAAAAGGGATTCTCATGATTTCTCTTAAAAGCCACAATTCTAATGGTTAGTCTTTCGATAATTTTCCTTTTTTCAGAGTCTGTCTCACCCATGAGTACTTGTAGTACAAACTGGACAAGCCACTTCAGCAATCTGCTCAGCGATTTGATACCTATACTCATATCTGTTAAAATTTTACTCATCTTTTCAAATGTTGCCTTAACTGTAGCTATTCAGACTTTTATTAAATCACATTCTTCTGAAATAATTCTTCCTAGATATATAAAACTGTTAACCCTGTTTCCCCTTTTCATAAACTCTCTATCAATTTCTCCTCCTGCCTTGTTATGGCCATCACTTTTGTTTTCTTGAATCCTCTTCTACATGATTTAATTAATCTATCTTTAATCTTCTAGACCACTCATTTAGTCAATCTAATGACTCCTGGAGTTTTCTTCAGTATCTACCCACAACACTCTATTGTCTGCATACCTTCTATATTCTTTGATCTCTGTCCACTTAAGGAAAATAATTCATTCAATAACAAGCACCCTTGTCTCACTCTCCTCTGTACACACTTTATTACATGACAGTTACAGTATTCAAATTAAACTCCATTTACCATATATTATTCCAGTCAGTCAATTTAACATTTCTTCCTATAATATCTAGCAGCAGTCTTAATTTATAATATAAGGACCACAGGGTGACCATAGGACACAATTCTACACTTACCTCTATCACAGGTGTTTTGTTCTTCATTGTCTTCTTTGGATAAATCCACCAGAAGCACATGAATGGAGCTGCTCTTCTTTTGCTTCTCGTATTTTTCCAAATTTTCATCCAAACCAACTATTTTCTTTTTCCCCATAACTTCCTCTAACCTAAAGCAGTGTTTTTTGGATTAGTTTTACATTGGCAAGAATGATAAAAATGAAATTCAAATATTATGCTGAATCTGTAGATATGAAACATGATTTAATCTTTTAAAATCAACAAAATCCAAAAAAATGGTAACTAGGCAGTAATGAAACTTAAGCACACTTAATTTTTGGTCTTCAGGGCTCCATTATCTCTTTGTATCAATTATAATTTACATTATGTTATCACTGCTCTGTACATGGTATAGTTTTGAAGAGCTTAAAAAGAAGTAAATTTTACATTTTGGATCTTGACACTAATTCCCTTGGTATGAACATGTGCAATAATGTATCCAGGATTCTAATACAGCAAGAGCCATTTTACAGAGATCCCATGTAAGAGATGGATTTCAGTGATCACTATGTAAAAGAATTGATATGAACTGCCACTGCTATGAGAGATAATGGGATTTGTCCACAAGATGTGGGAATGCTCAGCTTTGGACATTCAAAATTGGCATGCAGTGACATCTTATATCCAAAATATTTTACCCTCTCTTATGGTTTCTTATGTCATTGATTTATTATAATCACCAGTGCTTTGTTTTACCTACCCTTCTACAGAAATAGTAGCCTAGTACATAAAGATAATTTAGTTGACTCAATACTGTAAAAATACAAATGTTTAACTCATTTTATATGTGACAGCCATTTGCATGAAATGAATACTAAAACAGTTTTGCCCTTTGGCAGCTTAGAATCAGCATGTGGTATTAAAGCCAGATTATATGTATAGAGTTACCTGATGTTATGCAGACTACAGCTTCAGCTAAGTACCACATTTGATGGCTTATAAGATGCACTTTTTTTTCCAAAAAACAGTTTCAGAAAATGGGCTTGCATCTTATAAGGCCAAGGTTCAGCTTTGGGGCAGTGACTATGGCAACAGTGCTCCTTAAATCAAACCCGAAACATCTTTGCATATGTAAACAAAGTGATGATCATTTCTACACCACAAAAACAACTCTTAATTGCAAAGTAACAATGTATAACAGGTAATTCAAATGAAAAGACACCCATCAGCAAGAAATTAAGTGACGATGCATAACAATGCATGTACCAAAACAAACTCATGGTCGGTTACACACCAAACCTGGCAACACATGCAAGATTCACTGCATTCCTTAGTACGATCCTATTATTCTTTGAAGTAAGACACACCTTCATACAACTGAAATTGTGCCAATATTCTTACCTTGCATACATGCTCAACAAAACTTGAAACTAATGAGAAACTATTGCTTTTTTTAGAAAATAGCTTACTACTTAACAAAACAAAAGAAGAAAGCATCAAACAAACTGTATTACCCCTCTGGGCTCTGACAATGTCACTGTCTATGCCAAATTTGTTTACATCTTACAGCAGAATTGGTTTAAGAAGCAGTGTTGGTAGGTCCTAGCAAATATAAAGGTTTTTTTTTAATGTAAAATACTGGGATCTGAATACATATAAGAGGGCTTCAAATGTCAGACGAAACCCTTCACTTCATATTCAGAGCTCAAACCCACTTATCTATTTATTTATTATTTTTTTTTTTATTTATTTATTTTCATTATTATTATTTATCATTATTTTTTTTTTTTCAATGCTTGCCAAAACTGAGGTGCGTCTTATAAGCCCACACATCTTATAAGCCATCAAATACAATACCTATCAGTACATGGGCCTGAGACTACTAAGAGTATTTAGTTGGTATGTCTGAATGTCTGGGGAGTAAGCTGCAATGGTGAGGTTGGTGGTTGAACTAGAGTGTGCTCCTTGAGTGTAGCTGAGTTACTGATTGGCTGTATTCAATGCACATCCATAAACATTTGGGTCTATGGGTTCAGATCCTGCTTGCCTCTGGATTTTTCCTAATTAACCCAGTCTTTAAGGGGGCTTTTTAAGTTTCAATTGATAATAATACCTATTATCATTTTATCATTGTTCTGTTGGAATATATGCTAATTCCAACATACTCCTGCCAATGAGAGAAATAATACAAATATTTACATATAGTAAATTATAGGGAAACTTGTTAGTAAACCAGCTTTAAATTTTGACAGGCACATGTCAGCTGAGTGTTTAGCTGCTTGTCACAGGGATCATCAGTTACAGAGGGGCCCTTGGAGCTGGACATTGTCAGCAGAGGGTGTTGCATATGCTAGACTTTGTTCAAGGGGGTACAACCTAGAAAAGAGGTGTGTGCTTGTGCCTGAAGAGGTTTTTATGTCCACTACCCTCATTAATCCATTCTCTCCATCATGTAGACTTGTAATTTTACCAAGTTTTCACCTAGGGTCAGACATCATGAATGAGGATGATGTCCCCTGTCCATGGCCATATTGTGCCTTCTTTGACAACTGTGCACCAACTGGATTTCCTTAAAAATAAAAGATATTCTAAAACCCATCTTTTCCACAGATCATTTTACAATTTATTGATATATATATATATATATATATATATATATATATATATATATATATATATATATATATATATATATATATATATATATATATATATATATATAAGCAATATACACCTCTTATAACAATAATAACTCCCAGTGAGTCCCAAGCACTGGACCTATTTGTACCAGATCATGGGATACTATGAACTTTCCAATGACCCAGCTGTGACCTTACTGAATGTTTTCCTTTGTCTCTCACAACACAAGGAGGCAGTCACAGCCTGCTCTCAATAGACAACTTTCTTCTTTCACACAACTCTACATGTATTTAACACACACACACACACACACACACACACACACACACACAGAGGAAGTGGTACATGCGAAGAGTGAGGGGTGCAGAAGCACAGCTGTAAGAAAGGGAGGGACATGGACAGTGGCATACACTAATGTGGATGGTTTAGTTTCAGTGATGGATGAAGTGAATGAATTTATAAAAGCAAATGAACCAGACATCATGGCAATGGTAGAAACTAAACTAAGAGATTCAGAGACACCAAATTTAGGAGAGGGAAAGTACAATATGTGGATAAAAAACAGATGTGGAAAAGGAGGAGGTGGACTGATGATGCTTGTTAAAAAAAGGGTATCAGGGTGGAGTGTGGAAAAGGCAGAAGGCTTGGTGGAAGGCCTAAACTTACAACTAATAAATGGAAGAAGAGGAAGACAATATGTCACAGTGGTGTATGTCCCACCAAAAACAAAGGCCTGGAATAGACAAGAGCATGAACAGTTGCTGAGTGAGACAAAAGAATGGCTTGCAAAGAAAAAAAAAAAAAAAAAAATGTTATAATGGGATATTTAATTGTAAAGAGATAAATTGGGAGGAGTGGAACACAATAGGAGAAAACTCATGGGGAGATAAGGTTCTAAAACTGGCAATGAACAATATTATGACACAGTGGGTTGAGGAAAACACCAGATACAGAGGAGGAGAGGAGCCATCAAGACTTGATTTGGTTTTTATCAAAAGAAGCAGATATTATAGAAGACATGGACTATGATTGTCCATTAGGAAAAAGCGACCATGTCATGATAAGGTTTTGTATTAAAGAAAAAGAGAGGAAAATAGATGTGAAGATTATAAAAAGATTTAATTATGGTAAGTCAAATTTTGAAAAAAATGAGGAGATACTTTGGTGAAGCGGACTGGAGTACACTTATCACACCAAGTAATGTGCAAAAGAGGTGGGAAGCTTTCATCAATATTTATGAAGAGGGAGTGAAAAGATATGTACCGAAAGTAGAGAAAAGGAAAAGATATAACAATGACTGGTATAATAGAAGATGTGAAATAGCTAGGGAGGAGAGGGAAATGGCATGGAATATGTGGTGGAGGAAAAATACGCAGGAGCTATGGCAAAACTACACAACTATAAGAAATGAATATGTAAGGGTTATTAGAGAAGAAAGGAAAAATTATGAGAAAGATGTTATGAACGAATGCAAAGAGCAACCAAAGCTATTCTTCAGATATGTGAACAACAAAATGAAAAATAGAGAAGGAATAAGCAGATTGAAGGTGAATGGTCAAATGTGTGAGGATCTGGCTGAATTGGAAGAGATAATGAACAGGAGTTTTCAATCAGTATTCACAAAAGAGAGAACATTTGTGTGGCAGAGTGAGATGAGTGAGAAAATGGGTCTGGGGGAAATCCAAGTGACTGAAGAGGATGTCCAGAAACAGATGGAGGGACTAGACCTTAGGAAGGCCCCTGGACCTGATGGAGTGTCAGGATGGATACTAAAAGAGTGCAATCAGCAGTTGACATGGGTAATACATAATATTATTGAGAGCTCCCTAATTGAAAGTAGAGTCCCAATTGAATGGAAGAGAGCCAACATAATGCCAATCTACAAAGGTGGTAGTAAAGAGGAGCCCTTAAAACTATAAACCTGTGTTTCTAACAAGTGTGGTGTGCAAAATGTGTGAAAGATTGGTGAAGGATAAATGGATGCAGTACTTAGAAGGAAATGAAGTGATAATAAAGCAACAATTTGGATTTAGGAGAGGGAGATCGTGTTACAAACTTACTGAGTTTTTATTCTAGAGTGGATATAATGGTAGAAAGAGATGGATGGGCTGATTGTGTTTATTTAGACCTGAAGAAGGCCTTTGATAAAGTGCCACACAGGAAATTGTTGTGGAAGTTGAAGCATAATGGTGGGTTAAGGGGGGGCCTGCTGAGATGGATGGAAAATTTCTTGACAAACAGAGAAATGAGAATGGTGGTAAAAGATAAAAAATCATCATGGAGGGAAGTCATAAGTGGAGTACCCCAAGGCTCAGTACTTCCACCAATCATGTTTGCAGTCTAAATAAATGATATGATGGAGAGTGTGAACAGCTACATGAGCCTTTTTGCGGATGATGCAAAATTGCTGAAGAAAGTTGAGAGTGCAGAGGACTGTGGAATGTTACAAGAAGACCTGAACAAGACATCAGAATGGAGTTATTGATGGGAAATGGAATTTAATTTAAAGAAGTGTAAAGTAATAGAGTTTGGAAAAAGTACAAGAAGAGTAAAAGGAAATTATGTGTTGAATGGTGTAAGGTTACGAGGAGCAGAAGAAGAAAAGGATCTCGGTTTTACAGTGACTGGGAACCTGACCCCAGAGAGACACATTAGCAAAATTACAGGAGAAAGCTATAACTTGTTGAGAAGAATAAGGCAGGCCTTTGCATATATTGATGAAGAGATGGTCAGGAAGATGATCATGTCGCTGATAAGACCTAGACTAGAATATGCAGCAGTAGTGTGGTCGCCATACAAGAAAAAGGATATGAGAAAGTTGGAGAGAGTTCAGAGAGCAGCTACAAAGATGGTACCAAGTATCAGAGACTTGTCATATGAAGAGAGACTGGAATGGATACATCTACCAACATTGGAAAAGAGGAGAGAAAGGGGAGACTTCACTGCGATAAATAAAGCATTTGAAGGAGTAGAGGAGGTGGACCGGAGTGACTTAATGGTCTGGGATACACGGGACACTAGAGGACATGGAAAGAGGCCGAAGAGGAGTGCTTGTAGAAGAGACGTCAAAAAGTATAGTTTCCCACATAGAAGTATTGATGTACGAAACAGTCTCGATGAGGAGAAAGTAAATGCAGAAAGTATACATCGATTCAAGGCTAAGTTGGATATTAAAAGATATGGAGATGGGACAGCATGAGCATAGCTCTTTTCCCATAAAGCACAACTAGATCAATACAACTAGGTAAATACACACACACACACACACACACACACACACACAGAACAAAGACATTGGAGGCCTATCAAAAGGAGACAGGTGAGGAGTTGGTGACTATTACAGCAAAGTTGATGGAGATGAAAGATAAAAAAGAGAAGTTAAAGGTGGAAAATGACTGTTAAAGAAACAAATAAAGGAAAAGTAGAAACTGATCAGTAAGGAAATGAGGAAATGAAGGCAAGTGTAAAGGAAGTGGAAATGAGGCAAAATAAGTGGTTAAATAAACATAACAACTGAACAACTACAAAATGAGAAACAAAACCTCAGACAAAAAGTGGTAAATGTTATTAAAGAGAAAAAAATAGTGAGACACCGTAGAAAAATATAAACAAGTAATTGTATTTGGTTTAAAGGAAAAGGAAATAGTAAGCAGAATTCCAAGAGAGGAAAAGGAAAAGAAAACGTTGATTAAGTTACTGAAGAAAGTGACAGGTGAAGACAGCCAGCTAGTAAAGCAAGTGGAAGAGTTCCACAGAATTGGGAAATATGAAAACAAAAATGAGACCCATAAGAATAAGATTTGCAACACAGGTACAAGAAGAAGTAATTAATGGGTCTTGGAGGTTGTCTGGAGATGAAGAATATAAGAATGTATGGATAAACAGGGATATGGATGAGACTGAGAGGTTGAAGCAAAAGGAGCTGGTAAATGAGCCTAAACAAAAAAATGAACAACGAACGGAGGAGAAGTCTTTCTGGAGAGTAAGGGATATGAGAATAAAGAAATGGTAAATCAAACAGTAAGTAAGGTACGTTATACTAATGAAAATGTCAACTAAAATTAAATTAAATTAGTCATTAAGCAGAACCACACTGGATGTTGTTGTATTATGTGAGACGAAATGGAAAAATGAATGGGGAACTCCAGACATTGATGATGATAAATATGATTTTATGGATGAAAAATAGAAGTGACAAGGGAGGAGGTGGAGTGATCATTCTGACTAAAAAAAACGTGTCAAAGTGGACAAGGTAATAAGAAGTAAAGACAAGTCTGAAATTCTACAACTGATGATTAGAAGTGGAAATGGAAGGATAATGAATTATATAGGAGTGTATGTGCCACCTATGACCAATGGTTGGCAAAAAGAAGAGCATGAAGAGATGTTGGTAGATGTGTTAAAAGGTCTTGAAAAGACAGTGATGGAAAGTAGTGATATAGTTATTGTTGGTGATTTTAATTGTAAGGAGATAAACTGGGAGACATTGACAACTACTGGAAGTGAGAACTCATGGAGTAAAAGACTGTTGAACTGGGTGGTGGAAAACTTGATGACTCAATGGGTTGATTGTGATACCAGATTTAGTGGAAGAGATAAGCCATCAAGACTTGATTTAGTGTTTACCAAAGGCATGGAAATTATTGAAACCTTACACTGTGTTGATGGAATTTAATTTGAAAAATGAAAATGTAATCATTGATGAAAATTATAAGGTAAGAAGATTTAAATATAGTAATGCTGACTTTGAAAAATAAAAAAAATACTTTGTTGCCATGGACTGGAAAAACTCTGAAGATGCAGAAGATGTTCAGAAAAAATGGGATGCATTTATAAGGATATATAAATCTAGTGTGGAGAAATTTGTACCTAAAGGAGGAGCGAGATGCAAAAAGGGTAAAGAATGGTTCAATACAAAATGCAAAGAGGCCAGAAATCATAAATCAATGCTTGGAATAGATGGAAAAAGAAAAAAAAAAAAGAGAACATATGGGAGGAATATGCAGATGCTAGAAACAAATACAATGATATAATAAGAATGGAGAGAAGAAACTATGAAAAAGAAATAATAGATAAGTGTATAAATGAACCCAAACTGTTCTTTAGACATATTAATGGGAAGATAAAGAAGGAAGGTGTATCAAGATTGAAAGTTGAAGGAAAAAATCTGTGAGGATGCACAGGACATGGTGGAGGTTGTGAACAATAGTTTCAGATTGGTATTTACTGAAGAAGGGGAGTTTGATGCTGGAAGGGATAAGTTGGTGAGGAAGATACTAAGTACAGTCCCAATCAGTTATGAAGAAATACTTAAGATGATGGAAGAGCTTGAAGTAAATAAAGCAACTGGTCCAAATGGAGTACCAAACTGGATACTGAAGGAATGTAGAGAACAACTGGCAGATAGAATTCACAGTCTAGTGGTGACATCACTATCACAGGGAAGGGTAACAAAAGATTTTTTTTTTTTATGTAGGAGGGACACTGGCCAAGGGCAATAAAAATCCAATAAATAAAAAAGCTCACTGAGATGCCAGTCCCATAAAA
This sequence comes from Scylla paramamosain, assembly GCF_035594125.1. Classification (NCBI taxonomy): domain Eukaryota; kingdom Metazoa; phylum Arthropoda; class Malacostraca; order Decapoda; family Portunidae; genus Scylla; species Scylla paramamosain. The sequence goes on from NC_087169.1 coordinate 9,220,403, forward strand.
GGTTCCAAAGCATTAGTGAAAAATTGAAGGGTAAGTCTTGAAACCTCCCTCTTGAATGAATTCAAGTCATAGGAAGGTGAAAATACAGAATCATGCAGGGAGTTCTAGAGTTTACCAGAGAAAGGGATGAATGACTGAGAATACTGGTTAACTTTTGCATTAAAGAGGTGGACAGAAAAGGGGTGAGAGAAAGAAGAAAGTCTTGTGCAGCGAGGCCGTAGGAGGAGGGGAAGCACGTGGTTAGCAAGATCAGAAGAGCTGTTAGCATGAAAATGGTGGCAGAAGACAGCTATAAATGCAACATTGCGGTGATGAGAGAGAGGCTGAAGACAGTCAATTAGAAGAAAGGAGTTGATGAGACAAAAAGTTTTTGATTCAACCCTGTCTAGAAGAGCGGTATGAGTGGAACTGCCCCAGACATGTGAAGCATACTCCATACATGGACAGATAAGGCCCTTGTTCAGAGTTAGTAGCTGAGGGGGTAAGAAAAACTGGCAGAGACATCTCAGAACACCTAACTTCATAGAAGCTGTTTTAGCTAGAGATGAGATGTGAAGTTTCCAGTTCAGATTATAAGTAAAGGACAGACTGAGGATGTTCAATGTAGAAGAGGGGGGACAGTTGAGTGTCACTGAAGAAGAGAGGATAGTTGTCTGGAAGGTTGTGTCGAGTTGATGAATGAAGGAACTGAGTTTTTGAGGCATTAAACAATACCAAGTTTGCTCTGCTCCAATCATAAATTTTAGAAAGATCAGAAGTAAAGCATTCTGTGGCTTCCCTGCGTGAAATGTTTACTTCCTGAAGGGTTGGACATCTATGAAAAGACGTGGAAAAGTGCAGGGTGGTATCATCACCATAGGAGTGGATAGAACAAGAAGTTTGGTTTAGAAGGTAATTGATGAATAATAAGAAGAGAGTGGATGACAGGACAGAACCCTGAGGAACACCAATGTTAATAGATTTAGGTGAAGAACAGCAGCAATAGAATGGTCAGAAAGGAAACCTGAGATGAAGTTACAGAGAGAAGGATAGAAGCCATAGGAGGGTGGTTTGGAAATCAAAGCTTTGTGCCAGACTCTATCAAAAGCTTTTGATATGTCCAAGGCAACAGCAAAAGTTTCACCAAAATCTCTAAAAGAGGATGACCAAGACTCAGTAAGGAGAGCCAGAAGATCACCAGTAGAGTGGCCTTGAGAGAACCCATACTGGCGATCAGATAGAAGGTTGTGAAGTGATAGATGTTTAAGAATCTTCCTGTTGAGGATAGATTCAAAAACTTTAGATAGGCAGGAAATTAAGGTAGTTTGAGGGATTAGAATGGTCACCCTTTTTAGGAACAGGCAGAATGTAGGCAAATTTCCAGCAAGAAGGAAAGGTAGATGTTGAGAGACAGAGCTGAAAGAGTTTGATTAGGCAAGGTGCAAGCACAGAGGCACATTTTCGGAGAACAACAGGAGGGACCCCATCAGATTCAAAAGCCTTCTGAGTGTTTAGGCCAGCAAGGGCATGGAAAACATCATTATGAAGAATTTTAATAGGTAGCATGAAGTAGTCAAAGGGTGGAAGAGAGGGAGGAACAAGCACAGAATCGTTCAAGGTAAAGTTTTTAGCAAAGGTCTGAGCAAAGAGTTCAGCTTAAGAAATAGATTTGATAGCAGTGGTGCCATCTAGTTGAAAAAAAGGAAGGAAAGAAGAAGCAAAGTTATTGAAGATATTTTTTGCTAGATGCCAGAAGTTACAAGGGAAGTTAGATCTTGAAAGATTTTGATACTTTCTGTTAATGAAGGAGTTTTTGGCTAGTTGGAGAACAGACTTGGCATGATTCCGGGCAGAAATATAAAGTGTATGAGATTCTGGTGATGGAAGGCTTAAGTACCTTTTGTGGGCCACCTCTCTATCATGTATAGCATGAGAACAAGCTGTGTTGAACCAATGTTTAGAAGGTTTAGGTCGAGAAAAAGAGTGAGGAATGTATGCCTCCATGCCAGACACTATAACCTCTGTTATGCGCTCAGCACACAAAGACGGATCTTTGACATGGAAGCAGTAATCATTCCAAGGAAAATCAGCAAAATACCTCCTCAGGTCCCCCGAACTAGCAGAGGCAAAGCGCCAGAGGCACCTTCGCTTAGGGGGATGCTGAGGAGGGATTGGAATGATAGGACAAGATACAGATATGAGATTGTGGTCGGAGGAGCCCAACAGAGAAGAAGAGAGGGTGACAGCAAAGGCAGAAGGATTAGAGGTGTGGAAAAGGTCAAGAATGTTGGGTGTACCTCCAAGACGGTCAGGAATATGACTAAGGTGCTACACCAATTGCTCTAAGTCATGGAGGATAGCAAAGTTGAAGGCTAGTTCACCAGGATGGTAAGTGAAGGGAGAGGAAAGCCAAAGCTGGTGGTGAACAATGAAGTCTCCAAGAATGGAGATCTCTGCAAAAGGGAAGAGAGTCAGAATGTGCTCCACTTTGAAAGTTAAGTAGTCAAAGAATTTCTTATAGTCAGAGGAGTTAGGTGAGAGATATACAGCACAGATAAATTTAGTTTGAGAGTGACTCTGTAGTCGTAGCCAGATGGTAGAAAACTGAGAAGATTCAAGAGCATAGGCACGAGAACAGGTTAAATCATTGCGCACATAAACGCAACATCCAGCTTTGGATCGAAAATGAGGATAGAGAAAGTAGGAGGGAACAGAAAAGGGGTTACTGTCAGTTGCCTCCGACACCTGAGTTTCAGTTAGGAAAAGAAGATGAGGTTTAGAAGAGGAGAGGTGGTGTTCTACAGATTGAAAATTAGATCTTAGACCACAAATGTTGCAGAAGTTAATGAAGATAAAGTTGACTTAGGGTCATCGTCAGAAGGGCAGTCTGACCTGGGTACATTTGTGGTCCACTCCCCAGATGGGGACTCTGAGGCTGGTGTAGGAGTCGCCATGAATTTTGAAATTTTGAATGAAGGTGTATGTGTGTTATTAGGTGCTTGGAGTTTTGTGTGGAGGAAGAGGGTTGTCTTTAGATTGGAAGAGAGCAAATATTACACCAATATACAAAGGAGGAAATAAGGAAAATCCACTAAATTATAGACCAGTGTCCTTGACTAGTGTTATAGGAAAATTATGTGAAAGAACAATAAAGGAAAGATGGATGGAACACATGGAAAGAGATAAAGTTTTAGTAAATTGTCAAATTGGATTTAGGAGGGGAAGATCATGCTCTATGAAATTATTGTCCTTTTATGCAAGGGTAGTCGATATTGTGCAGGAGAGAGATGGATGGGTGGATGGTATCTACTTAGACTTAAAGAAAGCATTTGACAAAGTACCACACCGAAGATTGCTATGGAAGATGAAAAATTTTGGAAAAATTAGAGGAAAATTGCTGGAGTGGATGGAGGATTATCTGGATGATAGAGAGATGAGAACTGTAATATAAGACCAAAATTCATCTTGGCTGAAGTAACTAGTGGTGTCCCACAGGGGTCAATGTTAGGACTGATAATGTTTGTAATATATATGATTGACATAATTGAAGAAATAGATATTTATATGAACTTATTTGCGGATGATGCTAAGCTGATGAGAAGGGTAGAAAATGTAAATGACTGTGTGGTACTGCAAGATGATTTAAACAATTTAAATAGATGGAGTAAATCTTGGCAAATGGAATTCAATTTAAGTAAATGTAAAGTAATGGAGTTCGGTAAAAGTAAGAAAAGAACACAATACAATTATGAGATGGAAGGTGTGAAGTTAAAGAAGTTAAAAGAGGAAGTGGATCTGGGAGTAACAGTTACTGAAAATTTAACTCTGGACAGACACACTGATAAAATTACTGGAGAGACAATGAATTTGTTAAAAAGAATAAGAATGGCTTTCTCATATTTGGATAAAGGAATGATAAAAAGGTTATTGATTTCCATGATAAGACCAAGATTGGAGTATGTGGCAGTGATGTGGTCTCATCATACAAAGAGGAATATTATAAAATTAGAAAGAGAGCAAAGAGCAGTCACTAAGATGGTTCTGGAGTTGAGTAAATCGACCTATGAAAGGAGATTAAGAAGGTTGAAAATTCCTACCCTTGAAAATAGGAGAGAGAGAGAGAGGAGATTTAATAAACATTTATAGAATGACAAAATGATAGAGAAAATGTAGACAAAGAATGTTTTATGAATTTAGACACAGAGTACAAGGGGACACAATAAGAAGTTCAAGAAAGTTAACTGTAGAAGAGACATTAAGAAGTATAGTTTTCCTCCCAGAAGTGTGAACAAATGGAACAAACTCAGTGAAGACATTGTAAATCCTGAAACTGTCCATGCTTTTAAGACCCAACTAGATAGATATAGAGACGGGGTACTATGAGATTACTCCCCTCCCATATACCACAACTAGGTAAACACACACACACACACACACACACACACACTGTCATGGCGGACAGAGAAGTCAACGCAAACAAATGCTCCTAAAAATCCAGCCATCTACGTTGCTGAGAGCTGCCCTAGTGGAAATACAGGGGTGAGAGTTCACACTGGTTTTACTCATTGCTGCCCCTTCTACAAAAGTGTTTTGTAGAAAGCAGTTAAATTGTTATAATGAGCAGTGAAGAGGGGGCTACTTCAGTCCCCACTATGTTGTTTACACCAATGGGGATCGTCCCGAAGACAAGACAGAGAGAGACTTCTTGGAATTTGGGGAAGAGGACCGAAGGGTTGGGGAAGCAATGATGAGAAGGAGAATTATCACACTGGAAACCAAAATGAAGAAAATCAAGGATAGATTAGACAAGATGGAGAAGATGGTTGAAACCTTGATCACCGAGAAGGGGGTGTGGAAAGGTGCCTATGACAATCTACATAAAAAAAACTAACGTTATATGAAAAGAAAGCAATGGAATATGAAGGCAAAGTGGAAGAATTAAACATAAACAGGAAAATTGGAAGAAAGAACAAGAGGAAAAAAGATTGATTTTAGGAAAATTGTGGAGGAACAAACCAAAGGCAAACGACACAAAGCTAACAGAAAAAGTTGTTCAAGTTATAAAACAGAAAGGAAATTTGGTGATAGACACTGTGGATAAGAAAAAACTGTTGTGGTATTTGGCCTGAAGGAAGAGTGTACACCTCAGTGGACTGAAAGGGAAAAGAAGGAAAAGAGATGTGTGGAGAAATTAGTGGAGACATTACAAGAAGAAAAAGAGCTGACTGGAGAGATTGAATAAATTAAAAGACTGGGTAGATATGTTGAGGGTGGACAGTGTCCTATGAAAATAAGGTTCAGATCACAAGAGGCAGCTAAAGAAACACTGAGTAAATCCTGGAAACTGGCCAAGGTGGAAGAATATAAACAAGTGTGGATAAAAAGATAGAACCAGAGAAGAGAGAAATACTGTAAATGAACTAAGAAAAGAAGCAAATTAAAAAAAAACAGAAAACTATCACAGGTGGAGAAAAAACAGTTCTTTTGGAGGGTGATGGACACAAGGTTGAGAAAGTGGTACAGGAGGGAAGTAAATGCAGAAGGGGAAGACTAAAAGTAGCATACACGAACATAAATGGACTAATGTTGGCAGTGCTGGAACTAGAAGGCTATTTAAAAGAGGAGAAACCGGACATCATGGGAATCGTTGAAACTAAATTGGCAAGTGAAGGGGATATATTAAATATTGGTGAAGGAAAATACAACCTCTGGATGAGAAATAGAAAGAATAAAACGGGGAGGAGGTATGATGCTTCTAGTTAGGAAGGATTTATTAATGGAATCTGTCACATATAGGGTGGAGAAGGCAGAAGTATTGAAAAGAAGCTTAAGACAGAATATGGGAAGATACCGTAATGTTGTGGTGACTTATGTTCCCCCCCTATTCCAACTCTTGGAGAGAGGATGAATATAAGAAAATGCTTGAGGACACAAGGACATGTTTGGCAGAGCTGCTTGAGGAAAATGATGATATACTCATGATGGGGGACTTTAACTGTAAAGAAATATCTTGGGAGAATTGGAACACAGAAGGCAGTGAGTCATCATGGGGGAAACAAGCTACTAGACCTAGCTATTGAAAATTTCCTGACACAATGGGTTACAGATGACACAAGATTTTGGGGAAATGAAGCACCTTCAAGGCTTGATCTAATTTTCACCAAGGAACAAGAAATAGTAAAAGACCTTAAATACATAAACCCAATAGGAAAAAGTGATCATATGCTGATTCAGTTCAGTTATGGATAATAACCTAAGTATAAGAAAAGAGGACCACAGAAGAGAATGGTTAAACTACAGCAAGACTAACTTTGGACAACTTAGGAAGTATTTCAGCAAAGAGAATTGGTACATAGTTATTGAAAAGGAGGATATAGAGGAAAAGTGGACAGCTTTCCTGGACATTTATAATAAGGGAGTAGAAAAATGGGTACCCAAAGATCAATAGATAACCTTTTCAAAAAGGATTGGTACAATAGATGTGCAACAGTTAGATTGGAGAGAGAAAAAGCATGGAACAAGTGGAAGAACAAGAGACTGGACCTGTGGAACAATTATATAAGGAAGAGGAACAAATATGGCAAAGCTTGCAGAGATGAGCAGAAAAATGTTAAATTTGAAAAGAATGTTGTGGAGAAATGTAAAGACCAACCAAAATTATTTTATAAATTCATGAATGGAAAATTAAAAAGTAAAGATGAAATAAGCACGGTAAAAGCTGGAGAACAAATAGTGGATGACCCAAAAGAGGTAGCTGAAATGTTTAATAGATACTTCCACTCTGTGTTTACTAAGGAAAATTATTTCAGAGATAAGAGGACAGCGTTAGAAAAAGGGACTGACCTAAAGGAGATTAAAACATCAGTAGAAGAAGTAAAGAATATGTTGGAAGACCTGGATGTAAGGAAAGCAATGGATCCTGATGGTGTATCGAGTTGGATTTTAAAAGTGTAGCTCACAATTAATCTCAGCGCAGCACAACATAATTAGCACCACCCTGGTAAAAGGTAGGGTACCCATAGATTGGAAATGGGAGGATATTACCCCAATTCACAAGACCAGAAGTAAAGATCCATTAAATTATAGACCTGTATCGCTCACAAGTGTGGTGGTAAAGATTTGTGAAAAGATTATCAAGAACAGATGGGTAAAATACCTAGAAGACAACAAGGTGATAACAGAGACACAGTTTGGCTTCAGAAAAGGAAGATCTTGTGTTACAAATTTCATAAGTTTCTACTCAAGAGTAATAGATGTAGTGCAAGAGAGAGATGGATGGGCCAACTGCTTACACTTAGAACTGAGAAAAGCATTTGATAAAGTTCCACACAGAAGACTGATATGGGAATTGGAGAAAATTGGAGGACTTGGTGGATCACTGTTAAAGTGGATGAGTGACTTTTTGACAAACAGAGAAATGAGGACAGTAATTAAAGGCAGCAGGTCAAACTGGAGAATGGTAATAAGTGCAGCCCCGCAAGGTTCAGTACTTGCACCTATCATGTTCACAGTTTATATAAATGATATGACAGAAGGTGTAGAAAGTTAAATGAACCTTTTTGCTGATGATGCTAAGATTATGAGGAAAGTAACAAATGAAAAGGACTGCAATGCTTTAAATCAGGACTTAATTAAGATTAATGAATGGTCATTCAGGTGGAACATGGAGTTTAATGCTAAAAAATGTAGTGTGATGAGGTTTGGAAAAAGTGAGAAGACCAGTTGGCAACTATTACTTAGGGAATGAGGAAATCTCCTTAAGTTCAGAAAAAAAAAGATCTAGGAGTAATTATTACTGATAACTTGTCATTTGGGAAGGACATAAACAAAATTATAGGAGAAACATATAATCTGCTGAGAAACATCAAGATATTGATGAAGATATGATAAAAACTTTTAACAGCAATGATACATCTGAGATAGGAGTATGCAGCATTAGTGTGGTCGCCAAGTTTGAAAAAGGATACAAGAAAGTTAGAAAGAATTCAGAGCTGGAACTAAAATCCATGGAAGCTTAAGAGAGTAAAGTTATGAGGAAAGGTTGAAGAGATTGGGCCTGACTACACTAGATAAAAGGAGGGAAATTTAGGTGATTTGATAGCAATATATAGAATATTGGAAGGGATGGTAAAGTTGGATAGAGAAGACCCCACGATACCAGATACGAGAGACACGAGGACATGGAAGGAAATTGAAAAAGGAGTGTTTGCAGAAGAGACATCAAGAAACATAGCTTCCCCCACAGAAGCATAATAGTGTGGAATGATCTTAAGGATGAGACTGTGTGTACAAAGACAATTCATAAATTTAAAGAAAATCTAGATAAAAGTTGATATGGAGATGGGACGGCATGAGCCTAGTGTGGCTCTTGTTTTACATTCCACAACTAGGTAAATACACACATCACTCTAAATTAAAAATCTTATGGTGACTCCTGCACCAGCCTTGGATTTCCCATCAGGGAAGGGGATCATAAATATCCCCATATCATATTGTTAATCTTCTGGTATTGACCCTAAGTGTCTCATCACCCCCTCCCTTAACTCTTTCTTTATTAACTCCTGCAACATTCACAGGCTTAAATTAAATTTTCAATCTGTGGAACACCACATCTCCTCTATTAAACCTCATCTTTTCTCATTGAAATGCAGATGTCTGAGGCAACTGACAGTAGCCCCTTCTCTGTTCCCTCCTACTTTCTCTATCTTCATTTTCAATCCAAAGCTGGATGTTGCATCTATGTGCACAATGAATTAACCTGCTCTCCTGCCAACACTCTTGAATCTTCTGAGTTTTCCACCATCTGGCTATGACTGCAAAGTTTCTCTCAAATTAAATTTATCTGTGCTGTATACTTGTTTTATTTATCTTTGATTTATTTATTTATTTTTTATTTTATGTAAGAGAGCCACTGGCCAAGGGCAACAAGAATTTGAAAAAAAAAAAGCCCCGTTCTCAAAGCAATGCCAAATGGTATGATCAAATACCAGTTTTTAAACTTCCCTCCTGAAAGAATTCACATCATAGAAAGGAAGAAATACTGAACCAGGCAAGGAGTTCCGGAGTTTACCAGAGAAGGGATGAATAACTGAGAATACTGGTTAACTCTTGCATTAGAGAGGTAGACAGAATAGGGGTGAGAGAAAGAAGAAAATCTTGTGCAGTCAGGTTGTGAGAGGAGGGGAGGCATACAGTTAGCAAAATCAGAAGAGCAGTTAGCATGAAAATACCAGTAGAAGACAACAAGAGATGCAACATTGTGGTGAAGAGAGAGATAGGCTGAAGACAGTTACAGGGGACGAGTTGATAAGATTAAATGCTTTTGATTTCCCACTGTCTAAGAGAGTGGTATGAGTGGAACCCCCTCCCGCCATGTGGTGTAATCCATACATGCCTCATCTTAGGGATCCACCATTTTTTCTCATAAATGCTGTAAAGTTGATGCTATAATGATGACTAAATTCATGACATCTTGTATTAGCAGGTTAGTTATGTAATGATGGTTGGGTAGCAAATAGGATGTTTGGTTGACTTGGCCAGGTTAAACATTTGTATTCTTCCACCACACTTGATGATGTCATTGTCCAGATATAACCCCAACTAGAGCAGTACATTTGAGAGTGATGATCTATCAACCTTTTTCAGGAACAATGTGTATTCTTTAGAAAATTCTTCTCTTTGTATTAAACTAATTAATTTTTGTTCTGCTGTATTTATTTCTATCACCTTTATTATTGGGCTGATAGTGACAGCCAAACCCTTTGAGCGAGCTTTTAGTGAAGTGAAGTACTCATGTTAATATTTTCAGACATTTATCATATTTGTTGAACCTTTTCCATTCCATATTTTAGGTGGCAAAGTGACTGCATTCACAACCACTTCTGTTTCAGCAGGTTGAGCACTGCTAATTTGTACTTCTGGCCTCTCATTTTTATGGGGCAGCAATGAGGGTCCTTGCCACCACAGAGGGGACTTGCACAGCTCATCCATCTTCATCCCTCAAGTTATAAGATCCATTGAGTTATGTATAATATCATTGTTTTGTTGGAATTCAGGGTATGATGGTATTTTTTTTTTTTTTTAAGCATCATTTATATGAAATATGAAACTGTTTATGAAAACATTTCACCATCATGCATACTGATGAAGGCTGGAACACACCAAGGTGTGGTTGAGGAATGAGTTAAAATGTTTTAATAAACAACTTCATACTTCAGTTACATGGTGTTCTATGAAATAGCCTGATTACACCATCTTGCCCAGGAGAGTTTTCTTTAGAAGATGAAAGTGTTTATTACACTATTCAGTAGCTGCTGCACATGACAGTCATATTTGAAATGTTTGAACAATATAGAGCAGTTCACTGGCTTCAATTTAACATTATTTTTTATTACTGTATATTTCAGTGTATAAGACATGTTACGACCACAAATCCCACCCCTCTCACGGCTGCCTTTATTTCAGTGAGCCTCCCTAAGATATCACATATGTAACTTGGTGCAGGACCTAATATAGGTTATAAGGTCCTTCTGGTCTCTTGCACCCTTTAAACAAACAGTTATAACATCAGGTTCTGCTCCTGTAGTTTTATTCTATACATGTCCAACAGTTCAGTCACTCAGGTAATCGAGAACATCCTTACAGGCCTGATAATTCTTGAGGTAGCAGGCTAGGGCTCGACGGTCGGCCATCTTTGTTTGGTTAACTTAGTCTTAGTGTAACTCTTTAAGTTAAGCACTCAGGACCTGCCTTAACTTTAAGACCTAGACTAAGCATAACTTGGGAAGTTAAGCACAACTCTAAGCTTAGAGTTGGCCTGAGTCCAACCTCTCTAATTAAGAATCTTTGCTAACACAGCCCCAGGTGCTTTCTGCTGTGACTCTGCACTGCTGCAGTCAGCCCTAGCACACTGACTCAAAGACAAGTCCAACTCTGACTCACCCAGACCCTCACCGGCAACAAAGGACTCTGGGCACTCTGTCCCCAATGCAGCATCAACAACAACTCTGCACTCCTCTTGTGGTAGCCCTACCTTATTGCAATTGACTCCATGAGTCGCAAAACCCGCAAGCACCTGACACAAGGATGCTCGCCTCGCCTTAGAGTGAATAACAGAATCAATAGACTTAGAACTTTCAGCAGCATCCACATCTGGGTCAGCATCCACAGATGGGGACTGCACCCAAACTCTCCCACCTGCTAGGTCATTCCCCAAAAAGAAATCAACTTTGGACACTGGTAGATCTTCTGCTAGTGCCACCTGCACCTCTGCGGTTATTAGCAGGCATGAAAGCCTCATCTCTGCCAAAGTAAAGCTTTCTATGGTGCCAATTTCCCGGGACCACACAGGCTTGTTGTGGGCAATTCGCCTCCATGTAACATTCTTGCACAGCAACTGTTGTGCTGCAGTGTCTCTCAAAACAGTGACAGGGTATTCAACCCCATCAATTTCAACTGTGCCCCAACACAAGAATGGAAAACACCAGTCCAAACCAGACTTTACAGGCAATGATGAGGTAACAATGGATGAGGGGACAGTACTCCCTGTCTTTATACCCTCACAACCAAATACCGACCTGACCTCCTAACTCTCCTGGTCCTGGTCATGAGACACTATCAAACCCACTGGCTTCTGTGGGATGGGGGGTGGGAGGGGTCTTGGAAGCTTGGAAGCTGAAACTACTAACTTAAGGCATTTAAATTTAAAATGGCCGGTATTTTTACAGTAATGGCACATGGGTTGGGTGCTGTAACTGGGAGTGGTGTGTTTGGCTTTCCTCTCCCTTCACTGACCATCCTGGTGAACTAGCTTTCAACTTTGCTATCCTCCATGACCTAGAGCAATTGGTGCAGCACCCTACTCATATTCCTGACCATCTTACAGATATGCCCAACATTCTTGACCTTTTCCTGACCTCTAATCCTTCTGCTTATGCTGTCACCCTCTCTTCTCCATCAGGCTCCTCCAACCACAATCTCATATCTGTATCTTGTCCTATCATTCCAATCCCTCCTCAGGATCCCCCCTAGGCAAAGGTGCCTCTGGCACTATGCCTCTGCTAGCTGTGGGAACCTGAGAAGGTATGTTGCTGATTTTCCTTGGAATGACTACTGCTTCCGTGTCAAAGACCCGTCTTTGTGTGCTGAGCACATAACAGAGATGATGGTGTCTGGCATGGAGGCGTACATTCCTCACTCTTTTTCTCGACCTAAACCTTCCAAACCTTGATTCAACACAGCTTGTTTTCATGCTATACATTATAGAGAGGTGGCCCACAAGAGGTACTTAAGTCTTCCATTACCAGAATCTCATGCACTTTATATTTCTGCCCGGAATCATGCCAAGTCTGTTTTCCAACTAGCCAAAAACTCCTTCATTAACAGAAAGTATCAAAATCTTTCAAGATCTAACTCCCCTCATTACTTCTGGCATCTAGCCAAAAATATCTCCAATAACTTTGCTTCTTCTTCTTTCCATCCTTTATTTCAACCAGATGGCACCACTGCTATCACATCTATTTCTAAAGCTGAACTCTTTGCTCAAACCTGTGCTAAAAACTCTACCTTGGATGATTCTGGGCTTGTTCCTCCCTTTCCTCCACCCTCTGACTACTTCATGCTACCTATTAAAATTCTTCGTAATGATGTTTTCCATGCCCTCAATGGCCTACACTCTCAGAAGCCTTATGGACCTAATGGGATCCCTCCTATTGTTCTCTGAAACTGTGCCTCCATGCTTGCACCTTGCCTAGTAAACTCTTTCACCTCTGTCTGTCAACATCTACCTTTCCTTCTTACTGGAAGTTTGCCTACATTCAGCCTGTTCCCAAAAAGGGTGACCATTCTAATCCCTCAAACTACAGTCCTATTCCTTTAATTTCCTGCCTATCTAAAGTTTTTGAATCTATCCACAATAAAAAGATTCTTAAACATCTATGACTTCACAACCTTCTGTATGATCACCAGTATGAGTTCTGTCATGGCCGCTCTACTGGTGATCTTCTGGCTTTCCTTACTGAGTCTTGGTCATCCTCTTTTAGAGATTTTGGTGAAACATTTGCTGTTGCCTTAGACATATCAAAAGCTTTTGATAGAGTCTGGCACAAAGCTTTGATTTCCAAACTACCCTCCTACAGCTTCTATCCTTCTCTCTGTAACTTCATCTCAAGTTTCCTTTCTGACAGTTTTCTGACAGTTACTGTTCTTCTAAATTCATTAACAATGGTGTTCCTCAGGGTTCTGTCCTGTCACCCACTCTCTTGTTATTCATCACTGACCTTCTAAACCAAACTCCTTGTCCTATCCACTCCTATGCTGATGATACCACCCTGCACTTTTCCATGTCTTATCACAGACATCCAACCCTTTAGGAAGTAAACAGTTCACGCAGGGAAGCTACAGAGCGTCTGACTACTAATCTCTTTAAAATTTCTGATTAGGACAGAGCAAACTTATTATTGTTTGCTGCCTCAAAAACTCAATTCTTCCATCTACCAACTCTACACAACCTTCCAGACAATTATACCCACTTCTTCAATGACATTGAACTGGCCACCTCTTCTACATTGAATGTCCTCGGTCTGTCCTTTTCTTACAATCTAAACTGGAAATTTCACATCTCATCTCTAGCTAAAACAGCTTCCATGAAGTTAGGCATTCTGAGACATCTCTGCCAGTTTTTCTCACCCCCTCCAGCAGCTAACTCTGTACAAGGGCCTTATCCATCCATGTATGGATTATGCTTCACATGTCTGAGGGAGGTTCCACTCATACCATTCTTTTAGACAGGGTGTTATCAAAAGATTTTCATCTCATTAACTCCTCTCCCCTAACTGACTGTCTTCAGCCTCTTTCTCATCGCTGGAATGTTGCATTTCTTGCTATCTTCGACTACTATTTTCATGCTAACTACTCTTCTGATCTTGCTAACTGCATGCCTCCACTACTCCCACAGCCTCCCTGCACAAGACTTTCTCCTTTCTCTCACCCCTATTCTGTCCACCTCTACTGCAAGAGTTAACCAGTACCCTCAATCATTCATCCCTTTCTCTGGTAAACTCAGGAACTCCCTTCCTGCTTCTGTATTTCCACCTTCCTATGACTTGAACTCCCTAAAGAGAGAGGTTTCAAGACACTTATCCTTTAATTTTTGACCACCACTTTGGAACCTATTTAGGACCAGCATCTCAGTGGGCCTTTTTTCTTTTATTAGATTTTGTTGACCTTGGCTGGTGTCCCTCCTACATAAAAAAAAAAAAAAAAA